>NC_092793.1:33001216-33304246 GCF_918797505.1 Bemisia tabaci
AGACTCGGCGAGATCCACCTACGACTACGAGGGAGACGAGCATTCGACATCAACAGGTCTCCAGGTAGGTGTGTTTATTCGCCGTCGACCATGTTCGCTGCGCTCGAGCCGGAAGAGACACGGAGAAACTCGCGTAGACACGTGGAAAACACGACCGCGGTTCCACCCCTTCCCGACTCCTGGTTCCACCGCCACGCTCGCTTGTTTCTTTCCTCGCCCTCGAACTTTCCACCGTTGCCGCTTTCCTTCGGGAGAACTCCTCACTAAAAAATCTCACTAAAAGTCTCATACTGCCATCAGACTGTTCAACAACCTTCCTTGAACCTGAGAAAAGCTCTTCAGAAATGGAAGTAAGAGAGTATATGGCTGGTCTAAAAGCCTTACTAGTTGGCAAAGCTTTTTACTCCTTAAATGATTTTTTAAATAATATTAATTGTAATTTTCAATAACCTTTATTTTATTTTGTAAAATTTTGTAATATCTTAATGCTTCCCTGTGTTCTTACGTACCTAGGTATATTATATTAATGTGTAATATTAGGGGGGGGGGGGTTGACAAGTATTATAGTCATAACATGTGGCATATACGTACATGAATTATAAATGAACTAAATAAAAAAAAGTGTTCGGGATGTTGGAGTTTTTAAGCCAACGTGCGTGAAAAGTTCAGCTTAAAGCTGATATCTCATTACAGAGGGAAAAAGCTCACACACAAGCACAATTTCCCCCCCCCAAAAAAAAATACGCAGTTGGTTGGTTTACGCTACGACCCGTAAGTTTACCGCAATCAGTTTTTGTAAAAAAATGCTCGGTCAAAAATTATGGGCACCCATACTGCCGTGCCAAGGGAAAACGCCGTATGAACCTTCAGCCGTTGCCAAATTTTCTCGGGCAAAATACGAGTTTTCAAGATAGTATGTGAATATTTTTCCTTTGAAATTTCGGACAATTTTGTGCGCGATTTAATCTAAATTACCTAAAAATACCAAGGGAAAATATGCATGATTTTCCTAAAAATACCTGTTTTATCCTGGGAAATTTGGCAACTCTCGAATGTTCTTACGGCGTTTTTCCTTAGCGCTTCAGCATTAAAGGATCACATTCAGCAAAAAGGAACCAGCACGATTACAGTGTTTTCAAAATCGTGCAACCTCTCTTTTCTTTTTAAAAATACTCAATGTATGTACAGTATTAAACTTCACGCAATTATTTTCTTTTAAAATTTAAAATATCTGGTTAGAAGCAAAAACTATTTGCTATTCTGGAAGGTTTTTTAGATAAATATGAAGAAGCTATATATTTACAAAACATTAATTGTGTTGGTTCCTTTTTGCTAAATGCGATTAAAATAATGTAAGGTACCCAGAGGGGGAGAGGGGTGTCAAGAGGCTCCTTACACTGCGCTGCGCTGAATTGGGGCTTTACGTTCAGGAATGGAGGGAAATTTTTCCACGGGGGGCGCTGACCCCTTTTTCCCCTAGGTTGCAGACTTGGTCATGCATGGAAAAGATGCACCCGTAATAATCAGGGATGTAACTTTGTTCAGGACAAACTGCGTATTTTTCAGGCTAAGGCGTTGCCAAATTTTGTCTCAAATACTAATTGATCGGAAAAGTTGTATTTTTCTTCCGGTTATATTAGCATTTTAAAATATATGAAAATTTCAAGGAAAAATATGCATAACCGCTTCTAATTTTGTATATTCACGAAAGTCTTGCATGTAATTCGAAGATTCAATGTTGTACATGTACAAGATAAGTCTTGTTTATTACCAAGATCTAAAATAGTACTTTAACAAGAAAACTTTCTTCCGAGAGGTGAGATATTGCATCATGAGAGGTGAGGCTGACCGTGGGGACTCGGGAAGGTGGACGTGGACGATAAACGGAAAAGGTACTTAGTGAAGTTTATGAGTCTTCTCTTTACTTTTGAGACACCGGGGCCTAGAATGACCTTTGTGACCCGTTTCGCCTTAACGAAAACATAGCCATGACCTTCCCTGTTTGATCAAGGACATGCGATTGACCCCTTCCATCAATTTTCACAGCCAGACACCAAAGATACAGTAATCTGAATTTTAAAGTCATTTCATGAAACTCTTATTTATGCGTTAAAACTCTTTCATACAAAGTGACGCCCTTACTTTAAATCAAGTGCCTAGAGAGGAGGGGTCGAGAAGTATCTCTCAGGTATCACACGAACGGAAATTTAACAAAAAATTCCTGCTTTGCGATGAGTCGATACTTTTATTCCCTTTAAAGCTATGGAAAAGGATCGATTATCAGGGTATACCTTAGCGATTGATTCCTTGCCATAGCTTCAAATGAGAAGTTATCGATAGCCGATGATTCAAGCTTCGTTGCTGAAGCGGTTAAAAATTAAATAGCGAAAAAACTTATTAGAACCGAAAGATTTAAATTATTTGAAAATGTTTTTGGGCGCATGTTGTTGAATAAGATTGGCAGTCAGTGGTAACTATACGTTTTCGCTTCTTAGGTTCCGGAAGTATATTAAGATATTAAAAACTTCAGATATGGATCGAGAGCAAAATTCGCTGGTGTTGATCGTTAGGGAGTTAAAAAAAATGTTGAAAAATTATTAAAAGGTTGCGCTAGACTCGGGACTCCTGATTAGACCATTTTTTATTTTACAATTTGAACGAACGATCAAATTTTAAATCAAACTTTTTGCCGGGAAGGTGGAGGCTTTCCTCAATTTTTTTCGTTATCATTAATTTTGAAAGAGATTCATTTTGATATGAGGATGTCGTCTTTCAGCATGATTGAAATGATTAAAGTAGCGTGACTGGACTGCGTTTTCACGGAGCTCCACTCCAATCATCAATTTGGCACCACTTGCACCGAAACGCCATTCGTCACAACAGCCCAATAAAAGTTACGTTGTTTTCATAACAAGGAATGAAAAATGTCGCGGAGAATCTGGCCGCATCGTGGACCGAGACTTTATTTTTACAATACAACTTTTATGATAGACATAAGTTTAAATTTAGTGGCGTCCTTCACATTGGCAGCGCTCGGATCAGTGGCGAGGCGTGAATAATCGATTATCGATATTTCGCCATTTGAAGCTATGGTGCAGAATCGATTATTAAGGTGTTCGTTGCGAACACCCTGCTTATCGATCCTTTTCCACGGATTTAAATGGCAGATCGATCGATATATCGCAAAGCACGCCACGCCACTGGCTCGGATTAGTTGGTGGTTGGACCGAGCTGGATGCCGGCCATTGGAATGAGGAAAGTTAAGAGAGGCAGATAATAAATGGACGTGCTGTGCGTCGCACAATTAATACAAATCGCCGCCGTGATGAATCGAACGTGTACCACTTTCGATCGCGGCTCATCGTAGAAAAAATGTAAACAAACACACCTCCCTCTCGAATCCCATCCCCTCCAGTCCGGCGAGCTGCCGCGTTGGCACGGTGTTGTTGAATCAGGGTGGATGTAAACAGAGTGGCCGGTTGACTATCTATACGGCGCGATGACGATTCGTTGTCCATGGTCGTTTAAACTTGCTTCGAAATGGCGCGTATTTTATTTCGCTTCAGTATGGTCGCAGTCTTAAAACTTACTAGTTTAAGGGCAATTTTGAGCTGCTCTCACTCGAAAATGTACCATTTCAGAGATGAAAGACTTATCAATCATCTATTAAATGATAAGAGCAAAAATTATATCTGATACCCCGGAACCACCATCACACTTATAGGTTCCATCTATCGGCAATAAAAAGTGTTTCAGTCTGCCGTAGCTCGTCATCGAGAGTTAAGAAAAGGGTTAAACAACTTTGAAATGAAATGGTGAAGTATAGTGAAAGTCACGAGAGTGCAATGTCGTCTATTACTTCGTGTATAGGACACAAATGGCCAGTAAGATTATAAAATTTGTACTGTTTTTTTGTAATATTTCATAAATTCCCTCCAAAATTCCTTTCACCCTTCTCCTCTCATTTCGTCTGTTTCCTGTGGCCTACCCTTAATTACCTGATCCATTATTCATATCAACCGATAATCTCTGAAATAGATACTTTTTACAGAGCAGCCCGAGATACTTTCTCCTGTAATCTCTGAAACCGGTGGCAATTTGTTCTCTCTGACCGTTT
Source organism: Bemisia tabaci (assembly GCF_918797505.1). Classification (NCBI taxonomy): domain Eukaryota; kingdom Metazoa; phylum Arthropoda; class Insecta; order Hemiptera; family Aleyrodidae; genus Bemisia; species Bemisia tabaci. The sequence continues at coordinate 33,005,334 of NC_092793.1, forward strand.
TGCAATGTCATGAGCTGAGTCAGTCAGGGACGAAGGAGAGGGAGACAGTAAAAAATGACGCATGTCTTTACTCTCGCCAGAAAGGGCTTTAAACTCCTCCAGCATTTTGATCGCGTGGAATCTCGCTTAGAGGAAAATTCGAAGGGGAAAAATTGCAAATGAACATCAAACTCGGAGAATGGAAGCTTGCGAAATAACGTGACTTAGCATCGAAGGTGGCAACATGGTTTTAATTCCATTTAAACCCGAGGAAACGAATCGATTCTCGGAGGGGCCAGGTGCTCTGACAAGAATCGATAGTTCAACACGGGTTTAAATGGAGGAAAGCAAGTAATGCCAACCTCCTGGGTCCGCCTCTGCGACCAGGTCGGGAAATTTGGACGTTGATTCGCAATTGCGCGTAATTAAGAGTGCATCGAACCGAACGACGAAGCGCTAAAGCGCGTAAGTTCGGCAGCCCCACGGACGGCTAAATTCAGACGAGTTTCGTGCCTCGAAAAGGCGTAACTATTTCGCAGGTGAGCCTCGAGAGGTATGTAGTCACACGGACGATGGACTTCACGCCAAAGCATATTTACATCGCTTCGTCGACGGGGCGATGGTTTGACTTGACACTCGATACAAAACACAAACAACATGAGTTCGTCACATTATACGAAGCGCACACCGCACTATGTTACATGAATTTTATTTATATATATAAATATATATATATATATATATACATATATATACAGGACAGGGGCCAGACTGGTCTAGAGGAGACGGACCTGTCAAATCCATCATTTCAGCGCGAGCATGATCCATTGGCACGGCTCACCGGCTTGCTGTCGGTTATCCCCGAAAAAATTTCGAAATCCCGGTCGCCTTATCAGGAAGAGTCCAACCCCAAAGAGGTGTTGCTGAGACTTGACGACGGTGGACTAATGGTACTCGAGGCCCGGTCTCAGGTGTCCTGTTTGTTTACAAGCAGAGAAGGTTGAAGTTTACTCGTTATGAGTTGGCTGCTTCTGTCTCCATTCCAATACCTTCTCGAATCGTTCACCACTGCCCCTACGCTTGGGAGTTTCCTATCGAAATTGGGCCAAGAATTTTCAAAATTCATGTCTATTTAGTAGCCGATATGCCCGGTTCGGCGTTCTAAAAACTTATAATTAAAATGGGTGAAAAAGGCATGAGGAATTGCATTTTAATGGTTCAAGTTTTAGGGTAGCCCGCGGAAATGAGAATTATCAAATCGGTAAGTTTGACGCCCAGGAAAAACGATTCTGGAGCGACACTACTGGAAACTGGTGCCATCTACCTAAAATCTAGGTGATGCAATTGATTGACTTCTTTCAACATAAGCCGTGCATTTGGTTCGACGCACTTAGCCGTTTTATGGCAAAAAATAATCGTAGGACAATCTTCCATGCTCTGGTATCTATAACTCGATTTTGAAATTTTGTGGACCTAGACTGTTTTTTCCGTGGACAGTCACATTTGTCTCTCTAGTAGCCTTTCACATACATGAACAGCAGGTGTACTCATAATTATTTTACGTATTTTTTTTTCACGTTGTCTTCTTTTCCTCCTTTATTTCTTCCCCTCAGCCTGTTTCGTTTTTTCTGTCTTTCCTCCATGCTTTCCTTCTTTTTTTAAATTTTTCTTTGCTAACTTCATTTGGCTTTTCCCCTTGATTGTTAATCTTTTGCCTCGTTTTTTCTTCATTTTTACCTCTCCCATAGTTTTCCTCTCTCTTTTCCCCCTATTCTTTTAAAAAATGACTGTAGAATAATTTTCATTATTTTCGTCAGTATGTTTCTTTTTGATGACCCCTCCCAAAAGCTTTCCTTCTGTTTTTAAATTTTTCTTTGCTAACTTCATTTTGGCTTTTCCCCTTGATTGTTAATCTTTTGCCTCGTTTTTTCTTCATTTTTACCTCTCCCCTAGTTTTCCTCTCTCTTTTCCCCCTATTCTTTTAAAAAACGACTGTAGAATAATTTTCATTATTTTCGTCAGTATGTTTCTTTTTGACGACCCCTCCCAAAAAATCGAAGCGGAGTACGTCGAAGTAGCTTCACACCTCCTTCACCCTCGCCGATGAGCCAACGCTTAGAAACAGGGGAAGGCACGTGTTACGCAGAGCGTTACGTAATTTACGGGATCGGGGTCCAAATTTTACTCGAGCCGCCGCGAGGTGAGGGCGCGGGGGCGGGGGCGGGGGCGGTGGGCCAGGATCGATAAAGTATGACGTCAACGGGGACGAAGAATGACGTCACTCGCGGGAGCAACACCCGGCGCCCGGCCCGGCCCGGTCCGTGCACCCGCGAACCCGCGATATAGGCCAAGGGTCCCGCCGAGTGCACCGCGCCACGTCGCCGGCTAATCCTTGACCCGAACTTTCCCGTCCTTAGCAAGAACAACTTATTCACCCAGGGATTTCATCAGAGTTACGTCGTTTTGCCTAAGCACTTCCATCCGATGAAGGATGAAAACTTGCTCATCATCATCCTCGTCGTCATCGGCACCGCCAGCGACGCGACGCCCTTTGTTCGGTATGCGCTTTTTTATCCCCCCCCCGCCTCGCCCCCTCTTCTTTTGTTTGAAAAGTTCAAATGGTGACGCTCGGTCCTTGCGCAGCCTTTCCAATCGTTATTTGCCCAGGGCGTCTACTAGTCCGGAAAATACGGGAATGGTACTGATTTTCTGCAGGCGGTGCGGCCCGGAAGTATCGAAAAAGTATGGGAATTCCGCAAGAAGGTCCGGAATTTTTCTCTTCATATCACGCGTGTTTCGTAGGACAGCTAGAAAAGCCTGCAATCCCTAGCGCATTGATTCTCAGTGCAGTATATGTCCGCTAAATTGCGATTGTGCAGCTAGCGCATGTTCAGACCGACAACGAGCTCTTATTTTTGTGTGTGCAAATACCACAAGAAGTTTTTCTGAATTTTCTCGATGAATGATCCCGTGTTCATTGAACGTTGAGTCCGAATCACCATGGAATTTATCATCCAGTAAAGATGCAACATTTATCGAACATTTTATAAGTGTATTTATTTAATTTTTTCATGTTTATTCAAGAGGAACAACACAATTTATTCTTAAAAATTGTTTTCTCAAATCCTAATTTTTACAATTATTTTGAGTATTTATGCAAGGTTATAGGACATTTCGTCAACGATTTTTTGTCCGCGCGCCTGTTTTTTTCCAGTAATTTACGTCCACGCGTTTTTTCGGCACGGGAGTTTTGGTTCACGTGCCAGTTGAGACCCAAAGTTAATTGGCCCACATGTAAATACAAACGACAATTGCTCACGACGTCTTTGGATGAAAATATATAATGTCTTGGAAGAATGAGGGTTTGCTTGGATTTTTGCTTTGTCTGTTTGGTCCAACGGAGAATAATATATAGTTGAGAGTTTTGGTAAAATTGGGGGAGCGTCAATTCCATGAGACAAAATTCACTAAAACTCTCACCTCTTTGGTGTAACAGGACTTAATTATCTTTCAAGAAATTGCCACCTTGTTATACCTGAACCGGATAAACCTCTATATTTGCCTCAGCTAAAGGCTCTTAGATTTTTCCTGTGTACGATAAGTATCTTGATTTATTTTGCGAGGAAAGATCTGTACTTTTAAAGGATGCCTGTCATTCTTAATACGTTCAATTTCGTATAATACTGTGCAACACCTCTGTTGTGAAATAGTTGCTTCAGGCGCCAACGCACGGCGGGCGGGCGGCCAGAGCGAAAAGCGCATTGGCGCCTACAAACCTAAGTGGATACTTCAAGCATTGTGCAATGCGTGAAGTATCCACTTAGGTTTGTAGGCGCCAGTGAGCCTCTCGCGCTAGCAGCACGCCGCTCCGCTCTGTTAGGCTTGAATATTTATACTCGGATAGTCAGCGTTTTTTAACTCATGATTTTGAAATGTTAGCACACTCCGCATTGATTATTCTCATTTAAATTGATGGGAAAAAAATATGTATCAATTTATCAAAGGAGAATAATAATATAATGTGTTTTTTTTTAATATTGGTGGTTCCGTGTCAAATTTAATGATTTCCAAAGCACCTTAATTTTTTCTTTTACATTTTGTGCTTTTATTGTGCTGCAGCGAGGTGTACGCGCAACGATTTGACGAAATTTGACGTATTTGACTCTAAAAGATCGATGTACAAATGGGTTAAAACTGAAGATTGCGTGCTTCATGGTTTTTTTCCCTCTTTTATTCATTTTTGCAGTTTCTGTCGGCACAACTGCGGCTCATTGAGATTAATGTCGCTTGGAAAAGGTTTTAAAAATATAAATGTTTTCAAAATGAAGTAATAATTTTGTAAAGAAAAAATGAAAAAAGTACCTATACATATATAAGGTATATTGTACATTCAATATTTTAAGGATAAAACCAAATATTCACCAATGACAAATTGACAAAAAGGAGAAAGTAATAACATTTCATTTAGAAAATGAGCAACCATAACAACACCTCCTTCTCCCTCTATTTCTCATTTCCAGATTGTCAATTTAATTTTACATACCGACTAAAATATAACGCTTGGATCAAGTCACTGTTGCTTATTTTACGTGTGGGCGTAAACTACTGGACAAAAAAGGTGCGCGGACAAAAAATCGTTGACAAAATGTCCTGAAACCTTTCTGAATACTTGCTGAGGAAACATTTTACCCGAGAAAATTGGCGATATTGTAAACGGTATACCTTATTACTCCGTCTTAACTATGTTTTCATCCCATTTCGATGATGATGAAAGTTTAAACTTCGAGCGAGTCCAGTTGGACTCTATACAAGAGGGTGCAAACAAATAAAAATTGTTCACGCTACAAATTAGCCGGGTAATTCGAGGATCGAGCGTGCCAAGAGGCTGAGAATAATCCCGCACATACGATTACGGGTGTGTCACGACGTAATAGCCTCATATTCGCAACCGAACGTCACGGATTCAGCTCGCAACAGACAGAGCATCATCAGCCGAGTGCCTCCCGAATTTTCCGCCGATAATTGCGCACAATCGACTCTGGCGCAAAACGCACAGAATGACGAGATGCTATATTCGGTTGCGGAAATGCATGGTGGTATAAGTCCTTAAGTAAGCTCACTTTATTCAGAATTTGGAAATTTGGCCCAGGTGTGATACTACGTGATAAAGCTGTGAATAAAATGTTCCCATTTTAACATAATGCAAATGTTCATTTTGAGGACGCTTGATTGGATTCCTCCTGGGAGGAGACGAAGGGGACAGCCGATGAAAGGGTGGCGAGGGGGTTTCGGATGAGATAAGGAAGTGCCAACTCCCTGATGACTCGTGGGAGGACCGAGTTTTGTGGCGGTTAGGCGTCGCAGAGCGCCAGAGAGCGCTGTGACAGCGACTCTTATATATGTAAATGTTCATTTTTTGTCAAAATTCTCTCCGTGGATGTATCTTTGTATCGTGCCGATTTTCATGACTTTGACGGCTATCGCTATGAGATAGTTTCTGTATAAGCTGGCTCAATTTAGATTAACCCGAGGGCCCAATAAATAGGTCTTATAGGGCACTAAGCGCACTCTGGGGGTTGGCCAGGGGGCGTGCCCTGTAGTTTACTCTACACGGATCAAAAAAGTAGGTAGCATTTACCACATTCTGGTTAATAAAGGGCAAAACAAGAAAGAATGGTAACTTTCACTAAAATTATCGTGAAAATAACAAGATTTTTCCTTATTGTGACAGTAATTTTGGCGAAAGTTACCATACGGTCTGGTTGTGCCATTTTTTAACCAAAGTATGGTAAATGCTACCCAATTTTTTTTTCTATGATAGTATAGTGAGGTTATTTCTGGTTCTTATTTTGCAAAATTATTGGATATGATCATCGGTTTAAGGTAGCTCGTACTTTGTGTGGATTTGAATGCGTGGGGCGTACCGAAAAGAATATTGGACGTCATTGCGTTGAGAGCCAATATCTGATTCGAAGAAAAAGAGGGAAAAGTACAGTCTATCAATTTATTCCAGAGAAGAGTCTTGCCGCTGCGAGTGTTGTTATTAATATTTTCGTTCGGGCCGGGCGCGGAGCAGCGAGTCAATACGACGGCGACGGACGGGACGGCTTCTAGCGAAGCGAAAGACGTCATTATCAGCCTATTTAACGACAGATGTATACAGAATATGTTAGCTTTCGGCTTCCTAGAAAACCTGCCCGAACTTTCTTCTGTCCCACATTTTCTTTTTTTCATGTTTCCGAGAGACGCGTCTGTCACACATATTTCTGTCCCCGTGATTTAGGGTCATTTTAGTTCCTCTCGTAATTATTCTCTCATCGGCTCATTGATTTTTACACTTCCGTTTTTACATACGTAAGTGCACGTGGATTCGTCTAATTCGAGGTTCTTCTCTTGAAATGAGTTTCGCGACAACTAGTTTTCATTTCATAATCCGTCTGCGGAGAGCATATATTTTCTCCTCGATAAGTTTGTGTTTTGACTTTCGTATGACGCAAGTTGGAGTTGCTCGAACAAACTTATAAGTCTACCACGCGTGGCACCGATGTAATGATGGTAAACGGTCGAACTGCGTATTTACAATTCGTTTCAAAAATTCAAATTCAAACCACCAGACGGGTACAAATTAAAGTACCCATAGAATAATAACCGACCAGAAAAGTGATCAGCGGGTTCCCCTGTAAAATCACGTGTAGTCACTATTTTGAAGCGAACTCAAAACCGTTCCTGCGCGAAATTTGAAACAACAAGTGGAGCGAGGGCCCAGGATGAAAACAGACGAGACTTGGAACCATATGCAAAGCGGAAGGCGTGGAGATTACAAAAATCGTAGTAAAGATGGTCGACTATTCTGCCATTCGAAGCAAGAATGCCGTATGAGCCTTTTGACATTCCCATGTTTCTCTCAATCATACACGAATTAACTTGGAAAATGTTGAATATTTTCCTTCAAAATGTCCAGAAAATTTTACTCGGGATTTACTCTAAAATAACTGAAAATTTCAAGGAAAAACTTGCATTATTTTCCTCAAAAATACATGTTTTATCCGGGGAAATTTGGCAAATGTTCATACGGCGTTCCTCCTTAGCGAGGCAGAATTGCAGGTTCATTATTCTAGGTGGCGGTAGCCACCCCGGCCCAATCCTAAAAAATTCCTCTAAAAGTTGACGATCAAAAAAAAAAAAAAAAAATTAAAAAAAAAGTTGGAAACGGCGGGTGGTTTTTTTGGCTACAAGACGAACCCAGCGCGAGAGAGTGGTACTTATAAAGATGACGTTTGATTATTTCTTCACGCGAGCTGTGGCACGGAGGGTAGAACTGCGCCGAGGAATTCTTAAGAATGTGACATTGTGACATACATTTGGTGTGAAACCTTTCAAATTGCACGGCCTAATCGGCTAAATTAACCTCCTTTTCTACATCTTTCGGCGCCTTAACGCGACTCGGACTACATCTGCCAACCCTCGAACAGAGACATTAGACACAACTATCACATCTATTCTCTTGCGTTAACTTTTGCTTTTCCCTCGCATGACCGATCATATAGTAGTTTTCATCTTTGCAGGAGTCGAAGCAAACATGTGTTGATAAGCGTAGGCGTCACAGATTTTCATCCTTCGGCCCTCCTTTCATAATTTTGGATCCTCGAAGTAAAGCCCGCCGCCGTAGCGTTGGCGCCGCGCCACAGAACGCGGGTGAAGTGGTAAGTACTTGGACAGTCAAAACGCCTTCACTTCTGGGCGTATGCAACACGGGCATCCAAAAAGCCCGAATAGTTGCATCTAGGACTCCAGGAGTCAATGAAATGTGCACAGTGTTCGTCGCGTTCGCATAACTAAGAGCGCTTTCCATGGTTTCTCTTACAACGTAATTCAATTCCAGCATTACCTATTGTGCCTATAAAGTAAACTGATTTTTATCGCGACGTTCTCAGGAAAACCGGTCAACTTGATTTTTTTAAAACTTTTTTTTATTTTTTCCTTCTTGTTAGCAGAATACTCCGTAGAAATTTCAAGCTGTGTAGTTGACTTGGTCCTGTTCGAAAAAATCAATTAACTTCAGAGATTTTTAAGGACCGCAATGGAGATACGTGGTTTCATGTTTCAGCCATCGATATAATGAAATTTAAAATGTAGAAACTTCGTACTCGATTGCAAATATTCAACTTTGATGTAATCACGATGCGCGGTGCTCACTTGCCCGCGCGAATTTTTTATCCAAACGAAGTACGTAACTAAAAGCGTGTCAATCATCAAAAGTTTGAAGCTCGGTTTCTTTTTATCCGTCTTGCAAAAATCAAAGTGATATCCAAAGCGGCGCTACGAGCGGCGGCGCACAGTGGACCGAGTCAATCAAAGAGGATGGACACGAAATTTTTGACCAAAACTGCAAATTTTAATGTTTATTTCGTCACATTTCAAAGTTCAAGGAGTGCTACTAGAAGGAAATCTCACGAGAAAACCAATGAAACCAGTTTTAGAACCTCAAAGTCTTGTATAAACGGAGTTATAAGCGTTTAAAGTCTCCAAATTTTCTCCGACCTCTCCTATCGACTCGACCCAGTGTGCGGCGTCACGAGGAGCTCATCGCTTCCCGTCTGCGAAGTGGATTTGTTTATGAGTTTGAGGCCAATTTGTAAACTGAGAGTCAATTTGCGTAAACTTCATCCCGACTCTAATTGAATCGAGGGACTTCTCGTGCGAAATCCGCGCGAGTGCATAAGATTTCGATGAAGTGATCGCGGAGGACTGGTTCGATCGATACACGAATCGTAGCTTCTAACAAACTTGCCACTCAATCAAACCCGAGGATTTTGCCAATTGATCCTCTTGGTGTGTTCTCGGAAAACGAATTTTTCACGTCTCACTCATTCGTAGAAGTGCCCAATTCCCGCTACGCAAATCTCATGTCTTTAAAACTTTAATGCAGTGGGATCAAATCAAATGGACGTATTAAATGCTAAAAGGAACCATGTCGCAACCTAATCTTATGCACATAGTCTCCTTTTAGCATAAATACGTCCAAATGACCTCGCTTACTGCAGACACTCGCGCTCGCTTTCTTCTTCTTTCCTTTCTTATTCAGGGGAGGAGTACGGGGAGTGCGCAACCTCCCTTCCTCGGTTTGCCCAAAAAAAGGAGGAAAAAAGGGCGGATAAGAGAGATGAAGGAGGAAAGAACGGAGGGAATAAGAAGGAGGAACGCTCATAATTGGTAACTATTCATGACGAAATTGACTGAAACCGCAAATTAGATGCTTTAAGATTTCAAAACTTTTTTGGGGGATTCCCTTCGGACCCCCCTTGCGCCCCCCCCCCCCCCATGAAGTGTCTGGATCCGCCTATGTTTCTTCCTCTTTTCTCGGCTGGTCACTTCAGAAGTTACTTGCGATTCATCAGAATTGAAACCCCTTTTGCGTGATAAGTAGCAACAAAATTTGAGTTTTTCCTTTTTTGATTATTTTTTTTATTTGATCAAAAAATGAACGATTTGGGCACCAAGGCCTCACTTAAAAAAGAAGCAGAAATTAACTTTTTCCTGTACTCTGTTGGAATAGCTAGTAGTAGGAATATCTTTCCCTTCTCAGTTTATGCTTGTGCACCTTGTGGAAGGTGAAATATTTTTCTGAAAATCCTACAATGTCACGCCTCACCCGGAAGACCTTTTGGAGATCCATAGAAAGTTTTCCACAGAAGCCTTGTGACCTCTTGAAGTTTAAACGAGCGGCTTCAAATTCATTGAGGAAACTTCTTATCGTCGTTGCATTTTCCTCGTATCGATGTCGGAAAACCAGTGTCTCCGCGTTGCGACGCTTTCAAATCGTTTTTTTTTGTCGCACTAAGTGGTTGCTTTCTAACCGTTTCCCATGTTTCATTCTTTCAGAGCATAATAACTGACACATTTTCTTGAAATGTCTGCGAATTTTCTCCGATTTCATACTCTAAAATATTCATGGGTAGTTCGGATGAGATATTCTGGTTATTTATCTTTAAAAAAATTAAATATTAAGAATTTAAAATTATGAATTAAGATACAAATTTTCGTATTGCCAAAGAATTTTTCGCACGCTTTGGGGAAGGCATAGAGATTTGGATGCCACAGCTGACAGCACCCTCGGTAAAATCGAATGATTATTCTTTCTTGGTATCGATAACAGATAATTATTTTAAACTTTTTGGAGCCCACTATCGAGTTAGAAAATGAAATATTGGTTACTGTATTTTAACGATTTATTGGAAGTTTCAAATCGAGGCATTCGTCGTCGTCCAGTGCTAAATGAAATTTCCCCTTATATTAGTCCTAGATTTGTTTTATGGTTAGCGTCATTTGACTTTTTGTATCTTTCTATGGTAACTGTAACAAACTCGCCATAAGTAACGTTTTTTATTGGTAAATTTTCTGTTATTTTTAGTATGAACTACATAAGCTATTGAATCGATTCCCGCGCCACGAACGTTCACCACTGTTCGTTTGTTCATTCATTTTCAATTTCATGAAGTAGCTAGAAATTATCAAATCAAAAAAATGTAGGAGGACGGGAGCTCAGAATCTTCGACTCCCTTTCCTCGTGACTGGAAATTTTTTCCAAGAGAGACCATCGTCATGATTTACAGGAATTTTTGATCGTCAAAACCACCCAGAAATCTTTTTGAACACATAGACATCCTTAGAAAATTCCTGCCAATGCACAATTGTACACCATTAGAAATGTTGATTCTCTACATGAATGTAAAATCAGAAGTCAAAACCTTCAAATATGAATTAAGGAGCTTGGTGGACAAGGCGCATAAGTGCAGTTTTTGAAAAAATTGAGGTATTAAAGATTTCAAGTAAAACTAGTCATAATGCATATTCTGTGAAAAATTCGCTGCCAAATTCCAATTTTTAAGCATGAAAAAGTCAGTTTGAACTTTTTATCCGCCATAAGGATCCATGTCGTAATTTCGAATGTATATGTGTATTTCTCGAAATAGAAAAAACTCCACCTATGCGTCTTATCCTCCAAGCCCCTCAATTAACTAAATTAATCAGAAAGTAACAATTCTCCATTTTTTTCTCCAGAACGAAGGGTTTGGTTTGTTAAGTCGTGACCATCAGAGGCACAAAAATGTTGATACATAAAAAAGTCTCTCATCTCTTTTAAAATGTTCACCTCTTTCTGAGAAAGAGAAATGCAGTCTGATAGTAAGTTTTTGCAAAAATTCTCACCTGATGTCGATGGGGTTTTACATCCAGTAACTTTAGGAGCTAAGTCCTGTTTGCGACAGCTCCTCCAATATGTGCGATCTTAAAGCAGAATTGCTCAGTTTTTACGAGTGCATTAAAATATTTTACTGCCGTTCAAATATGAGTAATTAAATCCGTGCGGTGCGGCACAAGTAAAAATAAAGAAATAAATACTCGTAATGAAAAACACACATAAACTAAACACTAAAGTGTACCCATCCCGGGGGAGGTCACCTGGCGAGGTACCGTGGATACACAAAATTCCAAAAGTACACAATGATGAGATCGAGTTGAACTTTCCGAAATCCGTAAAACTCGCGCGAGACCTTAAGGCGAGGACAGGCGGAAAAGCGCGCGCTTGGCGAAAGTGTGAGAGCACTGACTGGCGGCGCTTGGATTTTCAAAGTTGTATTTTATAAGCGCGGGTCTCTGAGCGTGGCTTCAGCGCAGGTCTCCTCAGCTGAAGGTACGCTTCTACGGACAGCGCGCACGAAGTCGGCCGCGGACTGGTCACGCATTACGCTTTGCGTATTATTTTAATCTTACCCTGGTAAAAATTGGCAGTAGAATCTGTGTTCCAAAATACCATAGACCTAAAGCCGGCTGTAAGATTTCCAATAGCTTCTGTAGCCGGCTGTACAATTTCTTTGAGCCTTATACAGCCGATGGCGATTAAGCAACAGCCAGACGATAAATTTTATGCTAAACGTTACGAAATACGGATACCAGGACTTAGTTAGTTTTCGGACTACCGCTCTCTTTTTGTGCCGTAGTATCTTGATTTATTTTGCGAGGAAAGCTCCGTACTTTTGAAGGATGCCAGTCATTCTTAATATGTTGGAGCGCCTTCAATTTCTCATGATACTGTGCAATACATCTAGTGTGAAATAGTTGCCTCAGACGCCGTGGCACGCTGCGGCGTGGCGGGCGGGCAGAGAGCGCGAAACGCGCATTTGCGCCTTCAAACCTAACAGGGATACTTCACGCATTGCGCAATGCGTGAAGTATCCCTGTTAGGTTTGTAGGCGCCAGTGCGTCGCCGCTCCGCTTTGTGTTAGGCTCTAATATTTAGTCTCGCGGAGTCAGCGTTTTTCAACTCATGATTTTGAAATGTTTGCACACTCTGTATGGATTATTCTCATTTTAATTGATGAATAAAAAAATGTTTTAAAGGAAAATATAATGTGTGTTTTGTAAATATTAAGGTAGTTCCGTATCAAACTTAATGATTTCCAAAGCACACGAATTTCTACACAATTTCATATAGCCTTTTATAGCCAATGGCGATAAAGTGTAAAGCCCGGCGACAGGAACTATAGCCTGACTGTATACTTTTTTATAGCTTCGTATAGCCCGGCCATATGGTTTGCTCCGCTTTCTACAGCCAGCTATATGATTTTCAATAGCCTTCTTTAGTAGGCTTTAAGAACTCCTATGGTATTTTGAAACGCAGCTCCTATCGCCAATTTTTACCAGGGTATATACTCTATCATGTAAAATTATGATATTAACGTCTAACGCATAATGTCTAATTGTAAGGTGCGACGCGCTTTAGGAGGTTGCGAATCGCGATGCGCAAAATTACTAGGGGGTAAGCGATAAGCCCCCTAGTAATTGTATAAAATAGAGTCAAAAAATTTCTTTCATATGAAATCTTATGGAACATGCGTATAATTAATAAGTCTTCATACATCGATGCTCTGATGGCGCGGCAAATTTTGCGTCGCACGCTGCCTGTGCAATGTGGCCCTTAATGCATCGTTTCAGCTCCAGCGGAGACTTCAGCCCGTCTGCTTCTTCCCGCTTTTTTCGTTTGTTTATTTTTAGCTGCTATAATCGCATTGTCTCGTCTCATTACTTCGTTACTGTTTACGTATCGGGTACTTTGGCGCTATCTAATTGCTCTCTACTCTTACTTTTCGCCGCTGGCTGCACTTGGGGTCGGACCAGAATTTACTTAGATTTACCGCGCTGCGCGGCGCGTCCTTCGCCTCGACGCCTTTTGTTTCGCCGCGATTTGATTTACGTCCATGCACGTGTGAACGTCTGCTTTTGTGCCCTGGATCGTAAGGTCAAAAGTCGCATATTTATTGTTGCTCGTCACAAAAAGACGCACAAAGAGACGCGCGACATTCTTTTTTTCAGAGCCCAAACTTCGTCGTTTGCGGTTGGCCGTAAATTAGACCACCAAACTTCCCAATTTAACGAAGGGTCGCGTAGACAGTATCTGAAGTTAAAGTTTTATTTTTCCTCGATGACATAGATCCACCTGTAAATCCTCAGCGGTGCAAACCAGTAATGAGCGATTTAAAAACAAAGGCTGACCTAACATACACTTCTCCGCAAGTAAAAGTTTGCTACCAATAAAACTGGGGCCCATGCGCTCAAAATTGGAGCACTTTCAGCATGTGAGAGTGTCCACGTATTAATGTAACTATTGTGACGTAAAGGGATGCGGAGTTGGGAAAGTTATATCGGAGATAATTGCAACATAAATACAGAGGAAAAAAATTACTTTATTAAAGTCTTTTTTAACTCTACATTCCCCTTCCCCTTGGACAATTTTTTTCTCACCAAACGAAGTCAATTTCATTTATTTCGTCAAAATTTCTGTAACCAATTTTGCATTTTCTGATGTAATTGTTTTGCAGGGCCGGATTAAGGGAGTGGCCACATGGGCCGCGGCCCATGGCGGCAAATCTACAGGGGGCGACAAATTTTGAATTTTTTTTAAAATGTAGGTATAGAAAATTCGAATTTAGAAAAAAAAATTACAAACGAGAAAAGACGACAAAATCTCTAATTTTCTGAGAGTATAGTAATTTCTACTTTTGTCGTCTGTCAATGATACAAGAGACAGCACCTTTAATTAGTCGAGTTAAGAGAGAAATCAAACACGCAATTTGGCCTGGAACAGCGCGACTTAAAGAGAAACGATGACGAGGACTTGAGATGAAAAGGAGAAGCCCTCGGCGCGGCGATCGGCATGTAACACATATTAGCCCCTACATGACTGCACAAATACTTCACGCATTGCGGCAAACACAGTGCGATCAGCGTGAAACGCATAGCGCCTACAAGACTGCGTGAATACTTCACGCATTGCGTCAAACACAGCGCGTTCAGCAGCGGTCGGCGTGAAACTCATAGCGCCTACAAGATTGTCGGGATACTTCACGCATTGCGCCAAACACGGCGCGGCGGCGGACGTTAAAATCATTAATCCACAATTATGTTTGTTCTTTCATAATTTTTTTGTTCATTTCTTATGAATGAAAGGCCTTGTCCACACAGAAATAGGTTTACGGAACTTAACTTTTGCTACTAGAGTTGACAGGGCATCGAGAAAAAGAAGGTGTTTGTCTTTCGGGCATCTTGGATTTTTTTGATGACGTGAGTCGGTACGGACGATTTTCACCATTGATTTTTTGGAAATGGTGTAGTTTTGGAAAAAAGTCATTCCATATAAAGTGCTTGAAATTATGTTGCACTGACCCACGTTAGGAGGTAAACAATCCTCAAGATGCAAACGCCACCTTCTTCTTTATGGGGGTCATGCGTTACCCCAAGAAGTTTCAATTGCCAATTTTGTCGTTGTTTTTTTTGCTTGCAATTCAACGACGACTCCGAGGTTTTTAATTTGACCTTCCTGCAAGGCTCTATCCGACAGGGGCAGAAGCTCCGCAGGAGAGTCGTCCCGTGGCGAGACCCATAAATCTCACCCGGCAAATTGTCTGAGAAACGCCTAAAATTAACGTAGCACAGCACAGGAGCCAAAAACGAAAGAGACACAAAACAAATAAATATATGTATACACGCGTATAATAAGCGGCGGAAAAATTGTTATCGGTCCATTTGTGTTCGGACGCCAGGTAAGGGCGAGGGGCGGGAGAAGGAGGGGGGGGCGCTCGGACAAGGACCGCGACCAGGGACTCAGCAGCCCCTGTCGTCAAATGGGGCTCAAAATTAGGCTCCTCGGTCGGGGGAGTTGGAGGGTCCGTCGAGAATCTGGCAGCGACGGGACCGCGTTTAGAGTGGCGTCCAGAAATACGCACGATTGCAACACCGATGCTCTATTTAGCGCCGTCCAATATATTTTGGTGCATCCGAGCACGTGGGACGGCTAAATTTAACACCCTTTCGCTGGCCGCTGCCCCGCCGCACAGGGAGCCACTGGACTTTGGCCGCCGGATGCTTTTCGGAGAGTGTGGACAGTAGACACGACGGTGATTTTGAAGGAACAGGGAGGTGATGCAGGGATAATCGTCCCCACTGCCCTTCACAATTACTTGGCGTCCCATATTATTCAGGAAATTTTTCACAGATTGTTATCATCGCAAATGGGGGGTTTAAGGGCCTCTTAGTTTTTATAATTTATTTTTTAATTTTATTTTTGTTTCCTGGGCGAGAAGGGGGTTGAGACCACCCCAAAACGTCCCAGGTTTTTATGTCTCTGTTTTTAGCCTTGTTTACCCATTGTTTTGTGTTTTTTCTAATTGTTCAGAAATTTATATTGATTCTGGTGGAGCTATTCTGCTAAGGGGCCGTCCCCAAATTACGTGATGCTCTAGAAGGGGGGGGGGGTTGAGGAGAGCGTCACAAAATTTTGTTTCTACGTGTTAAGGATAGGGACCTACGTCACAAAAACGTTACGAGGGAGAAAGGGGGGGGTTTAAAATGCCGAATAAGAGGGTTATGTAATTTAGGGACGGTCCTTAACTACCATCCGACAGGGACAGTTGGCTCACTCCCCATAAAACATATGATTCAGTTCGGGTCAAAACACTCACATTCCCTCTTTTGCATATTCACAGCCAACTTTAGTTAACATACGCAGGCGACGAGGCGTGGGCAAGGATGGAGGGAGGCAAGTGGGTTTAATTCCACCACGGCAAAATCCAACACCCTCTCTCCCACCTCACCCGCCATTACCCTGGAATCTGACCACCACCGCCAATCCACCTTAGTTTGCATACTCACCTGAATGAAGGAGAATGCGGAGACCTTTTTTTTTATTTTTTTGCGTGGGCTGTATAACCATAATTTGTTGATTTCTTCCTGCGAGTTCCTGTGTTTTCTTTTAACTCAACATGAAAACCTTGGCTTCCATTTAAACCAATTTAGCAAACCGTGGTCCGGTGTCAATTATTTAAAGCCATGCTCTCTCGTACTAAATTTCAATACGCCAAAAATCTCACCGTTTCACCAAGCCGACATCCCCTTCCGCTTCATGCATAGTTTGGTACCACTGCGCGGTCTCTTTGCAGCTCTTTTTCTTGAACTAATTTTGGGGCACTACACCGTTTACACTCCATTCCCATTCGGTCAAATTTTTGTCTTGGCCTCCCTCCCTCCCCCCCCCCCCATTCGATTAGACTCACTCTTGCCCTGCACCGCCGGCCGGCCGGCTAGCTGGCTACGTGAGTTGTTTACATCATATTTTGCGACGACCCCCACCCCTCTTCCCCATACCATGTACATGAAGAAACTCACGCACATACGTGAGCGCATTTGCGTTAGGGTCAAGGAGGTCCTTGTCCGTACCACGGTCATATTTTTTCCACCGTGTCATATTATTATTCTCCCTGTTTATTTCTTTCTCGAGAGAATTCGAGAAGTTGTAAGGTGACTTTACATACTTAACATGATCGTTGACACAGAAGCGACATTAAAATACACCAAAATTTTCGAACTTTTGATCAAAAACCATTAAAATTTACAACTTTCGCAGTGCGTGACATAGTACTCACTAAATGCCGATGGAGTCAGGTGAAAAGGCCCTTGGCGTAGAAACCATCATACCAGAGGCGCGGATCCAGCAATTTTGCAACACCAGATTTCCTCCATTTAAACCTATGCCAAATAATCGATTCTTGTCGTAGCACCTGACCCCTCCAAGAATCGATACATTTTCATAGGTTTAAATGGAGAGAAGGCAACGTTGCCAATTTGCTGGATCCGCCGTTGCTTCATACTTGCTCAGTGCAACAATAAAAATTGTTTTTGGATCAAAAAAGTTGTCTTCAGCTGTTGATATCTAACGCTCTCTAATATTCTCGATGATATTTTCACAATTCGTCGAAAAGTCGACGCAACCCAGAGGGAGGGGTTTCCTCAGCGTTGCGTAATTTCAAAGAGGTGTTCGGATTTGCGTCATTGGTGCATGACAAGAAGAGGATCGGAACAACGGGAAAAGTACGTCACGTAATCATTCGACGCTACTTCACAGAAACAATCTGCCAGAGCTAAATACATCTGAACTCCGTCGAGTTTCAGTTAAGGCAGTAAGGTTCGCCCACACAGTCTGAGACTGCAACCCGCACTACGGCGTGGGAGCTACTACGCTCTCCACCTCGCGAGTGCCGCTGTCACCACTATCTCGGAAACAGGGTTGCCAGATTGTTTGGTAGCATTTACGCATTTTACATTGGCTCGTGTTACAAGGAACACTCCAGAAAAGTGCAATTTAATGTTAGTTTTGAATTTGAAAAAAGAGAGAATAAAATATGCTCGATTCAAGACAACTATTTCGCTCATTTATTATTACTGTTAAATGGAAGAATTTATTACAGTTCACGCCGAATAAGTTGACGGTTTTTTCTGCTGTGCTAAGGAAGAACGCCGTATAAACATTCGAGAGTTGCCAAACCCTTGATAAAACACGTATTTTTGACAACAATCACGTATATTCCTCCTTGAAATTTTCAGATATTTTACATTAAATTGAATACAAAATTGTCTGAAAATTTTGAAAATTCGTAAGTTTCCCAGTTAATTCGGTTATTATTCGAGGAAACTTGGTAACGTTTGAAGACTCATACGGCGTTCTTTCTTAGCACGGCAGTTTTAAACTGCGACATGAGATCCACTATCTTGATTCTTGCATTTACTTTCAAAGCAAAACTGACGTCAGCCGATCCTCTGTCGCAGGCAAAAAGTGCGTAAAAATATTTAACGTGGACTTTACTTAAAAAAATTTTTTTGGCTGAAATTTTTTTTCTCTCATTCGAAGATTAATAAGGACCCTACAACAAAACGGCCAAATCGGCCTAAACACGGAATCGTACGATTTTCTCAGGGATGATAGAGGGTCTTCCCAGACACTCAAAACTGGTCATATTTTTTGCCTAACCCCCAGGGAAAAGGGGGGAGAGGGGGTCAAAGTCAAAACCTTTAAATTAGCATAACTTCTCAACGGTTTGTCGTAGAAAGATGATCTTGGTGTCAAAATTTCCAGAAAAATGAGAGCTTTCAGAATATATGTATGAAATTAATTAAATTTTAAAATTTGACCCACTTTTGGGGCATTTTACAAGGTCCCCCTTTCGTAAATTTTCGTTTTTTGAGATTTTCGGTTGTTCGGTTCGCACGGATCAAAACAAAAACAATTTCAAATGAAAGTAGAGCGTTTAAGCTTTAAAACAAGCCCAAGATGATCTTGGGGAAACGATTAGAAGCGGAGTTATGAGTCTTCAAAGTTGACGCGGCGCGCGGGAACCTTGTATGTTCCGAGTCTCAAGGTCACCTGCGCGCCCCGGATTGCCTGCAGGTTGCAAGTTTTTGTGTTTTTATGCTTCTGTAGGTCATTTTTAATGTAAATCATTCAATGAAGATAGTTTAATCAGAATTTTTTAATTTTACACAATGGGCCTTCGGCGAGGTACACCACATTAACGTCAAAAAATTTTAACTGCGTTTCAAATAGCCCCCTCAAGAATAACTGAGACTTGTCTTGAAGCTCAAAGCTCGTCTGCTTCTACGAGAAACTATTTGGCTTTACCAAGTGAGTTCCGTCAAGCGCTGTAGCTTATAGCTCAATTAAAAAATTTTAAAATTAGGGGTACCCCAAAATTTGGCATCAATGGGTTATAATTTCTAAATGGTTCAGTTCTGTATGGAGCATATGTATATTTGAACTGAGGGTCCATGGTTTCTTCTAAATTATAAGAGCAGAATCGTCATCGTCAGCAAATGTTTAATGAGGTATGATGGACATAATGGTTGATACTCTAAGCCCCCTCTCGCTCCTCCCGTAAAATTAAAAAATTTCGATTATTCTATCTTCATTGAATGATTTACATTAAAAATGACCTACAGAAGCATAAAAACACAAAAACTTGCAACCTGCAGGCAATCCGGGGCGCGCAGGTGACCTTGAGACTCGGAACATACAAGGTTCCCGCGCGCCGCGTCAACTTTGAAGACTCATAACTCCGCTTCTAATCGTTTCCCCAAGATCATCTTGGGCTTGTTTTAAAGCTTAAACGCTCTACTTTCATTTGAAATTGTTTTTGTTTTGATCCGTGCGAACCGAACAACCGAAAATCTCAAAAAACGAAAATTTACGAAAGGGGGACCTTGTAAAATGCCCCAAAAGTGGGTCAAATTTTAAAATTTAATTAATTTCATACATATATTCTGAAAGCTCTCATTTTTCTGGAAATTTTGACACCAAGATCATCTTTCTACGACAAACCGTTGAGAAGTTATGCTAATTTAAAGGTTTTGACTTTGACCCCCTCTCCCCCCTTTTCCCTGGGGGTTAGGCAAAAAATATGACCAGTTTTGAGTGTCTGGGAAGACCCTCTATCATCCCTGAGAAAATCGTACGATTCCGTGTTTAGGCCGATTTGGCCGTTTTGTTGTAGGGTCCTTTGTCATTGTTGACGCAGTTAAATATCTTTAAATCTAGAAAAATATCTCTCTCCCCCAAAAAGTGAAAGAAATTGTTCTGCAAATCAAAGACCACTTTTTTTCAGCGCAAAAAGCACATTTTTAGCGTAACCGAGCAACCCTGCTTGGAAATTAACGGAAGCCTATGAATATCACAGTAAGTTCGGGGTACACGCATCCACCTTCGTTCTATCGAAGCATAAAGCTCTCCTACTCGGTAGCAGTCTACGTTCTGCCGTATTTTCAGACGAATTTCTGATGTTCGAGAAAATTCTAACGAACACGTAGGAAGGAAACTCGTCGATAGTGCGGTTGTTATACAGAGTAACGTTCAATTGTTTTTCACTTGAAACACACTATTAACAGGCGAGGTGTTGGGCTGTTAACTCGACGAAGCCGGCCGGCGCTTGGCGCCTCAATTCCGCGCGTTCACTCACTTCTAGTGAAAATCATAGTCGAGTATAGTAATTGCACCTCAATTAAAGAAGCGTGACTCTGTTTTAATTTTAAGCTTTCAATACTCCGAAAACACATATCCAGGTCTCGCGCTCCTCGAAAGAAGACTGTGACATGATTCTGTTTTCCTCGAAGAACTTTCGTGAATTTGAGCGTTCTATCTCACTATGTTTACTTACTTTGTTTTTGGTACATTGAAGTGTTCTTGGGAAGGATTAGTACAATAATAAAGTTCGAAAGGTGGAGGAGGAGAGTAATATCGTCGGACGTGATTTTGGTCGGTAGCGTTCCCTGCATACTCTTTGGAGAGGCACTGTTTTTCCAATGAAAATCAGAGGTGAATTATTATTTCATATCGTATCTTGATTCTTGATGATTGATATATTATTGATATACTAGATTAAGAAAGAAGAGTCAATTTTAAAATCTACCGGTGGATTTTGAAATGATTGATTGCGAGGGAAAATTTGTATACAAAACTCATGACACAAATCCTCGAATAAGTATGTAAGTTACTATGGAGAATTTGCATGAAAAAATTCTATTGCTGAATGAGCTGCGTTCGCGCAGTATTTTTCATTATTTTTCTCAGGTATGGGAAAGTGTAAAAAAATACATTCTAAAGTGAGGCGATCTGCCGCATTGTAACGCATCCAGTCGGTAATTCCCATGTAAACACATGTATTTTAGCAGATCAGGTTGCGTGGTCAAATCTTCTCCAATAATTGCAGAAACTAAAGATATTCTTATTCTCGTGCAGTTCCTTCAGTCGATTATTTTTAATCTTAAAATTCACAGAACTTCTGATGCTCGTAAATTCTCCGTTGCTTCACAGAAAATCTTTTTTGGCCTACCCCAAAATGGAAGACGAAAAAACATGCGTGGTATATTTTCTATCTGCCTGTGCTGTGAGTGATGCAAAATCACAGATATTGTACAAACTTAAATCTTGTGAAAGTGATTGTTATCTTTAATTTTTCAATCCACGTTTTGAACCTTGGGATCACTCACGGGTTCCCATTATTTGCCAGTGGCGAGGCGTGATTCATCAGCTACCTACATTTTACCGTTTGAGACTATGGTAAAGAATCGATTATTGAAATGTTTGTTGCGGACACCCTCAAAATCGATATATCATGGAAATTCGTCCAAAATTTCGATGTTTGTTGACTTCCGGTGTAGAACCCTCATAACACTATCAAAGTGAAAAAATTCAGCGTACATCCACGCAAATATCCCATTTCGTGAGCACGAGATGTTATTGAGTGTTCTCATCAGTGGTCAGTGGTTCGGGCGAGCTGAAGCGAATGCAGTGGCGTAGCGAGCTTTGAAATATATCGATTGATCTGCCATTTAAACCCATGGAACAGGGTCGATAATCAGATTGTTCGCAACGGACACCTTGATAATCGATTCTTTACCATATAGCTTCAAAAGGGGCATCGATAATCGATCATTCACGCTGCCACGCCATTGGATGGGATGGCTTGGAGAATGCGGTGGCCGTGGCGGGACTATATAGGGTTTGATCTCGATCGAGGCTCCTTTGAAAATGCCAGCGATAGTTCCAATTCGAGATCGAGGCCTCCCAGACGGAACGGCATTGCAGTCAGGGCGCAAATGACGTCATCACCACGTCACGTCACAAACATCCCGGGCGCGAGGCGAGACTCGGAAGGCCAAGCTCGTGACACTACGGCTTGTTCTCATAGATAAGACGAAATGACGATTTATGAGCTTCTCCTCGCGCCGCATCCGCGCCAGTGGAATCATAGACAATCGCGTTGCCAATACTCGCTCAATATCGAACCAAGAAGTGAGGGTGGGTACCCGGTTGTACTGATCCCGTTGTGCACCAGAACCAGGAAAGCGAACCAAAACCAGGAAAAGGAACCAGAACCAGGAAAGGGAACCAGAACCAGGAAAGGGAACCAAAACCAGGAAAGGGAACCAGAACCAGGAAAGGGAACCAGAACCAGGAAAGGGAACCAAAACCAGGAAAGGGAACCAGAACCAGGAAAGGGAACCAGAACCAGGAAAGGGAACCAGAACCAGGAAAGGGAACCAGAACCAGGAAAGGGAACCAGAACCAGGAAGGGAACCAGAACCAGGAAGGGAACCGGAACCAGGAAAGGGAACCGGAACCAGGAAAAGGAACCAAAACCAGGAAAGGGAACCAAAACCAGGGAAGGGAACCAGAACCAGGAAAGGGAACCAGAACCAGGAAAGGGAACCAGAACCAGGAAAGGGAACCAAAACCAGGAAAGGGAACCAGAACCAGGAAAGGGAACCAGAAACCAGGAAAGGGAACCAGAACCAGGGAAGGGAACCAGAACCAGGAAAGGGAACCAGAACCAGGAAAGGGAACCAAAACCAGGGAAGGGAACCAGAACCAGGAAAGGGAACCAAAACCAGGGAAGGGAACCAAAACCAGGGAAGGGAACCGGAACCAGGGAAGGGAACCAAAAATTCAAAAGGAGCCAAGACTGGACCTCCAGATAGCATGAAAAGGGTACCGCACTCCACACAGGGTTATCCGAAAGTCAGTTACCAACCCCGTAACTTTTTTATTGATTTAGATAGACTTTTGATATTTTGGGAATGTTCATAGATTCAAAGGAGCAAAGTTTTGGTCCATCTACGAATTTTGTGGCGAGCCTTTCCTTAGAGACGGGGGTGAGAAATCTTTTTTCTATTTAGCAACCCCTCTCCAATCCTTCATGATACCTTGTTAGAAAGAGGAAAAGAAAATGAATATTCCCGCACGGTTGCAAGTCAGAATTGAAATTTTTCACAAAATAGCCGCAAGTCAAAGTTCAAAATGCCGGAAATGTCACATTATTTCCGTCATTACTGAAAAACAAGCAGTTCTGTTGTTCCTTGGAGCGAGAAAAACAATTCTGGCATTAGTTTTTCAAATTTATCGGTTCCAATTCAAAATGGTGATTGAGAGAGAAAAACGGGCATTACGCTGTTCACCGATGGAATTTGCCTTCAGTTCGGTACTTTGGGGGTTTTTCGCACGAGGAAAAAGACTCTTTCGTTGGATTTTTGTAATGCCGAATCCCTTGAAGATAAAGGCAGAAATATGGCAGAAAATCGGCAAAATGGCCGTTTATCAATGGATGTGCATGAGAAGAAAGAGAATCAAAAACATTAAAAGTAGGATATGTATATATTATTAAGTGATTAGCTCGCTTTGCGAGCTGACACGTCTAGCCGGGGAGTGCCCCTGGACCCCAGTTCTGCGCTTCGCGACGAACTTGCGACTCGCTCCGCGAGCCGCCACCGCCCCGCGCAGTTTTTAACATTGATGAGGAGACAACATCTATGTCTTAATCTTCTTTTTCACCAAGTTTTACAGAAATTGATGTTCTAGGAGTCCGGACCGCGTTTTCGTGCGGGGCCGCCATCTTGGATTTGGAAATGTTGAAAATCTGACCAAAAATGCGAGTTTTCCGTCGAAATACACCTCCTAATACCGAATTTCACAAAAATCGATGGATCGGAAGCCGAGATAACAACTTAGACCACGATCGCCATTTTTGATTTTTGAATTTTGAAAATCGGACCTAAAATTCTAATTTCCCGTCGAAATACACCTTTTGATACCGAGTTTCACAAAAATCGATCGATATCAGGAAGCGATGTAGCATTTTAGACCACAGCCGCCATCTTGAATTTTTGAATTTTGAAAATCTGACCAAACATTCTAGTTTCCCGTCGAAAAGTACCCTAGATCTCCGAGTTTCACAAAAATCGATCAAACAGGAGCCGACTTAGCATTTTAGGCCACGGCCGCCATCTTGGATTTTGAGATTTTGAAAATCCGACCGAAAATTCGAGATCCCCGTCGAAAAGTACCTCCTAATACCGAATTTCACAAAAATCGATCGATATCAGGAAGCGATATAGCATTTTAGGCCACGGCCGCCATCTTGGATTTTGAAATTTTGAAAATCTAACCAAAAATTCGAGTTCCCCGTCGAAAAGTACCCTAGATCTCCGAGTTTCACAAAAATCGATCAAACAGGAGCCGACTTAGCATTTTAGGCCACGGCCGCCATCTTGGATTTTGAGATGTTGAAAATCCGACCAAAAATTCGAGATCCCCGTCGAAAAGTACCCCCGGATACCGAGTTTCACGAAAATCGATCGAACAGGAGCCAACTTAGCATTTTAGGCCACCGCCGCCATCTTGGATTTTGAAATTTTGAAAATCTGACCAAAAATTCGAGTTCCCCGTCGAAAAGTACCCCGGATCTCCGAGTTTCACAAAAATCGATCAAACAGGAGCCGACTTAGCATTTTAGGCCACGGCCGCCATCTTGGATTTTGAGATGTTGAAAATCCGACCAAAAATTCGAGATCCCGTCGAAAAGTACCCCGGATACCGAGTTTCACGAAAATCGATCGAACAGGAGCCGACTTAGCATTTTAGGCCACCGCCGCCATCTTGGATTTTGAAATTTTGAAAATCTGACCAAAAATTCGAGTTCCCCGTCGAAAAGTACCCTGGATCCGAGTTTCACAAAAATCGATCGAACAGGAGCCGACTTAGCATTTTAGGCCACCGCCGCCATCTTGGATTTTGAAATTTGAAAATCTGACCAAAATCGAGTTCCCGTCGAAAGTACCCATTAACTTCAGTACCAGCGATTGTATCGGATGCATTATCAAAGCTGTTGAACTCTGTAAATAGTGAAGTCCTTTTTATTGTTCGTCAAATTTTTAATATAACCAGATAACGGGACGCTCTTTCAATTCAAAACAACGCGAAGAACAACGG
This sequence comes from Bemisia tabaci, assembly GCF_918797505.1. Classification (NCBI taxonomy): domain Eukaryota; kingdom Metazoa; phylum Arthropoda; class Insecta; order Hemiptera; family Aleyrodidae; genus Bemisia; species Bemisia tabaci. Next base: position 33,030,457 of record NC_092793.1, read on the forward strand.
AAGAATTTGCAAAGTTGGGTTCGAACCCAACATGCAACTATTTTCACTTCTCTGTGGGCCGGGTTGCACACGCTAGATTTTGCGGGCAAAATCTAAGATCTGCCCAAGACCTACTGGCGCTCGCATTCAAGAGGGGGGGCTTTCGCTTGAAAATTGTCAAAATTTTGAAGTATCTCACATGCAGTTTGAGTAAATTTCGTCACGACTAATTACCAAATATAATTGTCTTACCTCTACCAGACGTACGCCCCCTGCGCCCTCCCTCTTGGATGCGCTTATGTTTGTCCATCGCTTTGTATATTAATTTCAATAATCAGCCCAGGCTCGGACTGGCCATAAGGCCAATCTGTCATTAGCAGATACGCCCCCTTGGTGCGCCAAAAACGCGCCCCTCTTACAGATAGCAAAATAAGAAGAAAAAAAATTACGACCGAGAATATGTGAGAAAAATTTCTTAAATGAACGAAAGAGGAGAGAGTTAGACCTGTTGAAAGACCTTTAAACATATTTCCTCCTTTTCAAATGACTGTTGATTTGGACATACCATAGCATAGCTCGGGCAAACTTAACCTTAATTTATCTCGAAATTCAAAAGTAAAAGACATCTAAAATGTAAACGCGATACAACTATTCGCGCAAGATGGATGTCCACATTGCATATGAAAAGTGTAAGACGCGATGCCGTAAGTCGTGAACTCGCAATGTTCTGCTCTAGTTTGAAGCAACATTACAAATAAGACAAACGCAAACAAACACAATATGGTAATAAAGCGAGGGAAAGGATGCGCGTTAACGACGGCGCAGAGATACAACTATTCGTACTTGATGGACGTCCGTGCTGCATCTGAAAAATTGAAGGCGCGATGACGCGAACCGTGAGCTCTCAATGCTCTGATTTATGCTGTCAATGAAGCGTCGCTCATATTCGGAAGAAAAGTTGAAAAAAGGCCTGAAGACATCTCTCCTACCTTCGGCTATATTACTCACGTAGTGCTTGAAGCACCATTACGAATAAGACAAACGGAAACAAACACAATATGGAAAAAGAGGGAGGGAAAGGATGCGTGTTTACGACGGCGCAGAGATACAACTATTCGTACTTGATAGACGTCCGTGCTGCATCTGAAAAATTGAAGGCGAGATGACGCGAACCGTGAGCTCTCAATGCTGAGCTTTACTTTCAATTTTGCAATTTTTACTCCGTGCGATCAATAAACTTTGAGCCTGAAAATAGCGTAAACTTGTGCTGATTTGCCAAAATTTTCTGAACCCTTCTCCACGTAGGGAATGCCCTACTAGAAAATATCACATTACGCCCCTTTAACCAGCCAAGGGTCTACGCCCTCAGATGCGAGCCAGTCCGACCCTGAATCAGCCTGATTATTGAAATTGATAGACAAAGCTATAGACAAAGAAGACAAAAGAGATATGGAGGGATCCCATCGGTGAAAGTGGGTGATTGCAATTGACAAAGGAGGTAGGTAATAGACTAAGTAACGGCAACCCACGAGAGACCCAATAGTTAGTCCATCATTTTCTCCCTTAGTGTATAAGAACCACCCATTTCAACCAATAGGATAGCTAACGCCGCATGTCTTCTCTGTCTATCGCCTTGTCTATCAATGTAAATAATCAGCCTGGAGATAGAAACCGTGAGCTTTTCTTGGTGGGTTTTCCGTCGGCTTTTCGGATGCGGAGCGGCAACGGGAGAAAGCGCGTTGGCACCTGTGCCGGGGCCGGGGCCGGGGCGCGGCGATCGGTGACAACGCCTGGCGTGCTGTGACAATCGAATCATTAACATTCCACATTAGCCCAACATTCATTATTTTCGTGCTCGCCACCATTCTGCCCTTTTAAGCGCTCCCGATTCGCTTTTCCCGGTTTCCCCAAGTCGACGTCAACGGCGGACGCGGGCAAAAGTGAAACTAGGCGAAGGTGACGATCGGGCCTCGACAAAGAGCGGTGCAGGGCCGCCCTCTCCTCTAATAAGCCCTTTTCGACGAATTTTTCACTTTTCCGCGTTCGAGGATATTCGTCACGCCCGTCACGGGTGCATCTTCGGCAGGGAAGCGAAGGTAACACGCTTTGTAGCTTGGACGGAACGAGGGGGGCCTTCCCCCCCCTCCTTCCCCAGAAATGTGAGAGATTATGCTAAGTGAGTGCGTGACATATCTGTCATATTTGAAACTACACTCGATGAATTTTTACGTGAAAACAGTTAGGAAGAAGTTATTTTCACGCCGCCGTACCAGTTTGCCTTCAACTTTTAGGGTAGGCAACACGGGCTCCCGCGTGGTCGAATAGTCGTATCATTCCCCATATCATAGTCCGACGGTTTCTATTGGCGTTCATTGTAGACAGGGTGACACAAGAAGATTGTGAAGAGAGAGGAGAAGAAGAGGAGGACATTAGAATGAGGACGAAGAAAAGATTTAGAAGAAAAGAAGAAAAGAGGAAGAAGAAGAAAGGAAGGAGATGAGGATAAGAGGAAGGAGAAAAATGAGATACGGATGAAAATAGTGAGAGAAAGAGAAAATAGAGAAAGAAGAAGAAAAGAGAATGAAGAAAAAGGATAAAGAGAAAGACGAAGAAGGAAAGAGAGAGAGAAAAGATGAGGAGGAAGAAGAGGGAAAGAGAAAGAAAATAGGAGAATTGAGAGGAGTATGAAGAAAAGAGGAGGAAGAAGAGGGAGAGGGGAATATAAAGAGGAAGAAGAATAAAGGGAAAGATAAGAGATAGAAGAAGAAGAATATATATAGACAAAGGCAGAAGAGGAGAAAGAATGAAGGAGATAAAAGGGAAGAAGAGGAAAAGAGGAAGAAGAAGACGAATAAGACGAGGAAAGGTCAAAAAGAAGGAAAGGGAATGAAGAAGATTTTGTTTTTTCCTTTATATTGTAATCTTTTATTATTATTATTTTTTTAAATGACTAGGGGGCTCTGCCGTCCAGCCGCTCTGCGGCCCAAAACCGGAGATTTCCGTCCCCGCCAGCCTGATGAGAACTATCAAGAAAGTTTGAAGAAATGCAATTCAGCAAAAAAATTGAAAGCAAAATGGCATGATTATGAGAGGAGGATTGGACAATTGGACTAAATGTGCAGTAAGGGACTAACATTTTGAACTCTCATCACCAACCAAGATACCCTCCCGGAGGTTGGGCATTTGAATAATGCGGGGGGTGTTCAACAACGGAAGAATATTCGAAGTCGGGTTCGGACCCAACATGCAACTATTTTAACTCCGCGGTGGGCCGGGTTGCATACACTTGATTTTGTGGGCGAAATCTGAAATCCGCCCACAGCTTTCGCGGTGTGGTATGGGTGCAATTAGTAGTGTATTTCTCGAACTTGACGTTTATTTCTATCAACTATTTGGACGCTTCTGTCGCACAGATTTGTAACGCGATATTAACAAACTAAGGTGATTTTTGAAAAAAGCACTAAAAGTGTAAAACAATAGAAGAACATACGAAGTTGAGTCTGGACATCACATGCAGCTATTTTAATTCTTCGCGGCGGACCGGGTTACATCTGCTCATGGAAAACACTGATCGCACCTCTGGGCGTGTACCCTGTACCGTACCCTATAGCGAGAGCTGCATTATACACTGGAAAAAAAAAAAAAAAAAAAAAAAAAAAAAACTTTGGATCTAGAGTCCAGACTCTTAAAAACATCGACAAAAAAAAGTACTCTTGATTCAATCAGAATCTAGCTTAAATCAAGAACCAAGCCTCTCAGTTTAAGCTGATTTCGTTTTTGATTCAAGCGAAAATCCGATTGAATCAAGAGTATTTTTTCTTGTCAATGTTTTCAAGAGTCTGGATTCTGGATCCAATGTGTTTTTTTTCCCAGTGTATTGCGAGCGCGCGTAGGCCGTGGGCAGATCTTAGACTTCGCCCGCAAAATCTAGCGTATGCAACCCGGCCCACCGCGAAGTTAAAATAGTGGCATTTTGGGTTCGAACCTAACTTCGTGTAACCTTCCACTGTTCCTCACGGTGTTTTGTGTCGAAAGAATGTTCCGTTTTCCGCGATGGACAAAAAGGGCTCAGATTTTATCGAGATGCTAACTCACCATCACTCTGCTCATCCTTAGTTCATTCACTCATAACGCAAACTGATAGAGGTGCACGAGACATGAACAGTGGCGTGGCGTGATCATCGATATTTCTTCATTCGAAGCTGTAGTAAAGAATCGATTATTAAGGTGTGAACACCTTGATAATCGATCCTTTTTCATAGATTTAAGTTGCAGGTCAATCGATATCTCGCAAAGTACGCCAAGCCACTGGACTTGAAGCAAATTGACGGTGAAACTACAGAATGCGTATCTCAGTTTGCGTCATCGCAAGCTCCCTGTCATACTTCATTTTCTGCATGGGGAACCACTAAACGTCATTTTTTGAAAATTCCAGTGATATTTTACCTCTTCACAAAAGGATATTCTGTGAAAACTTAAAGCAATGATGTAGGTTTGGTCTCCTTTTAGCAAATAAAATAGTAGCCGAGATTTCGAAACACCTCAACCGACACACGCATTTTTGCAGTTCCACCGTCGAAATGCAATTTAATACTTCAAATGTGGAATTTAATGAAATGTTAAGATTCATTACCGCACTTTGCACTTTCCGTAATTTAAATGAAGTCCCTTCAATGTCACATAACCCCTGTTGATTTTTCTCAATTTTGGGCTGGGAAATTTTTTTCTAGATTTTAGTCGTATCCTACGTATTTTGAGGTGTAGAATCGATTGCGCATGGTCCCAACGCGTGACGAGGCTAACGAGGAACCGTCAGAGGCGAGTGTTTTTGTGAAAGTGTTTTTTTTGCCGATAGCGCGGTCGAGCAGACTCGTGGAGCTTTCCCGACCAAAAAATCGGACTCAGCGGGTCATTTCCATGCGGGCTAGCTTGGTTTCGGCTCGATCGGAGAACTTTCGATTTTGACCCTAGCAGGTCCGGATTTACTTACTTGCCGCCCATGGGCCGCCTGTATTTTGCCACCTCCTCATTCGTTTTGAAACATCGATACAAACCATCAAGTGAACGTGCCGGAGGAGGAGGGATGCATAAGACGCGTTTACTCGTGTTGGGCACATTTTTTGTGAAAGCCCCGTCAACACTAGTAAAAGTTCACGGAACGTGGCGCGAAAGTTAAGTTCCCTAAACCTATATTTGTGTGGACAAGAAAGTCATTTATAAGAAATGAACGAAAAAATTATGGAAGAATAAACATGGTTTAATAAGTTTTATTTCCGCCACCGCGCCGACCGCACTGTGTTTGGCGCATTGCGTGAAGTATCCCAACAAATGCGTTTCACGCTGACCGCTGCTGGCTGACGGCACGGCACTGTTATCGACGCAATGCGTGAAGTATTCATACAGTCTTGTAGGCGCTATGCGTTTCACGCCAAGCCGCTGCTGACTGCGCCACGTTTGACGCAATGCGTGAAGTATTCATGGATTCTTGTAGGCGCCAATATGTGTTTTATGCTGACCGGCGCGCCTAGGGCTTCTCCTTCTCATCTCAAGTCCTCGTCATCGTTGCTTTCTCAAAAACCGTCTAATAATCGACCGTTTTTGTTTTGAATTTTCGCGCTGCGACTGACTGGAGACAGCCGCGCACTCTACAGTTCCCTCGCTGAAATAAGTTTGTTGTTTGAGGTTATGTTCTAGTTGAAGAAGACAGAAGAGTGAATCTATCCTTATCAGCTTATCAGTGTCTTATCTGTAACACCAAATGCTGATAAGTTGTCTGCTTTTTCCTGTTCAAGCACAAGGAGTTTTCAGTGGAAAATAACTACATTTATTTGCAATTGGAAACTGATCCAGGTTTTTTGTATGTACCCTCGAAATGTGACATGATCAATCACTTAACACAATCTACTTGTTGATTCTGATACATATTTTGCAAATTTGTTATCTGCCCAGGTAAGTCCTTTCCTTGGTTTATTTGTTGACTACATTTTAAGAGCCAAATTACTATCGTTGAAATTCTATTAGATGAATCACGGTTCCTAATTCACTTCACTTCTGAACTCAAAATTTTAGTCCATGTTCAACCTCTCCCAGAAAGTTGTGAAGGTTCGTAACCGAATTCCATTTCTTATTTTTCTTCCAGGACATACTCGAACAGTACTGCCATCTAAAGAGGGAGAGAGAGTGATGTAAATTATTAAACAGTGTATAGCTTTCTTCGAAGCAATTTGATTTTTGGTGCAGAAATTTAGTAAGGGTAATTTTTTTGTTAGAATTTTACAATAGGTATTTTATTAATTAATAACAAGAGATGACTCAAGCATCAAGAGCTTGAAGGTTTTCATTATTTATGATTGTATCAGCAGAGCAGTATGGTTGAAGCAAGAACCCTTGGTTAGTGCAGTATATGTATTTATCTTACGAAGATGGATGAAGGAGCGGCAGTTTCACTCCTATAGTTGTCTAGTCTTGTTTACCCTCTGATAAACCATCATGTGGAAGAAATTCAAAATTTTAGTTGATCTTAATTGAAATATTTTCCACTTTTATGTTTGGATGCAATTCCACCAAGAAGAACTGTGTGAATATGAGTTAAATCTAAAGGAACTAGGTACAAAGACTGTGCTTGCGTCCTACCTTTTAGCATCGTAATATATTCATTTAGTGCTTCCAATAAGCCAAAGAATTACCCACATACCAGGGATTTTAAATGATTGTTTACAAAATAATAATATGACCATCATTGCTCTGTATCTTAAACATTTTAGGTACTGAAAAATTCTCCATACTCCATTCAAAGCTAATAGGTACCTAATATTCTAGGTAGAATCACAGTTGTAAAAGTTTCAACCCTCCTTGTTTTTATGTATTTGGATTTTTTGCAGGTTTGGTCATTCATTCAGCCAAAATGAGTGGAAAGTTTAGATTTGCAATTGATCGAGGAGGGACCTTCACCGATATCTATGCTGAGTGTCCTAATGGAGAAGTGAGGGTGATGAAGTTATTGTCGGTTGACCCATCAAATTATCCTGATGCTCCCAGAGAAGGAATCCGTAGAATTCTAGAGAAGGTATTTGAACTAAACCCATCGAATCCCATATCGTTTTCTTCATTACCTTGACTAGATTCAATCCAATTCTATATACCTACGCGTAGGTTTTGGGAGATGTTTTTGGGGCTGGATTCTTGGGTGATAAATCTTGAGAGATTGCAAAGTACAGAAGCAATGTGGTAGATTTCTGAAGTAATGGCTTCTTTTTTTTGAATAATCAAAGTCATGCCCATAATCGATCGAGCACTAGGTCAGTCCAGCTATGAAAGTGAGACCTCTTCTCCGCGCATGATGTCAGCGGGAAGTTTGAGGACTTGGCTATGTGACCAATTAAATTCTTTCAACTAGCGTTGGCTCCTACTGGGTCATGGCAAAACTTCAGTAGGCGAGGGAGGGGTAGCAATTTACCCAAGCGAGCGGAGGGTTTGTCAATGCGAGAACTGACCTAGTGCTTCTTAGATCATGAGACCTATTCACCATGTATTACATTGGATTTTCATCAATTTTCAGGAAACAGGACAAAAGATGCCCCAGGATCAACCAATTGATGGGTCACAAATTGAGTGGATCCGAATGGGCACAACTGTTGCAACAAACGCTTTGCTTGAGAGGAAAGGAGACAGAATGGCTCTCGTCATCACCAAAGGCTTTAAAGATTTGCTTTACATCGGGAATCAGGCTAGACCAAAAATATTTGATTTGGTAAGTGAATGTATCCATTATCCACCGAAGAATTATCTTTTTTCAACAAATTTCATGATTGCTTACCCCTAAGGACAAAAAAAACCTTTTGCCCAAAAAATTGAATTTTTCTGCTGCTAAAACTCCATATTTTGCATGGAGTTCCCCCGTTTTCCTTTTCCTAGTTCTCCTACATCGCAGGGAATCCCCTATTTAATGCAACCAGCTCTTGACCTGGCCGGTGATTTGATCCGGAAGTTTCTACACTCCTGATCACCATCTGATCATCAGCACAGCATAGAGTGAACAGAGTTTCAAAAGCACCCAAGGGGACACCCAGCCAGGCGCATTTCTTTTCTTCCCTCTTTATGGACGTACTCTAATTATACTTTACATAATGTATGTAGACAACAAACAACATCCCCCTTTTACTGCTAACTATCTTTAAGAGTAAGAATTATTTCAAAAAATATGTTTAAGTACACAAGTATAATTCCTATCTTCTCACAAATAAGATGATGAGGTTTCCTTTATCAAGCAGCTGCTCCAAAACTTATAAAAATATATAAGGAATGTAACAGTTTTGCTCAGCATTCCAAGATCGTAATTTTTAATTTGGTATCATTTTATGGGTAGCATTATCAATAAATAATAATTATTCTTTCCAGAAAATAACAACACCAGGTGTGCTGTATGAGGAAGTGGTGGAAGTTGATGCTCGAGTAGTGCCTTGTATGGAAGGACAGTGTCAACTACCCGATGAATTTTGGAGAGGTTCTGAAATTGGTACAACAGGTGAAATGTTGCATGTTTGGAAGACTATCGACAAGGAGAAAGTGCGGCAGGACCTGGAGAAGGTTAAACAAAAGGGCATCAACAGCATAGCGGTTGTTTTAATGCATTCTTACATGTAAGTACCTGTGCTTGAAACTTAATAAGGCTGTTGCAAGATCCAAGAATTACTGTGAATAGAGGTGTTTTTTATGTAGATTCTTGCAAGAAACGTATTTTGGAGCTTTGAAAAGTTCAAAACAGAAATTCTGGCTGAAAAAAAGAGACCTAAATTTGAAGTTATCAGAAGAATGTTTCTCATTGGCTTGAGGCTTATGATGTCATATGAGGCAATGACCCATGGTTTCAACCATGTACCTTGAAACCAATGTAACATAGCTGCCACACGATTAAAAGCATTAAAATTATCGCACACACACAATTTCACTAATGAAAACATCAAAGAAGCATCTATTCATTTTTTTTTCTCTTATTAAAGCTCTCAGAGTGATCAGGCGAAAAAAATACAATCGTAATTGAAAAGAAATATTCATTTAAAAAAACGATAATAATGCAAAGCTGATCATGAAGTAACCTCTAATCACAATTGGAACCTAAGAGTAAATTAACGTGGGTGGAATAATACACAGAGGCCAATTCTCAGTGTTACATCACGAAATTTGTGGGCATAAAATTTTTTCGGTTGAAACATGGTTACATTTTTGGCGGCTTCGAAATTTTTGTTTCTCAGCTAAAATTTGTATTTAATTTAAAACAGGAAAATGGAGGCATATGAAGGGTAAATTTTGTTGTCGAAGGTTGAAACTTGTTAAAAAAATGCAGGCATTCTCATTTTTTACCCACTTTCCAAAAATGAATTTTTAAAAAAATTGTGCAACGGCCTGATTAGGTCTTCAAAAATAATCTAATTTTTTTGGCCGAGGAACACTCGGAACTGATTTCTTCACGGGCATTTTCACAGAAATGATTTACCTAACATATGTTTATTATTTTCTTGAATGAGCAATAACAAATTGTGTTAAAATGGTTTTTATAAACTTCACGGTAGTAATAGTGATGGTGTCAGCTGACAGTAACCACACAAGAGAGGGTCTAATGAAAGTTCCAAAGCTCATGCTCTCATTTTTTAGAGTTTTATTTCAGATATGTTTATTGTTAGGGGGTCAAACTGGGAGTTATTTGGAGCTTACATGTCCTACAAATTTTGAAAATCTAAAAGAACATTCAAATAAAATATTTCTATAATTATCCTTAACAGGTATGCAAACGATGAGTTGGAGGTAGGCGAAATAGCCAAATCTCTGGGAATCGCCCAAGTTTCATTGTCGCATGAAGTAATGCCAATGTTGCGTATTGTCTCTCGTGGTTTCACAGCTTGTGCTGATGCTTACCTCACACCATGTATTCAAAAATATGTACAAGTAAGTAATATCACTCATTTCTCTGAAGTGGACATCATTTAGAATTTGAATGGTGAAAAAAGTAAGACGTACGCTCACAAAAGAACGGTTGTGCCAGTTGTACCAATTTGCTCAAGAGTTTCAGGGAATTTGTCCATAGTCTCAAATTAATGCTCTGAAATTTTCAAGAGGATCTGTACAATTTTTCTTTGGTTATTCGGCAACAGCTGTTGGCGCCTGACTCCTTTCAAGGAAATGTCGTTTTCTTCCTTAGGAGATTAATATGTGTCCAAAATTTTGCTGCTCAGGAAAATCAATCTAATTTTTAAATTTTCAATTTTTCAATCGCTCCTTTCCTTCAACATAGCAATGTATGAGTCTAATGTTAGTCCTGTCTCAGTATTCCTAGTCTAATGTTACCAGTAATTTTCTTTCAGAAAGAGGATCTTGGGGTCATATTTGTAGTCGTTCCTTAGACAGCTCCTCTGCTCAGGAGTGAGGAGGCCACATTTTATGGTTTACATGTTGATCCAGACAGTTTGAAGAGATTGAGAGGTTATTCACCACAAGAACCATATGAGGCCTCCTACGGAAAGGAGTTGTCTAAAGAGCGACTATGAATACTGCCCTAATGATCAATTTGTCCATTATTGTATCCAATAAATTTATCTCCATGCAGTACAAACTCTAAAACCTAATATTTATTCTGGACGATTTTGAGAAACAATAGCAGTAAAAGCAGCTTATAAACAGCTTCAAGGGTGCGGATGAGACGTCAAAGTTCCCAAAAATTAAAGATACAGCAAGAGTAACTTTCTTGATCGTTACCATAAATCGACCAATAGCACTTTTACCTGTCATATTTGCTTTTTGTTGCGTGCCTTTACCTTTAAATTTGATGGTATACCTTTAAGATCAGTTTTAAAACCTGTGGATATGATTTTCAAAAAATCATGAGCCACGGATTCGCAGCTTCAACTGGGAGTAGGACAAAATTTACCGCATGCTCATTCGAAACATGGAATACCTCAGGTCACAATTAATTTTAAATATTTTCGTAATATGTATGAAGAATGGTGAATTTTGGTTGCAGGGTTTTGCATCAGGTTTTAAGGACAATCTGAAGGGAGTTAATGTTTTATTCATGCAAAGTGATGGCGGTCTTACTCCGATGGAATCGTAAGTTATTATTTTATTGTAGGAAAGCAGTTAGTACCTGATTCCAGGGTATAATTCCAAGGAAGAGATCATAATCATTCATAGATGATGAATCCAACACATGGAAGAATGTATGTGTTTCATACAAAAATATACAAAAGAGAATTCATTACATTTTCATTCCATTCCCCAATGTTTATCGGAAATACAAGTAAAATTTGTTTGAGCCACTTAGTAAATTTGTATCACAAATTTGAAACACAATGAGAGTTTAATATAAAGACAGGTAAAGAAAAAGCCTCTAAAAATCATTTCAGATGTTCAAAATGTATGATGTTGATAAAAAAGAATGATAAAAAGAAAACTTGCGGTCATTATGAAGATGTCGCATCTATTGTAATTTGAACCTTTGAAGTGGCACCAAAAAGCTTTTTTGTATCCTAACTTCCTCAACTACAAAGCAGTTCTTTTGTTTCCCCTGAACATTTTTATTTTTCTGAGATAATGTAAAGAGAGATGCTGTTCTGAGATGTTGTTGTGTTTTTCTGAGATGTTGTGTGACAATTCAAAGTTAAGTCAGTTTTATAATCTTTTCTTACCAGATTTTGTGGGAGTCGAGCGATTTTATCTGGCCCAGCAGGTGGAGTTGTTGGTTATGCAGTAACAACCAGTACTACCCAACCTATAATAGGCTTTGACATGGGCGGAACTTCGACGGATGTCAGTCGTTTTGCTGGGTCGTATGATCATGTCTTTGAAACCACCACAGCAGGAATCACGATCCAAGCGCCACAGGTAATTATAAAAGGTTTCTATCATTGACACTGATGATTTCAAGTTTGGTTTTAAAAAAAAGGCCTTTCCTTTTAAGCGACTTTACAAAAATGTGCGGTGCAAAGCTATTCTAAAGGTATAGATAATACCAATTTGCATTACCTATTGAGAAGAATAATCGGACTGCATCTGGGGAGAAGGGGCCGGAAGAATGAAATCGCAATTTTATGATTGTGAAACTCCTTTTTTCCATGATGAATTTATTGAAAGCAGATCAATTAATTACTTACTTTTTTGTTGACAAATAGAAACTGTTTAAACTTGCAGGTTTTCCATCAAGATCAAAGAAGCTGTTCAATTCTGAAAGCATTGCAATGCTAGGAATTCCTTTTAGCAAAATATAGTCAAAGTATTTATGGAAGTTTGCAGGGGCCATTTTTTAAAAATAACAACCAGAATAGTGACTTGAGCTGCTCAAATTAAAAATTTTTATACATAATTGAAGCTACCGCTAAATGAAAGGAGGTAGCTGACTTTTTCGGTAAAAATTGAGGCATTGATGGTCCTCAAAAAAATTTATTTAAAATATTATTTATATATTTAAGGCACTAAATCAGCACTCTATGGTGCTCTGTGACTCAGAATTGCCAACAAAACTTATCCTCCCATAGATTATCTGGCAAATGACACCCCCTGATCTTTTTCTTTACTCTTTGCTGACAACTTCTCACCACTATCCTTCGGGAGGAACAGAATCTAACACTTGTTTGAGCAACCAACCATCCATTGTCTTTTGCATAATAATCCAATAAAGTTCCTTGGAAATACACCAAGAGACTACTGGTTTTGCAGGGTACTTCAATGTTCAGTTCTACAGCATTAATTGAGGCATTGGATGCAAAAAGAGCACTTCTCGGTTGCGGTGTTTCAGAATCTCTGTTTCTAATTAATCCCTTGAAGAGGAATTTAATGGGTGATTTTTCCAGAATTCTTTCCATAGAAAGTCGTAGAATCATAAAAGATATTCAGTAAAATTTTTAGTGAAATAGATGCATTCACTTTCCTTACAAAGAATGAAATATTAGAAGAAACTCTGAAACATTGCAACCGGGAAGTGCCCTTTTCGCATGCAGTGCCTCAATTCCAATTTTGTAGGAAGCTACTGACTGAGCTAACGTCAAAACTACAAATTCATTTTTCGAGTAGTCATCAAAGGGTTTTTTACCCACAGGATTATGAGCATTATTCTTAACATCTTCTATATTGTTTTAAAGCCTCAAATTACTAATCAAATGTCTGCATTTTTTGCCTGGTGTGTAAAAATGTTTAAAAAATTTTCACACATGAATATTATTTCAGCTAGATGTTAACACGGTTGCAGCTGGAGGGGGATCCATGTTGTTTTTCCGCTCAGGTATGTTTGTTGTCGGCCCCGAGAGTGGAGGAGCTCACCCAGGGCCAGCTTGTTACCGCAAAGGCGGTCCACTGACTGTAACAGACGCTAATCTAATCCTCAATCGTTTGCTGCCAGAATATTTTCCAAAAATATTTGGACCACAAGAGAATGAATCCCTGGATAAAGAAGTAGCCCTCATGAAGTTTGAGCAGCTCACTAAGGAGGTGCGTGAAAAAAACGAATTATTATCTGCATTAGCAAAGCCGTGCAGACTGTTAATCATCTGCAATTTAGATCATCTATGACTGAAGAGCAGTACTTATTTTCTTGACAAGTTTCTTGGTAAATTTGTCAAGTATTTTTCATGTGAGGATGTTGATATTGACATCAGATGAATGAATATAACTGGGAAGAAGCAATTCAACTGGCTTTACAGTGTCAAGAGCATAAAAAGTGGAGAGATCTTTGCCAAAATGGCTCCTCTGATACAATTAAGTAAAATAACTTCCTAAAAAGCTCATTTAGTGAAACAACCTATCCTGTGTTCAAAGAGGAAAATATTGATAGTCGATGATTCATGCTTCACTACTGAATGGTACGGAAAGTGATACCGATTGCTCACTTTGCATAGTTCTTGCACAAACATAATCAGAGAAAAAGTCCGTTTTGTTAAAATTTCCTCTGCGGTTTTATAATTTTGGATAGGTCGTGGTCTTTAATTATATGTGCAACCATTGGTCTCAATTACTGCAGATGATATGAAGAACAAAACCATTTTTGTTCTTGATTTTATAGGCAAAAGTAATTTGAACAATGTTGCTACAAAATCTGAAGTCATGAGTTTTTTCCTTTCATTTCTCACATAATTTTTCTGATTTATTTAGGCCTCTCTGTATCACCAGGAATGAGTTCATGCTCTTTCTTTGTTATTTTTTTCCTTTAATCTTTGTATATTTTGTTGCTTAGATAAATGAATTTTTGGCCTATCAAAATCCATCTGACAACATTAAAATGACAGTGGAGGAGGTAGCTTTGGGATTCATCCGGGTAGCTAATGAAACAATGTGTCGTCCAATTCGAGCTTTAACCCAAGTAAGAATTTTTTTCATATCATCTCGTCACCCTCTGGTAGAAGTATGGCAAGCACCACCTGTGCTTAGGTATTATCTATGTTACCAAACCTCTTAAACTTGTCGAATTTTCAACAGGAAATTAATGAACCGAAATATTTGAAAATTATACCTCATATTTTCTTTTGTCATCAAAATAAAACCTTGAAATTTTCATAAAAGGGTGCGCTTCAAAGAAATAATCATACCAATCTTGAATTGTCTGGCAACATAGCGTTTAAGCTCAAATGGCGCTTGTAATACTTTGGCCAGAAGGCCATGAAGTCTGGACAGATCAAATTCAGAATGAATTTCAGCCATCAGGCTGCATATTTAATGAATTTTTTCGAATTTCAAGGTTTTAAAGTTGCAAAGAAATTAAGCATTAAATTGCCTGATACAAAACCATTTATTTTTCAATCTACCATCTGATAATTTTGCGTGGTATTCCTCTTACAGGTTACGGACTAATATAAATTTGCTTTTTTAAAAATGTTGATAGGTACATTTTTCTAAAAGTTCGATCACAGCATGATGATTGACTCATACTTGAATTTTCATCAACCTAAAGCAAATACGAACAATGGCAGTTTTGAAGAAATGCTATGGATTTAGAATTCTTTGAGATTTGACTTTGTGTTTCAGGCAAAAGGCTATGATACGAGAGATCATGTGCTGGCTTGCTTTGGTGGTGCAGGTGCGCAGCATGCATGCGCAATTAGCCGATCCTTAGGAATTGGCAAAGTTTTCATCCATAAGTATGCTGGTATTTTGTCTGCTTATGGAATGGCATGTGCGGACGTTGTGAAAGAACTTCAAGAACCCTGTGCAACTACATATAAGCATGGTCAGTTTTAAGAGTAGTTTAGATTACTTCTTGCACAAACTCATTTTTATCTAATACCCTTTGCCTAGGAATCGCTGAAGAATTTACATAACTATAGTGAAACTGCAAAAACATGTATCTTGGTTCCTGATGTTGCAGACTTCTAGTCATACATCATTTTCCCAATCAAAAACTGCTCAATATCATTTCTTGGAAACTTTGGTGATTTCTCTTGTCCCGCACTGAATTTCTGGTATTCTGTTTGCAGTCCTTTGTCTTAAAGCACTGAAGTCTCTTTTTCTAATAAAGGTCGCATTTCAGAATTATTGTTATATTGAACAAATTAATCATTCAAAAATGTATCTCAAAGATGTATTTCAATGGTACGACTTACCTAAACCATAAATAGCTCACCTGCATACTTTCTTCTCATATTTGATTTTTTCATGGATAAATACCTAGGCCAAATTTTGCCTCAAAACTTTCTGTGGATCTCCCATTAAGATGGTGAAGAGGGTAATTCACTAATTTTAAAATCATGATGTTACTTAGCTTTTCCATTAACGAAAGACCAAAAAGTGAGCAGAAGTCAAGCCACCAGACGAAAAATTGTAACTATTTCCCAATGTCGCAAAATCGACTAAAAAAATAACATGTGCCTACATCTAGCATAAATTTTTGTTTGTTTTTCAGAGAATTTCAATTATCTAAATGAACGGATCGAAGTTTTATCAGCAATTTGTACAAAGCAGTTGAAACTACAAGGTTTCCAGGAAGAAAACATTCAAATTGAGCCATTCCTTCACATGCGATATCCAGGCACCGACTGTGCTCTCATGTGCTCTCCGAAACAAACGAGAGGTGGTTTCGTACATGCAACAACAACTGGAGATTATGAAAGCTCCTTTTTAGAAAGGTGAGAATCGCCATGAGTTAGTTTTCTACCTTCAAGCATAGTAAAATGATGCAGATGGAAATTTCTGAACTCAAAGATTTTTCACTGATAGTTCAGAACTTCATCAGTTTAAGACAAGTATGTCCCTCAAAAACTAGAACTTTGAAAGATTGTATAAAAAGTTGCCGAAAATTTAGAGAAATTATTCAAAATTTTGAGAAGAAGGCCTTTCTAAATTTCTCTGTCTTCTTATACTCGTTCCGCAATTCAGCATTTTCTGCATTTCATATAAAAAAAAAACAGGTATGAATAATCGCAAACAGCTAGTTTTCCTCTAAAGGAGTGATATTCTTTGTGGTTTTTTTTTTGTTCCTTTACTTGCTTTGATTTGTTTATTGATCCTTTTTTTTTCTTTCTTTTTTCTCAAACATAGGTACAAGAATGAATTTGGATTTACTCTTCCTGATCGTGAAATTCTAGTGGACAATATCCGAATCAGAGGAACTGGGAAAGCTAGCCTATCATCCAGCAAAAGTCACTCTGCTTCATCCGTCGGAGATAGTCTTCCGATCGAAAAAGTTCGTAACATTCATTTTTTTCATAGATTTTTCCATGCTTTAATTTCAATTTGCGGTTCAACTCTCAGCTGTTTTAAATGTCAACTGTAGAGTAGTAATTATTGCCATCAGGCACAACGGTTGTAAATTGCGCTGTTTTGTGCACATACAGAATGACTTTTTAAGATTGCTAAAATATTGAAAACCCAAAATCACCAAAACCAATTCCAGTTGTTTTGCCATTATGTGATGCAGTCACAAACCATAGAAACCTGAATATTGTAGTTAAAACTAAAAATTCAATAATTGAGATTAATTGATTAATTTTTACTTCATCTAGTAAACAGATGATGGAAAGAATTATCTGTTAACAGCTGCAGCCTTTAAAAATTGCAAAATTAATGAATGAAAACAACTGAATCGAGTTCTACATCAAATTTTGAAAGGGAAACATGTATCAGAACGCTTAAATTTGTACCTTGTCGAGTGATCCATGGGGCATTATTTGCTAAGTCTTTATTCATCCTTTGTAAGCTGAATAAAATTACAAAAAGTGCGAAAGCTAAGTACAGGAAATAATTAATTTTCTCCCATAAGCTTTGAGACTTCCAGTAGGTTGTTTTATCTCCTCTATAAATATTACAACCAACCTATTATTTGCATTTAATTCTTGCTTCTACTCTTTCCCAGGAAGTGGATGTTTGTTTTGATACTATTGGTTTTGCAAAAAGCAAAGTTTATTTATTAGAGAAGTTACCCCCTGGCTCTGTGGTTGATGGACCGGCAATTATTATGGACAAGCTCAGCACAATTCTCGTCGAGCCAGAATGTTCTGCCACAATCACTGAAGCAGGAGACATAGGTACGAAGATTTTTTATTCATTTGATTATTTACAGCACCATTAAGTGTCTGTCAGGCTCTCTAGACAATAGGTGAAGATACAATCCTTAAAAAATTAGAGCTTTGTTCAATATTTTCTCCTCTAACAACAGGTATTATCATTCATTTTACTGAATTGTAACCCAGAAAAAAGTCACTAAACTACCATTTTAGGAATATCCAAAATGTTTTTCAATAGTTACATCCCTGTGCAAAATTTGATGCACACAATCAAACCGATATTTTTCTATAGGACCCAAACACAAAATTCCATGTTTCCAGAAAAACGGAAAAAAGTGCCATTCGGCGTGCGTTCAATCTTTTGAGTACAGTCTCAATAGGTGTTATTAAGATGCATACTTTTTTTAATACTATGAACTTTGATAAAATAATGAACTTTGTGTTTTGTCAATTTTTAGAAATTTTGGTGTCATCTTCAGTCAAGCAAGATATCGGCATTCAACTGGACACTATTCAATTGAGTATATTCTCCCATCGTTTTATGAGCATTGCAGAACAAATGGGAAGGTAATTGTCTCTAATTTAACCTAAACCTTGATTAAAACCAAAACTAAATTTATGAGAGGTAGGATTCGAATGTAGGTACAACATAACTTGCATGTTATTAGATGATGGGTATTTATCTTTCATAAATCCATTTCGAGCCGTTGCCTATCTTTAGACATTTTAAAACATGCAAGTTGATAACCTGTGAAATGCTTTTCAACAGTTAAAACCATGTCATCATCATTCCTACTTTACCCCTTGTGCCAGTTAAATGTTGTTAATTTTTGATACGATATTCTTCACGACCTCCTGAGCATGATAAATTTCTAAAATTTAACGTTTTATCTGGCAGTTTGTGGAGGCAAATTCTGAAAAAAAAAGTTGTTTGTTCAAAAACAAAGAGTAAATCCTAAATTGATTTTCAGAATACTTCAGAGAACTTCAATTTCGACAAATATCAAGGAAAGACTGGATTTTTCGTGTGCACTATTTGGACCTGACGGTGGTCTTGTCTCTAATGCACCCCATATCCCTGTACATCTAGGTGCCATGCAAGAAACGGTTCAGTATCAGGTTTGTTCTTTTGTTTTATTTTTTTTTGTCTCTCTTTTATGCCAATTCAGTCAAATTAGACAAGATTATTGAAAGTTTAAAGCAGCAAAATGAGGTATCAAAATGCGACGCACAGTCAAGATAGGGTTAGATACATCTTGTCTCATATCGACGTAGCTTCAATGATTGGAATGGCGTCTCCTTAAAAAAGAAAAGTTACCCTTTAATTTTTTTTTCGAATCGAAGGGAAAACAATATGGTTGTACTTAAAACAAAAGAAACTATTCTCAATGAGACTTAGACCCTGAGACCCATGAGAACACATTCATAACAGAGTCCATGCCACAATAGGGGTGGTACCTTTTGATTTAAGTATGTCCATGTTATTATAAAGCATCTATAGTGAATAGGCCTGGAATTGATTTTGATTGCCTTTCAATCTAATCTAATCTTAAAAAGCTAATCTTTAAAAGTTTATTCTTTATCTTTTTCATGACCTCCAGGTACGATCCTGGTAGAAGTCATTCTAAATTGTTACCTAACATTTTTTGTCTTGGAGTGTTTTAATATCATTTATTGGCTTAGCATCAAGCCTGTATCAAACTGAAATAGTTTTTGAGTTTGTAACCTGAAAGACTGGAAATGAAGAAAACCAAGTTGCTGTTGAGTAAGCTGTTGAAATTTAGACAGAATCTCAAAAATTTTCTGTTGATCAACCTGACTTAAAATCATTTGCAATGCAAGAATGATTCATATCAGAACAAAATTGAATGAAAGTGAGATCTAGTCTTTAAGCTGACGATCTACGGAAGTCATTCAGCAATGACTAATAATTTTAACTGTTTCCATGAGATGTAAGTCCTTGAACATTTCTGAATCCTACCATTAACTCTTTTTTTACCTGTGTTCAGCGACATTGTGTTCCTCTGGCAACATTTTCACCATTAATGAACAACGTTCACTCACAATCAGAAGCATCCATTTTTGTAACTCTATCTGTCAAAGAGAACCTGAACCACAACTTCAGCCTTTTTTTGACCGAGTATGCTCTGCTTTATACGTACACAGAACCCATCCTGGTAATGAGAGGGTCAGAGAAATGTAAAATCCATGACTTGCCTTGGTTGACTTGGTTTGCTTTACCTGACGTGGTCATTTTCGAAATTCGCACCCCCTTAACAGTTTTTCTCTGTTCCCTAGATCAAAACTCTTGGAGATGAGATTCAACAAGGAGATGTGCTGTTATCAAACCATCCAAAAGCTGGTGGATCTCACTTGCCGGATTTAACTGTCATTACTCCAGTTTTTTATCGGTGAGTTTATTTTTCTGCATTGTCTTAAGACCGTGTCTTAGTGAAACCGAGACAGTGTAGAAGAGCTTTAGGTGGCCCTTTGTTTCCCTAATTTTGAGGCAGTCTACTCCATTAAAAAGTACAACATTTTTAAATCAATTAATGTATCTATTTTTTTTTTATAATTTTAGGAATGGACCTCGTCCTGTGTTTTTCGTCGCAAGTCGTGGTCATCATGCAGATATCGGTGGTATCACACCAGGGTCAATGCCGCCCCATTCCAAAACTTTATCTGAAGAAGGTGCAACCTTCAAAAATTTCTTCCTTGTTAAAAGAGGGGTTTTTCAAGAGACTGAATTAATCGAAGCTCTCATGGCCCCGTCCAAGATTCCTAATTCCTCAGGAACGCGGAACTTAAGTGATAATCTGTCTGATCTGAAAGCTCAGATTGCAGCTAACCAGAGAGTAGGTATTTTTAAACCAAGCTAGAATTTTGGTGTTTTGAAATACTTCTGTTTTTTTTATTAACATTGCTCATGATAACTGTACCTTCTAGAAAAAAGCCAATTTATTTTATACCTACCGTAAATTTTCTCTATTAAATAAATTCTACTTATTACCCATAGGTATAAGTATCAAACATCTCTCTAGTACAAGGGTATCCCAATAAGTAAGTTTTGCAATTTTTTATTCCTACAAATATTGTAGATATAGAGTGGAACTATAAAATGTTTTTACTAGTCATACTCTACCTAGTTTCTTAAATTCTACCTATGGATTGCTGAGGTATTCTGCGTTTTCTACGCCTATCTGCTTCCGCTGTAGGTCTGATTTATAGGCAAAGTTGAAGCTCTCTACCTTCTATTCTCTATGAAGCTTTTGTCTTTTTCCTAAGCGCACAAGTGCAACATTCGTAGCAAGGCATTCATGTTTTAATATGATTAGCCAAGAATTCTGATGTCTGATTCTGGAGTCAACTGTTACTTTATTTAATTTATTCCTTGTATTCACTCATTCATTCTTTTATTTATTCATTGATTCATCAGTTTAATTGAGTTTACGAACTTCAACACTATCACCAAGCAAAAAGAATCTCTATTCCCCGCCAAACATGATCACGCACTTTATACAGTGCGATAGAAGATGAGCTGCCTTCAGTTTAGCACTGGAAGCAAATGCAAAAATTAAGATGGCAAATCCTTTGTCACCCTCTATTAGAGCGTAGACTTACTTGGCATGGACTCCATCCACAATGGAAGTTTTCAAAAGCAACATGTAGTCCATTAAAATGATTTTGCAGATGCGGTCTCAATAATATTCTTCAAAATTTGTTTTGTGCCTAGAAATATCCCTCCTGTTTGGTGACTTCCAGATGAAGCAGAATAGTTTTGTTCATGAAAGAATTTGGAAGAAAAACCAATAGTCCTTTGCAACGCTTTAGTGAATAGGTGCTATGTTCATAGATTCATCCCATTAAGTGACATTTTACCTGATCAAAGGGTTTCTTTCCATTCATTTTTGTAAAAAGTTGATTTTTTTCTCTTTGCTACAGGGAATTTTACTGGTCCAAGAACTCATTGATATTTATAGTCTGCGAGTTGTACAAGCGTACATGGCTCATATTCAGAACAACTCAAAAATTGCAGTGCGAAATATGTTGCGTGAAATTGGAAAAACTACTTTACAGAACACAGGGAAATCCACCCTTCAAGCAGTGGATTACCTCGATGATGGATCACCTATCCGATTACGCATTGATATTGATATTGATGATGGGAGTGCTGTTTGTGATTTCAGGTATCTATTCGTAGTTTTTACAAATTAGAAAATTTACTGAAGCATACAGTTAATTAGGATTAGAGGTGTTTTCAATTTTTCAAGGAATTTTTCACCAACTTCTTTTTCCTTTCAATTGGTCACTTTTCGAAACAAATGTGGTGAAAAATCTAAGCCACCCATGAATAAAGGAAGCAAGACCAATTCATACAGGTCAGTCATTTCCGTGGACGAGTTTTGAGATCCTACAGTGAATTGTGGTAAGAAAAAGTGTAGGGCATATCGTATGGCAGTAATATGAGGTCACGCTGGCTGCGATCGAGCGATGGGCAGACAGGGAGTGGGCTCCAAGAAGATGCGCAATGACTGACCTGTGTGGATTGGTCTTGGGAAGAAGTGAAGTAAAGGTGGAAAGAACCCCTCCTTCCTCTGGTCATCTAAGGTCAAAGTGAATTTCTGACCACATATTTGAGTTCTACAACCAAAAATACTTTGTAATTGACTCCTCAGCTGACCCAAAAGTTGTCTCCTTACATGTGAATCCCATGACGGCCATTTCGACTACCATCTTGAATTGAGGGAAAATTGAGAGTGGCAACATTGATTTACCGTCCTAGACATCAAGAAAAAGAGATAAAGAGAACTCTCATACTTTATCTCTTATAGTCCCATGGGATCCAAAAAATGAACACTTGCCTGCATACTTTTTTGGTACTTAACAGTAGAAATGGTTTTGACCTTTTGCTCTTTTTCTCTTCTCACAGTTCAAAATCAAGCATTTGTTTTCATCTGTTTCAGTGGAACTGGTTACGAAGTCTGGGGTAATTGCAATGCCCCAAAAGCTATCACTTTATCTGCGCTAATTTACTGTCTTCGATGCATGGTTGGTCATGATGTGCCTCTGAATCAGGTAAAGACCAAAGTATCATGTTTTATTAATGTATCTATATTTCTTATGAATGTCTCGGTTAGAGCTCATACAGAGTTGATTATAGTAAGATATACAAAAAAGTAATAATTTCAGTTTGTAACTTAAAATTTTTACTCCTCAGCATATACTCCTTCTCAGCCATTCATTTGACAACTGCCCTGCAAAATGATCAAGAACTATTGATTTTTATCTCTTTGATAAATTTTGTTGTTTTCATGGAAAAAGGTTTAAAATTTTAATGAGATTTCATGTGTAGACTTCTACCCAAGCACCTTTAATTAAAGTAGACCAAATGAAAAGGAATGGTTAGGTTGCCGAAGAGTTCAATGATAAGAAATAGAATGGGATTGTGGATTGAAAGTGGTTGCAACTCTCTGAATGGACCCACGAATTTTTGCGAAATAGGCTCAAAATGATCAATTGTAGCAGATACTACACGCCTCTTCATTATGTCTTATCTGTGGGATGTTATTCCAATTTGTAAATATACTTCATACAAGTATTATTCTAATATATTTTCAAGAGCTAAAGTGGAAGATCATAATCCGTTTTTCTCATCATGTAGAAATTTTGTGGAATATTCTTTTTTTAAATCAGTAGTAGACCAAGTAACAAGTAGCTATTTTATATAGTGTATTATATTTGAGTTTCCTTAAAATATTTGGAAATTTTCCAGGGATGTTTAAAACCGATAACAGTGATAATTCCCCCTGGAAGTCTTCTGGATCCCTCAGATGACGCGGCAGTTGTAGGTGGGAATGTGCTCACTTCTCAAAGAATCACTGATGTCGTGTTCAAAGCATTTGGCACTGTTGCAGCTTCACAGGGATGCATGAATAATGTCACTTTCGGCCAGTCGTCCTGGGGCTACTACGAGACCATTGCAGGAGGTGCAGGAGCGGTATGTTTCATTCCTTTTCCTCAAATGTGACTGTCCATGAAGGACCCAAGGCAACAAAGACTGGGATTGAAGTATTCACACCAAAGCATCGGAGAATGTTTTATGAGTTTTTAATTAATAATCAAAAATATTAAAGCAAACCAGAGTCATGGCGGTTATCTTTCTTAGATTTTACGAACATTACAAACAAACAAGATGTCCTATACTCGCTTGAAGATATGACTCAGAAACAAAGAGAATTTCGACTACTTTAACGTCTTTTAAGTAACTTTTTTTTGTTTTTGTTGGTTTGTTTTTGTTTCCTCGTTTTTTGGGATGGACTTTTTTATGTCTCAGGGTCCGTCTTGGAATGGAAGGAGTGGTGTCCATACTCACATGACAAACACCAGAATAACTGATCCTGAAGTTTTAGAAAAGCGTTACCCTGTTATTCTGAAACAATTTAGCCTCAGAAAAAATTCAGGCGGGGACGGAAAGTAAGTACATACTTCAAACTTTACAAACTTAACAATATTTCTATATTGGTTGAGTTACTGAAATAATTCTCTGTTCCAATCCTAAATTTTAGCTTTTTTCAATGTTTTGAAAAGGCACTTGCTCTCAGTATTGTCAATTCAAGTTTTTTTAAGGAGCATTCTTCTGCTGACTGAAAGTGTCAAGTGTGAATGAGAGAGATCTTAAACTGCAATGACTGTCATCGGTGGTAGTGTTAATTTTTATGAAACCAATATACCGATTTCTAAATTTTCAGTTATCAATACACAAAAATCATACTAATCAACTAATATAATCAATTATCTTAACACTCAATCTATCTATATTAGGTAGCAATTGGAGTATAATTGAGGCGTTAGGTTAGGTGCAGAAGAGGCTTTTCTCGGAAGATGTATTGAGGCATAAGTGATTGAATGTTAGAATTTTGTTCCTGTTAGCATGTTTCGTCAGCCTCAGCTGCTGTGCCCATGTATAATAATATTAGTTCCACGCAATGTGCTTACTTGCTCAGTACATGTATTTTGTTAAGAGGAAGGGGGCAGACATTAAGGTTTCAAAATCTAAAAACTTCCATAGGTTTTCCTCAAATATAGATATGAAGTTCATCCCTCAAATCTTAATTATTGCTGATTGAAATGTTTCATTTAGTTAAATTTATTAATTTTTTTTTTCTAGCTTCAAAGGCGGAGATGGGGTCATTCGAGAATTACTATTTCGTGCAGACATTGATTTATCACTTCTAACAGAGAGAAGAGTTTTCCAGCCATACGGTCTCAAAGGTAATATCTATTGAATCTTGTTTCTTTATTTTTTTTCTAGGCCTCGTTCACTCAAGTGAATTTCTGCCAAACTTTGGCCGAACCAGTTCGACAAGCTTGATAAAATCAGTTTTGATGCACAAAATTGTAGCTTCATTTAAAGTGGTTTACTTGAGACAAATACTGAGGTTGTCTGTGCATGTTCCTGCCAAGTTTGACTGATTGACCACACTTTTATCATCAATTTCAGTGAAAATTTGTCTTTGTTCCGAGAGTGTAAAAGTGCCCAAAGACCATACTCTTCAAGATAGAGATGAAGCCTTAGAGATGTGCCTTACGCAGAAGCAACAATTTATAATGGATTGAAATGAGAGAACTCGGCTTAATTAGTTCTTAAGAGCATCTTTGAAGATGAACTTTAAACGATTCCTAGCTCCCTTGGTCAAGAAAATGCTGGTCTGCGGATTCATTAAAACTAATCATTCATCAGACACACAAACACAGCCATCAGATTTTGGCAAGGGATGCACTGTCATGATTGCCAAGTCCTGTCTCCAATTTTTGTCATCCTTTTACGCTTTTAGCCAAGAATCAGGTCTCTCCTTTGTTAATCCACTTAGCATTTGTGGCTAAGCTAATTTCACAATAAGACAAGCTTGAAATATCCATGTCCTCTTCACCAGTTGACAACATGTGCGTAATGGTATCCAAGTTGCAAACTGGGTTTTTTGCATGGTAATTCAGATGTATTCCGTGAAAAATTCTCTGCCCTTGGCACTTACCCCATTGTAAACATATCTTTTCGCCTCCAGTTTCTGGCAAGGGAGAATGCCTTTTTAATCAAGTGCTCAAGGTATTCTTCTCTTAATTTTTTATTTTTGTTTCAGGAGGCTTACCAGGGAAAAAAGGGAAAAATCTGATGGTCAAAGCAGATGGGCGGATTATCAGCTTGAGCTCAAAAACAGCCATCTTGTGTCAGCCAGGGGTGAGTTGCATTCTAATTTATCGATTAAGAGATACATACATATCAAGCCGCTACCTCTGCGCACTAGAGCGCTTTGCGACTCCAAATCGCCATTGGAATCGATCCTCCCACAAATCATCGGGCAGATTACACCGTCTGATCTCCCCCTCCACTCCCTTCCGCCAACCTTTTACTGGACGTCCATGCTGCCTTCTTCCGGGAGGAACCCAATCAAATACCTTTCTGGGCAACCTACTATCTGCCATTCTCGGCACATGTCCATACCAAACCAGCTGCCTGATTTTGATATCGTGCACAATATCTTCCTCAACTCCCATTATTCCACGCACTCGTTCATTACGAACGCGCTCTCTCTGCTAGATCCCTGCAGACCTTCGCCAAAAGTCCATTTCGGTTGCCCGTAAGATATCCTCGGATCTTTTCTTCAATTGCCAGACCTCACTCCCGTACGTAATTATGCTCTTCACGATGGCGCTGTAAATTCTCCGTTTATTTTCCTTCGAGATTCTCTGATCCCAGAGAACCCCGTTTAACATCGCGATGGCTTTTCTTCCTTGCAAATTACGTTCCCTGATGGCCCGATCAAACTTCCCATCTTGGGTCAGCCATACTCCAAGGTATTTATACTCTTCACATCCGTTGATGTACCGGCCATCCTCCCACTCTTCCATGAGTCTTAGTCAGCATTTCCTCTTATGGAAGCCAAGGCTCATGCAAAAATGGACTTGTTCCCTTTTGAAAACAACTAATTCAATTATACTCTCATTGTATTTTCAAGTGTTATGAAGTTACGAATGAATGGTCAAATTTTTTTCTTTTCAGGACACTTTGCTGCTCAAGACGCCGGGTGGAGGCGGTTACGGACTGCCAAAGGATACAGCCGGAAATGATTCTACAGATTTTCAAGGCTCAGGTGAACCACCAACCTTTATCGAAAGAGGGAGCGTTTTTGATTATTCACAACGTCAGGAGTCAGTTTAGGATATTATTGATTTTTCTGGTCAATTTTCCAAGCTGGTTAAAAAATTCAAAGAATTGCATGCATGTATTACTTCAGTAACAACTTCATTAGTTGTGAGAGATGATTCGTCAGAGAAGTGATAACCTTATAACAAAGAACAAATAAAAGTATACTTTTTTAATTGTTAAACATTTTTCTTAGTTTTCGGAGTTCAAAATGAATGTTCGGAAGTTCATGTGGATTTTAGCAATGGTTTTCTTTTCTGTTTTTTAAAATTTCAGTCTTAATAAGTTGCTTCTTTAAAATAACTTATTGCCTAAAACAACTTGCTTTAATCAGAGGTGTCCTTCTGACGCACATAATTGGATCGAGTGTCCAGGTTTTAGTTTAATATTCTCAGGGACCTGAAAATCAATTTTTGCTCTGTTGATCAAACATTTTTCCCCGCATATGTATTTTGTTTGCCTTGAAGTTGGAAATCTCACAGATAAAGTCTGGAAGTTATCAGAATTAACCAATTTCTGGACTAGGATTAATACATTTTAACTTTTATTTCGTTTCAAATGGAAGAAAATTTTAATCCTGATTTTAGATAAATGTGTCTGAAAACTTGAGTTATTTATTTTTAACTGAGAGACGTTATTTCGTACAGTTATGTTTTTGTTGATTTTTGTGCGTTTTTGAAGTGTTACTTTTTGTAAAATGTTACTGTTATTTAATAAATGTTATACCCAAGTTTTTATTTATTTTTTCATTATTTTTGTGTTATTATTTGCAATTTTCTGGAGGAAAAATGGATCCATTTTCATGGCAGTGAAAACTTTAGTCTGCATCAAAATTTCAAAAATTTAAATTAAGGCCACAGGGACATACTCCATGAGTCTGTGGGGGTGCAAAAGTAGATTCAGAAATTCAGGCAGGCCTTGGAAATATCCTCTGTTTCGCTCTCTGACTGTATTTACAATTTCCTGTCGGAAAAATGAATCCATTTTCATCTCTGAATTTTGTTAGGGGACATCCTCAGCAGTGTCTAATACACAAAAAGAATTCAATAAGTAATTGCAAAGTTAGAATTAGTAAAGTAATATGTAGTTAAGTGGGGAGTTAAAAATGATTGCTCTTGTAACCTCTACTGACAAAATTAACTGGACACAACTTAAATGAGTACTGTTTAATTTCTCAGATTTATTCTGAATGATTATAACCATTAAAGTTTTTTAATTGAGGGGCTTGACTAAAATGATAAGTAAGGGTTGTTTTCTTTTTCATTGAAATGGCACTGCAGCGCCAGGGAAATGCACAGTTTGATAGTACTGCAATGATTTAAAGATTTCACCGGCAAATTTTTTTTCTCAAGACTAATTATCTATTTGGGTGAATGCTCTTCAACTTTGATACTTAGGTTTTGATAGAATTGACAAAACGTGACATCATGGATTTTTAGTTCAATAAATGGAGCTTACTCAGAGCATACTGATTGTAGGATATACCATTGTCTTATTATCTTATTGCCACATAGTTTAAAAAATTTTCCAAGTGAAAAATAAGTAAGCTACCTTCACTGACCCTTGATGACTCACACACAAGATAGGAATGTTACACACAGTTGCAACGATTGTTATGCCAAAAATTCACTTTTGAATGAATATAGACCTCGCATCAAATGAGTTGGCAGTTATTTAAAAGTAAAGTAAGTAAGTAAAGTAACAGTTAAAAGACTATCATGCACATAAGACTGATATACGTTTCTTTACAGGGCCGCATCATTGCCTGCGGTCAATTCTCTATGGCTGTAGGATAACTGCGTTGCTGTTGTTTGCAAATGGAAAACTAAAAACTGGCAACTCTTCTGGCGTCAGTTCTAACATTTGTGATTTGGGCAGATATCAAATAACGGTGAAAAAAAAATGTAAGAAAAACCAGAGAAATAAGTTATTAAAGGTATTTTAATACAAGCATAAAAATTTAAAACAAATAAAAAAGAATAACTAAGATTTTTCAGGCATATAAAAATTACTGATTTCAACTAAAAAAGAACAAAAATCTTTTCCATTTGTAATAAATATTAAACAATAAAAATGTTCAACTTATAAGGCAAACCTAATCAGTTCTTCGCATTAGTTCTATACCTAAACTGACTCACATTAGGAATTTTATCGCAAAACTGAACAAAGCTTTCCTTGAGCCTTTCTCGCAGTTCTAAACGCTTCTGTTTGAGGTTGCCAGAATTTGCTTGAAATTCCTTGATTTCCTCTAATGGAATGAAACACTCTTCCCCTGATGAGCTTGATTCCTGGAAAAACAAAACCAAACTTAGTGAAAATCGTCACAATTTTTATTCAATTTATTTTTTAAAAAGTCATTCTAAAAACCTAAGACTAATCTTTCATGGATAAAATTAATGCTTTCTGCTGGGATTATAATTTGTGTTGCTTCAAAATATAAAATAACAATGATTATTCAAAACCAGCTGCTATGGCTTGCTTTGCTGATCCTGCGCCTAGCTGTAGGCTTTGCCTTCTAAGACCTCCATCCCTCCCCCGAGCACTCGCTAAGCAAATGCTCCTAGATAAATTACAGGTCACTTTAGGGTACTAAGGCATTTATTTAAGGTGCTGTCACAACTTTTCTTGGGATAACCTATCTCTCATATCAATATTTTTGTAGCACAATTTTACTTGTAAATGTTTTTGATAGGTCTTTTTCAGTATGTAACTGATACCACACTGTCGTTCTAAAAAAGTTGCTCAAGGGCTTGAGTTTCCTAACACTATTTCCTGCCATTCAGGGACTCTACTAAAATTTTACTCAGTTAGATTGTCCTACTTTTTCAAATCAATCCTCTTATTGAGCAGCAAAATGATCAATCTTCCAAAAGGTGTGCCTACTGACACACCAATTTCGTCATCTCAACCCTACGCATTTTGTATGTCATCGATGCACAAATTTTTGAAGACGTAATAATGAGATGAGACTCAGACAGGTTTGTGGTTGACCATCTTTAGATTCCAAATACGTGACGCAAAAAAAAAAAAAAAAAAAAAAAACAACCGAAATCATGGTCATATGAGAGAACAGCACACTGAACACATGATGCCAACTTGTGTTTAAAAATGAGATTTTTAGCACGAAATTGTCAGAAACTGAAGTTTCCTGATACAAAATTGGTACAGTCCTTGTGGCACTGACGTCACTACACCTAACCTCCATTTTATTCGCGTCTTTCGCTTGCTCTGATCTGCATTTTGATTACGTTTTTCTTACAAATATGCAGCTTTATTTTTATTTCCAAGTAGACGGGACTCTCTTGATAAAATTTATTTTCACTAGCTATGCCTTCTTGGTGTGTAAAAGCAGGCATTCAAAAATCCTCTAAGAATTTACTAATATAAATTCAAATAAAACAGATTGGAATTAAGTATTCAAGAAAATGAGAAAAAAGGACTGCCCTAAAACATACCTAACCTGGGTTGTTGGTTTGGATGGAGCCCCTGCATGTTAGACAAGTCTCAAGTTTAGCTAAAAATCTCCCAAACAAAGCTTAATGCAAAAAATTACAACTTAAAAGTCATTTTCTCTCTCTGTATAATCAGGTTATCAGAGCATTGTTCTTTTTTTAATCCTTCAAGAAACTGATATGCAATATAGTTACTAAGTTATAACAGTGAATATAAGAAACTCCAGGGGATGAGATAAAGTGGAAATTATACCTCAAGCATTTGTTCCAGACTCATGACACCATCATGATTATGAATGCATAGGCTCCGGAGTTTGCATACTGGATCGCAATTGTGGTCATCTGAGTTAACAACACCTGTGTGAGGAAGAAAGAAAAGTTAAACACGCTAAGAAGTGAACAGCTGAGTCAGGACGGTACAAATAATGAACTTCAGAGATTCAAAATGTCAAGATTCATTTTGCTATGTCTCAAGAGAACCATTTCACAAATCTTTCCATGACTAGGTGGCTTTTCCTCGTGGATCAATCAAGGAAACACTAAGGTTTTCGAGAGAAAGTCTGATGAAGTAACTAACCTTTTTAGTTTTATTAAGATTTCACAATACTTAAAAAAGATCAAACAAACAGCACTGATCAGAAACAACTTCACTCCTTCAAACGTTTCATCATTTCCTATCACATTCCATTTTTTCTTTTACAAAAAAACCGCGCAATGTTTTCTTCTGAAATTTGAGAGTGGCTTTCTTACTCTAAGAAGGAACCTCATGGAAAGTTTCACGGCTTTATGCTGCTTAATTTTGGTAGAAAAATAATAATGAAAGATGAGAGAAAATCAGCAACAGTAGGCTGATTATTAAAATTGATGGACAAAGCGATTGACAATGAGGACAAAAAGTGAATGGAGCTATCTTGTTAGTGGAAGCGGGCGGATATAATGGACAAAGGAGATGAGTTATAGACTAATAAAAGGCAACCTATGAGAGATCCTATGTTCAGTCCATCGTTTTTTATCTTTGTCTAAGACAACCACCCGTTTCAACCGACAGGATCATATTCCATTTTCCTGTTATCATTCTTGTCTATCAGCTTCAATTATCAGCCTGTAGAAAATTTAGCCTGGCCGATTTTGGATAGATCCGTCCACATCAATTTGTAGAGATCAATTTTGTTGGGTAAAAAAACTATCGGGAATTTTGAATCCTTTAGCTGAATGAATGATTGATTCAATTACCTTCATGATTACAAAACCCTTCAGAGCACGCAACCTCTGAACCTTCAGGGGAAGAAGAAGTGCTATTGTGGTTATTTTCTGAAGAGCCGTAACCGCAGTCATGTGAGCGTTCTGAATGTGAGTCTCCGCACGGCTCTTGGTCGCAGGACTGGCACTTGACAGTGGGTTTCTCCCTGTTGGAGTTCCCATTGGCAATGGATGAGTTTTTCTTGTTGTTTTTGGACGGCAGTGGTATTTTTGGCTGGTTCTGTCGTTGCTGCTGCTGCTGTTGTTGTTTTTTCAGGTTTTGTTTTGGCTCCTGTATCTTCGTCTTTCCGCCGGTTAGTTTGGAATTCTTGTTTTTCTTCCGGTTTGTAACACTTATCATGTCATCACAGTCTGTACAGCTAGTCGGTTCCACAACAACTGCCGATTTACATGACTGTGGGAAAAAACAAAATAAATTAGAATTGGTACATGGAATTGTCAAGGTCTAATCGAGATTTCATTGTGCCTCTTTAAAATCTACAGGGTGTCTACAAAATTGGAGAAAAAAGAATTCCCTGACTTTTTGAGGTTATTCTTGACCAGAAATATCAAAATTTTCTGACTTTTCCTGACAACAATTAGCATGCATAGACCTGAAAATGAACAATTTTTCGCATTAACTTCATGGCAAATGACAGAAACATGTGAACATTTCTTCTCCAGTATTAATCATTCAATCGACTAAAATTGCAATTCCATACTGACAATGGAGTAGTCGCATGCAGCTCGGATTTAAGATCTGATAACTGTTCGTAGCAGATCTTTTTGCGAAAAAACCGTCTCTTGCATTTTCAAGTTCTGAAATAGAGTTGAAAGCTCCGAAAAAGCTTGATAAAAAGTCGCAAAAACACGGTAAGAAATAAACGATTTTCATAGGCTGTGACGTCAGTTGGTATACAAGGCCCCGCCCTCTGCCATCACTCCTATCTCGACCATGTGTTTACCGAGCCGAAGCTTGATCTGTTGTGCTATTTTAAGTGTCTAAATTATCTTTTTTCCCCGGAAAATACTGTCGGAAATCATGCCAAAAGGTGTCCAGGACAGTATCTTAATAATAAGCTCAAACACAGCACCAGTTGAGATTAGAAAAGAGATCAGAACAGGTCAGTCACTGAGGTTATTTTATAGTGTTTTAGAGATTTTTGGTCACCGGCGCCACCAGCGCCAAGTGAGCTCATCTTAAGCTCCAATCGGCAACGACGCACTTACACTGCCGAAGCAGTTTGGGTGCACCCGAATCCGACGGACCGTATGGTCCCTAGCGGCGGCAGAAGATACGCGAAAAGCTCTGTTTCAACTGCCTTTTTCACTGAGAAATCATGATAGAGAGCTTTCAAAGTTGTTTAAAAATTATTAATCACATTCTAAAATTTTCCACAACGTCAAGAAATCAAGCCTAGACAAAAAAAAAAAAAAAAAATTTCCGCGAATTTTTAAAAGACCGTATTTGCACATATTTGACATAGGGCAAACCTACATGTGTACCATGTGACGTCACGAAGCCCTTGTTCCGAAGCGCGGGAAAAGACCCGGTTCAAATGGCTTTTGACTTTGAGAGGCTTCTTCTCAAAGTTCCAGAGACCGGAAATTTTTTTAAAAAATACCTCAATACTCAGTAGATCTTAAACTTTTGGATATCGAATTTAAAAAATTCCATGCAACTACCCCATTATTCTTCTACTCACTGTTCAGGGTGTGAGTCAAAGCACTGAACCTACAACCAGACTGAGACTCAATTTGATTGTAGGGACAGCCTTGATGTTCTTTCAGATTTCAAGTTTCAGAATGTTTCAAATTTCCAGTCTTTTTCATAAAATTCCCCCACTCTTCCTTAACCTGATAAAATTTCCTGCCAATTGATTCCCTGTTTTTCACATTTTCTGAACCTGCTAACGCCCTTATCTAACATGTTCTGCAAACTTGGCAACCTCAATATGCTTGAATAAAATAAGAGCAGGATGATTGAATTGTAAAAAGAACAAATTGATAGGAAAATTACCTTTGTCTGTTTAATATTACAGAAATGATCAATGTACTGCTCAGATTCACTAGAGCTTGAGTTTTCGTCGCAGTCCTCACAAACCGGTTCTGGTTCTTCTTCTTCCTCTGGCACCTCTTCTGGCTGAAAATATGAAATAATCAAAATACATAAAATTGCAGGCACAAAAGGGGAGAAAACAGACAAACTTAATTTGAGTGGACTAGATTCAGGTTATAATTGCTGCCCACTGGGAGACTAAAGGTAGCTGCATCATTCCTTTCTTCTTGCAGTGTCATGAAATAAAAAATTAGTATGTAATAAATTCTACGCTGACCTAAAATCAAAAAAAGTTGCTTGCGTGCCCCTCTTACCTGAGAGAAGCAATCAGAAAATGATACAAAGTATTCTGAGGCATATACGAGGGTGGCTTGGGAGAAAAAAAGGATATGAGGCATTGAAAATATTCATGAAATAATTCAACCTGCACTTAAAATGCCAAGCAATGCACTTTTCAGCACTGGTTCTCTTGAGATTGACACAAATTGCGCCAATCTTGCCAAAGATTAAGTGTAATAAGAGTAGCTTCTTAAGAAGGCATGTATCACTCATACTTTGAGTAATTCATCATACATTAAAAATGTAAAATTTCGAGGGTAAAGATTTACAACTTACATCACATTTATTATTCATTTCAGCTTTCTTTTCCTTCTTCTTCTTGCGCTTTAATTTCTTGCTCTCTTTCCTCCTTCGTTCTAGCTGTTCCTCTCTATTGAGTTCTTTGCATAACAATTCCAGTTTTGAAACACCTCGTTTTTTTTCTATTGCCATCTGAAAACAAAGCACTTAAATTGAGCATACGCAGTAAAATAGGTTCGACTGAAATTTACACTTCATGGAGTCACAGGAGCCCCATACTTCAACACGTTTGAACTCCCCCTTTTCAGGTGCTCTAGTTGCTAATAGTTCAGTTAATTTCTCTGCCAATAAAAGTGGTAAAGATACATTTAATTTGACAATACTGAGCCCAAAACTTGGTAGATTAAAATGTTTGTGGATAGCTTAATAGCTAATTCAGGCCTAATTCTTATTAGCTAATTTTAGCATTCTGATAATTCAGGCCTACAGTTTTTCAACTGCAAACTGTGCTACTTCAAGTTATGTTTCAACTTTTGAGTAATGTTCGTGCCAAAATGTATATGCAAAACCCTCTACGAAGTGGTACCAAATGCTGGTACATTGATACCCTAATAATTTTGAACACGTAGATATTGAAATTCCTTTTCTTATGAGTCTTCTCTGCCACATTTTGTGAACCAGATAACGCTCAAAAGTACATTTAAAAAGGTTATGAAAAATATTTTCAAAGTGAACACTGTACCTGAAACTTTCTACACAGGGCGTCTATTGCAACAGCCGCTAGAACTTGACATGTACACTGTTCTTCCCGCAATCTCAATTGAATTCGATACAACCTTTCGTAGATAACAAGACCAAGGCACGTTAATACTTCCTCTTGAGCCACCTCTAACGATTTAGCGTGTCGTTCTCTTCTGCCGCTAGAAAAGTAATAACTCCTTAGTAATAGTACTCTTTATTTTCACGCCTGGTTTGTGACTTGAAACCAAAGCATCTTAAACTACATACCATTTTCAGAAATATGACAATAATGAGGGTTTCTTCAAGTTTTTAAATTTGAGGGGTGAAATAGCTCTGATAGATTGATTGATAATGGGCTATTGGAGGGAGGTTATTCATTAATACTTTCAAGTGTGATAACTTTGGGTATTTGACAGAAATTTTTGGGTTTAAGTGCGCAGTGGTGATGGGGTAACTTTCATAAGGAGGGCCATCTCTGAGGAGAAAACTATCTAGGTAATATGATAACTTCAATTTTAATTTTACTGGCAATTTATATTAAAATTCTCAAATTATCTAATTGCTCTCTAATTACATAAAAGCCAAAATTGGTGCGTCCCAATTTTATGGACAGGGCTGCAAATTGTAAAGGCCATGCAATTTGCGAATTATCATACACGCCAAGATTCATCATTTTAGTTCCCACATGTAACTTGAGAAAATAGAGTGATTTTTAATTGGCTGATATACCTGCAGAAATGTAGGATGGACATTAAAAAAATAAATAAGACCAAAATTCACTTACTTGCCCATCAATTCAGGCTCTGCCCGCGCTATTAGGAAGCTAATGTAATCGATCCTGGTATCAAGATGAACATGATTGTCCAGTAGACACCGTCGGATACTAGAGTACAGTTCTGCCCTATAGCCTTTCTCTCTTGCTGGCTGTGGCTCTTCAACTAACAACGTGTACGCTTTCATGACTTTAGTTCTACATTCACTGCAAAACCTGTGGATCAAATTGGATTATAAATAAATAAATAACTACTATCCAATGTGGATGAAACATCTTCAAGCTAAAAAGTAAAACAATGAACACCAAGTTATATTAATTGAACAAAATAGAACTTGTAAAGAACAAAAAATGGAACACTGATTTTTTACCATCAGTTATTCTTGGGAGTCCACTCTCTCTAGTTGATAACGATGATGGTAGGCTCTACGTAATTAGCTAATTACAATGTAAATATCTGGAATAGATTATGGAGCCAATTTATTAATACATTTCACTTAAATTCTTTTTAACAGTAAAACTTTAATATGATGATTTCAGTAGATCGACAAAAAAATCTTGCCAAGTTAAAAAGTGAATAAAAAATTATGCACATACCTGTGTTTATTCAAATAGTTATTGAGCGTGTCCAACAAGGTGTAGCTATCGATTAATGCTACCTCTTCGCGACATTCAGGGCGCATGCAGTCCCATACGTCTCTCCAAGACAACATTGGACGGGATAGTCTTTGACTATCCAAAGAGTGGAGAACACAGCGTCGGCTCTTGCGGGACCGTGGCCAACAGGCAGCCAGACTGTTTAGACGTGTACTGAATGGACAAAGGAAGGGGAGAGAATAGTTAATGTACAGTAAATATCAGAGAAAAATTTAAGCACAGTAGTATTTTAATTAGTGGGACTTACTACAATTGGGCTAACCCAGACAATGAGAAGGGTGTGAATATCAATTAGCTCATGAATGAACTGGTCCTTTTTCCCTTTTTTTCTCATCTTCCTGTCATTGAAACCTAATTGTTGAAACAAGAACATTGAGAACAATCTTATCTATTTGTTTGACAAATAAACAGTTTTCATCTTGCAAAATTTTTTCCTCAACTGCACTGCACGGAACTCATTAAATTGTCAATAAAAGCTGAGCACTCAAAGAGAACTCTGCAGATACAAAACGTGCTGGCTAAAATTAGTTGACACCTGATTTGACTTGGGCAGACTTAGATTTTCTTCAGAAAGGGAGCTTCAAAGTAGAAGCAGAAGCCGCACTAATCTTCCTTTTGCACGGAAAATAGAACATCAGAGCTCGAAGTTATTCAATGGTGTCAGTGCAGCGCTCTGGCAACTCAAATTAGAACTTGAAATGGCAGATTGTTTTGCCACTGGGTCTCTAGCACTACTAAAATAAATGGCTAGACTTCTTGTCATGGGGACTTAGGAGGTTACATTTGTACATTGTCTAAAGATCCATTGCCTCGAAAGGGTAAAAATAGAATGATATTGGTGGCACGTATCCTTTTGACAAAAGAAATTTTGGTTGAAAATGCCAGTAACAGCTGTAAACCCCAGGAAAAGACCAGAACCAATTAGATTCGTAAAGCATAGTACTAAGGGGCGATAAGTAATCAAAATTTGGACATATTACATACCTATGTCCATGGAGCAAGGTACACAAAACTTGGGGCCATGCCAAATGGTCATCTTGAATGGTTAAGATACCATCAACTGTTACCACCAGAGGGTCTAAAGCTGGATGTCCTGAGGCCGTCAGTTGATAGAACAAGCGTTCGACACTGCAAAAATACAGAGCGCATAAGAAAATTAAGTAACATTAGCACATTAAAATAAGAACTAAGGGGTAAGTTTTTGCGAGTTATGTACCGTACAGATAAGATTTATTGGTTAACATCACTGTTAACAAAACAGAAAACTTCATGGGCGCACTTGGATCAGAGCACTGGCATGAGCGAAAATAGTCTTACGCTGCGGAGCAAAAAGACATGGTGATGAAGAAATCCACAAGAAATGGGCTCTGATCAGAAAGGCTGAATCTAAATAGGTTATTGCTCACTACCTTAAACGATTTTCATGAAAAGCCAGGAGGGAAAAATATGCAAGTTCCTCCGAAAGCTATGGGCAATTTTTCTTAGTCACTTTTGATAGTGTAGCATAGTGTAGATAGCAATTATTCGGCAAAAATCACTGACTTTCAACACCAATGAGTTAACCAGAGCTTCTCCAATAATACTGAGAATAGGAGAGAGTTTAAATTCATGACACACTAATAAAAAAAAGCTTGATACTGTTCAGATTATTGGTTTTTGGAATTTGGTTATGATTCATCTGGTTTGCTACATATTACATTAATCCTGCAAAATTTTGTCAAAATTTGGGGAAATAAACAGAGGACTTATTTCTGGGAAAAGTATTGCATTCGAAATGGGGATTGGTTGCTGTGTTGTGATGGACCCCTGGTTCCAAGAGATATTCTGCTTATTTTCTTAGCCCTTTTTTGAGACATGTAGGTAGTATTTTCGACTCATACATAGATACAGTTTGATGTAAGCCTAAGCCTCAAAGTTTGCATTGATTTTTAACCTCATTAATGGCATATACCGCAAATCAGTTCAAGACAAAAAATGGCCTCCTTAGCCTTGTCAATGCTGAGAGGAGAGAAAATTAAAAATTGAAACTCAGTTTTTCAATCCACTCAGGAACTCAGGTCACTTCAATTCCACAAGTATAGAGCTGACATCAGTGTTCCAACTTCACCTCCAAGTTTTAGGAGCCGTTTGGCCCATCAAGTTCAATTTTTAGGATTTAATTTACTTTACCATATGGATATTTTTCAATTATTATCTAATTGATCTGCAATCTACTTGCAAATTTGCAATTATGGGTACGACACCTCAAGATATAGAGCTGACATTGCTCAAAATGTTAAAATATGTTTTTCAAATTTTACACAGCTTAGAAAACGAGTTTGTAGTACATGATATCCCAGCATCTGTGGTGTAGTCAAGACAGTTCGCTGCTAGCATTGCAGTACCGGTGGAGACATGTTTTTAAGTGCATTTAAAATTTCATCTTGGTGGTTGTGGGTGATAAATCCACTCGTTTTTTGCCCCTTGGAGGTAGCAGGGTACGATAGGGACATGGTCATCAAGTATTAATACATCTACACTGCTTTGTTAAGATTGTCCGTTACTTGTAGCGTACACAACTGCCAGCATTAGATCAGAAACAAGAAGATGGAGTAGTTTCAGTGGGAGATTGAAACAATTGAGTCCGACTGAGGGGCGTGGCCGTTCTCCAAACGTTGCGCTTGGTGGCATTTGCCACAGCTATTAGTACGGCCTGCCGTTGGCTTATCAGACAGCCCTTGAGCTTGCAGTACAATGAGATTGGTCACTGGTATATCAATAGGAAAGGGTAAAGAGCACATACCAACGAGACCACTGCCGTTCCTTCCTTCTAGGAGAGGAGTCTAGCCCATAATAGGAGTACGTAGACTACTACAACTAATATATTTCGTGTCATTCTATGGTACAAGAAGACTTTCCTGTCTACATGAGGTTTCAGGAAAATTGCAACCGACATTTTGAGATAGACACAGTACACTCACAAAGAGCACCTTGACGGTGATTTTATCCTAAATTTTTGAACTAGATAAATCGTAGAAATTTGATCTTGTTACATGCGCACCCGTTAGTCTTTTTTACTTCACTAATCAGGGGTGGGTAATCAATATGAATTCTATACATTTAAAAAAGATAATAATAAAAACGAACCTTCTTCTGCAGCCGACACATGGAATTGTTTGACTTAGGATATCTAATAAATCTTTACATGTGACTTGAAATGCTTGCTTGACTTCTTCCAGAGTCAGAATGTTGTAATTCCGTGTAAACTCGTCTAACTCTTTCCCTCGGACAATGGGATTATCATAGACGAGACCCATGCTATTCAAATCCATAACAAGCTGCAAACAAAAAAGGGATACAGATTATGTGGAAATGCTACTTATTACCTACTTGTCTACATTTACAAATCTACTTTTTTTAGAAGCAAAGTCATTGGGCGGAAGTAGGTACCTCAGTCCGTGTAAAATTTGTGAGCAGAAGCTGCATCTATTTTTCAATCAAATCTCGATTCAGAGAGTTGTACGAATAATTGGACGTATTCCTATTAGACAGAACTAAGCGCCAAATTGAGTTCCTTTTGAGGATTTTAGAATTATGGATAGTGCGTTCTGTCAAACGGAGCTAAGCGCCATGGAAAAGCATTACGAATATAGGACAGGACGAGCATCGCGTTCCGCAACACCCGCCAATCCAGGCCCCCCTTTCCCTTTCTCCCCATATGACGCTTGTTGACGCCGTTTGATAGAAATACGTCCAATTAGGCCATCAAAACCTATAGGTTTAAGAAACGCCATTCACCTTATCTGGATCGAATTGAACAGAGGGGAACCTATGCAATTACAGTATTAACAAAATCCTGCAATGTTTTCTATGTCTTTGAAAAACTTGAATGTATGTTCTCTCAACGAAATATACAGAATAATTTTCATTACAATAGAAAATTTGTTTTAGCAAACCCAAAGGAATTTGGACATAAGGGTATTCTCTAGATAAAGATTAAGTAGCATGATTTTTACAGTATTGCAACTGTGTCAGATCCCTTCTGCTGAACTTGATCCATATTTTCCACAAATACTTATTTGCCATCTTAAACGGATCACAAAGCAAATAATATATCGGTGAACAAGGCGCGATTTAGTGAATGGAATTCAAGGTGAGTAAGGAGGTTAACTACGAAATGAGCTCATATTATATAGGATGTCACTGAAACAGAAAATGTAATACTATTTGAAGGCTACCGAGTGTGATGTTGGAACTGCTACAGAAATAGATAAAACACTTGGGGAGCAAGTAACTGACTACGCACATGTAACATTATGCTTAGAAGTTCAGAAGGCGGTTTTCAACTTGAGGGGGATAAACACCGAGTAAGTAGGTGTTTCGTCCAGAGGAAAACAAGCATATTTACTTTGATGGACAAAATGAAAATTGGGTCCTCACTTTTCTTACTTGTAACATGAAACTATAACTTAGTCGGTTTAAAATAGGTAAGAGGAATAATTATAGTGGTGTCATAAATGAAGATTCAAACACAAGTTCCTACTTATTTCATACTTTGAAAAGGGTGTAGACTCTTACTTCATTTTTTGACAATGATTTCGTACTCAAGGGGCAAAATGATCAGGAATATAGTCAGAGCAAAGTTTAAGAAGGACTGAGCGGGTTGGGGAAAATGGTTTGACAAGGTGTAGCGTCAGCGATACAGGATTGAGACGAGCGTCTTTCAGCAAACACATGCAAACCCAGTTCAGCTGAATAATCTTATTTGGAATTAATACCGTGAGCTTTCTAGAAATTCCGTTGACTTTAAAAGGGTCAAGATGTTTAAATGATAAACTGCAAAGGCAACCTAAAGGATGGTGACATGGTGGTCTGCCCCCTTAACTCTTGGGGTGGAGTACCTTAGGCTCAATAATAATCCTCAGTAAATGAGAGTCAGAATTGAGTGTGCAGAAACTAAGGAAAAATTGACGCATAAATGCGAGACATCGCTACAATAAACGGGCTTCCGAAAAGTAAAATCGGAAAACCGCCACGAAGGACATTAATAGTTTTTCGGTGTGATCTACATAAAAGTAGGCCTTCAAAGGTATGTGTTACTTACCGTCAGACAGTCGTCAATTTTAAGGGGTAATTGTCTTTTACCCAAGACTTGGGTTTCACTTTTGAAAACATCGACTAACTTCGCCATCGCGACGAGTTGATACTAACACTTAATAACAAATAAATAATAAAAACTTTCACAATTCATTGGAAAAATGTTCACACGACGAACAATGCAAGGAAACCATCAACCAATAACACGGGAAACAGCCGAAGTTGCCGGTTTGCTAACCTTTGTGACCATTTTTGCAAAGGACCGCGAACTTGTGATTCCGGTGTTAAAGTAAACCTGGAGACCTAGAGATCCCAGAGTAAAATGTCATTTTTGTACATTTCTTCAGTACAAGAATTGCACTTATTGTTTCTTTGGTCAAGTACTCGTAGAACTCTGAAGGTTTTTTATCGCCTGGACGTGAGCGTACAGCGTACGTCACTATCAGAAATCGGCACAGATAATACAAAGAAATGCAACAGTGCAAACTGCAACGCAGTGTTACCACTCGAAACAAAGTTGAAAACTTCCCCGCTTTCCGCTTTAAAACGCCTAAATTTCCCCACCAAGCAGAATTTTATAAGTGAAGAGATTTCTCTCTCCAACTTCCAATCAGTGGATTTTTTTAATCGAATTGAATGGAGTTTACTTTCGCAGTAAGGAATCTGATTGTGTCGATTTCTACACGGCTAAGGAAAATTGGATATCACAGGGCGGTGAAGTTATTCAAAATACCTCTCAAAACTTCAGGTGCGTAAAGCTTTTAAATTAAAAAAAATAGTGTGCCATGCCTTGGAAAACTCAGAAAACTCCGTGCAAGGGTCGGCGAGGGAATTGGATAAGTGTGTTTGGGGGGAGGGGGGGGGGGGCGTACAAGGAGAGTCAAGATATCTTGGTTTTTTTCTTACCTACTCTCGAATTTCGCGAATTGATAACACGGAATAGTTGTCCTCAGGCATAATGTATGCAAAAGTTGGCCAAAAGATTTTTCAAGAAAGAAGAAAAAA
Organism: Bemisia tabaci; assembly: GCF_918797505.1. Taxonomy (NCBI): domain Eukaryota; kingdom Metazoa; phylum Arthropoda; class Insecta; order Hemiptera; family Aleyrodidae; genus Bemisia; species Bemisia tabaci. Next base: position 33,072,695 of record NC_092793.1, read on the forward strand.
ATATTCGATCAGATAACTCCTTCGAGGAAACTGTCGGGAAAGCAAAAATTCATTAGGGTAGTTGATCGATTTTATACAGGAATCTTTACTTACTTTCTCAGTAGCTCACGCGAAAAAGCAGTGGGCAAACGCGGGAACAGGAACACCCCCCCCCCCCCCCCATGTCGTCTATTCACATTACCGACCTTAACGGAGTGAGATATTTGAGCTTTTTTCTGAAAGTGAACTATTCGCGACTCCCGGTATGTTTGTTGTCTATACGGTGAAATTGAAGGCGAATTTGACATATAAGGCATTTTTGGCTACGTGCCTGCCATCTTGGATATTTTTATTTTGGAATTTTAACTAAAAATTCGAGATTCCCATTGAGAAATACCCCCCTATCCTAAGTTTCACAAAAATTGAACAAAATGGAGTCGAGATAGTATTTTAGGTCACGTTTACCATTTTGAATTTTGGAGTTTTGAAAATTTGACTTAAAACGCGTGAAATTAAAAATCTATGCTCATCAGATTTGGATTCCTCGTTAAAAATCGTTGCGATTTCATGTATCATACGCTAGCGTTAGCGTAACGTGTGCGTACAGATTCCAACGCAACGTGGCAACGTGGGTGACGGCAACTGAGTGTGTAGGCGGATGAGTAAGAAGAAAGTTCTCTTCTCAGAAATTCTGCGAAACGAAACCGAAGCTTAGCGCCGCTGGCGCTAAGGGCAGATTCCCGGAACCCGCACCGGCTGGCGGCACTGGCGGCATAGCTCAAAGGAAAGTCTCAATGCTTACATTTACCTTCCTTTCTACACGAATGCTAACTTACGATACATGAAATCTCATCAGTTTTTCAAGAGGAATCCGAATCTGAGCTTAGATTTTGGATATTTTGCGTTTTAATATATTTAAATTGCAGGAGAAATGACAGGGGCGATCTTATAATTTCATCACGCCGTGGTATTTGTCTGTTTGTTTGTTTGTATGTTTTTTGCTTGCTTGCTTGTTCGTTCGTTCGTTCGTTCGTTCGTTCGTTCGTTCGTTCGTTTGTTGTTTGTTTGTTGTTTGTTTGTTTGTTTGTTTGTTTGTTTGTTTGTTTGTTTGTTTGTTTGTTTGTTTTTTGTTTGTTTGTTTATTTATTTATTTATTTATTTGTTTATTTATTTATTTATTTATTTATTTATTTATTTATTTATTTATTTATTTATTTATTTATTTATTTATTTATTTATTTATTCGTAATTTATTTTTTTTAGTAGGTGATTATTAAGAATTATAAGTGCCGTTTCCTGTTTCCATTATTCTAAACATTTTGCTCATGAAATAAAATGAAATCAATTAATAGATAAACATTAAAAACCACCGAGTAAGTTCCCTTGAAGTGCGAATGAAATGATCAAGTGGGTCAGCCATAAATTACAAACCGATAAACTTGTGAGGTTTCATGGAGCTTACCCATGGTTACTGTTCAGTCTCAGCTTTTTTAATTGCACTGATTTAAATCTTATTTTAATCGTAAATACGATAGCAAGGAGATGGATTTTGGTCCAATTATAAATAATAATTTATTCATTCATTTCGTTGGTTGATTTCCCCCTCCCTGCAACCGGATTTTTGGAAGCAACAGTTCTCCATCATAAGGCATACCCGCATTACTTCTCACCGTCGCGTTGCGTAATGTCGCATCGCGTCGTCGCCCGCTTAACGAGCAAAAAACGCCTTCAATTTACCTTGATACTGTGCGACACACCGGAGTCGATATATTTGTATCATCAGTGTGAAACCCAAACTCCTCATTCTGAAGCTGAACCGCATTGAACTTGGCTGCAATCTTGGCTCCTGTTCGATCAATTTTTAGGATCCTTGGTGCCAGAGCGTGTTTTTTGACGGAAAATTAGAATTATCCCTTTAATTTTCGAAACAACCATCCTGTTTGTTGCCCACGCAGAGGTTGTTGCGCTGAAGTTGAGGACGAACTTCCGTTTTTCGATCGCGACCGGTAGATTTAGGGTGGTATTCTTCATTGGCTTCATCGAAGTTTGTGGAGCGAGACTTATATGTACGTGTTCGTCATCTCAAGAGGCAACCTTTGAAGTCCGAAGCCATGCGTGATATGTACAACTTTGACGTCATTTCAAACTTTCAGCTGTTCCTTTCGATTTTTCCCGCTTTTTTTATCCTCATTCCTCTTTTCTCCTTTTTATTTTAATTCTAATGACCTTTCAGAGGGCCTTGATTTTCCCATGCCACTACGATACTAACAAGCCAGATATCTTCTTATTAATCCCACGAGCAGGAAGCAGGGGGTGTGGATGAATGGACCACTAGACAAGGTACGAATTTCAGCATTCTGATACATGTTTCTAAACCAAAATTTTACGTAAAACACGATTCTTACAACGAAAATTACCGAAATCAATACCTTACGAAGATATTTAATGATTCTTAATGCGTGAATTCAAACCACCCGCTCATGAAAACTCAATGCTCTACGTGATTCACATTGAGCGCTAAACGTTATCATGACAGTCTCTGCGATATAAAAATCTGGCAACCTCGATCAATCTTGACACTTTGGCTCAGCTATAGCAAATTGCTTATAGTTTGAACAACACATGGTGGGAAATGAACATTGCTCGATTGAGAAGATCGCTGAAACCGTTGTAGTGTGCGATTTGACTCACGTAGAGCTTTGAGTTTCTTGTGAGCGGGCAGTTCAAATTCCTCGTAACCAATGTGTAATAAAAACGTTCATATCTTCGTTAAAAGTTGGTTTCAGTAATTTTCGTTGTAAGAATCGTGTTTTACGTAAAATTCTGGTTAAGAAACATGTATCAGATTGCTTAAATTCGTACCTTGTCTAGTGGTCCATTGGTATGCATTACGTAGAGTCTACTCCACGTCAAATGAGTTTACGCACCTTGGACGACAAAGAATAAACTCCCTTGAGTTTATCATCGACAAAAAATAGGTAAAATCAGGCCCGCCACATCCCATCTCGGGCCCTGGTACCAGTTTTAAGGCCCGGGCCCCAAGCACGGAGGGGGGGGGGGGTCCGAGGGGCATCCCCCGAGAAATATTAGAATTTATGCGACTAATCAGACGCATTTTGAAGCTTCCATAAATAATTGTTCCATCAATTTCTGCGGAATAATTATGAATTTTTTTTCTACTTTCAGCACAAAATACTTGCGAATTGTTGCATTCAAAACATCTGGAAAATTTTTACTTTATTTTTTTTTTTGGGGGGGGGGGCATATGATACTATTTTCAGTTCTGAAAGGGCCAGGCCACCCTGGACTCCCCCTTCGTTTGTCTATAGCACGGGAGTTGAGCCATGAGCCATTGAAGTCGAGGATGCCCGACTGGAGACTCATACCATCTGACGACGGAAGAAAATGAAACGCAGTTACTAAAAATATCCCTCTGTGCTGAAAATCTTGAAAATAGATAGAAATTTTCAAAGAAGTATACTTCTTTAAAAATTTAAGAAGAATTCTACAGTGCCCCAGCGTGTTTCAGAAAATCTATTCACCTTTTGCGAAATTTTTAAGGTTAATTTTTCACTTTTTCTTACGAAACAAGGGTTGCATGTGAATTCGTAGTGGGTTTTCACAGGTAACACGGGCCCCCTCCAGGGCCCGGGCCCCGGTACCAGGAACCAAGTATCCCCCCCTTGTGCCGGGCCTGCCTTCATGCACGCTGGGCTTGTCGATTTCCCTCGACATTTTTGCAGTGGTGAATGCATAGCTGAAGTGCGCTCCAGCTAGAATTGTATTTAGCAAATGGGTGGTTTTTCTACGAGGATTGAAAATAAACAAGTGGTTAGAAATGGAAACAAAATAATATGAACTATGCAAAACGATTAATCCGGGTATCGGAACTTGGCTGATTTGAAAACGCCTTCAAATGCGGCGTGATACCTCACGCATTCCGGAGAGTTCAAATAGTTGTATCATTGCGCCTTAAGAATGTGACGGAAGATTTAAATGGAGATAGCCTCCATGCACGCTGGGCGTGTCGATTTCCTTTGACATTTTTGCAGTGGTGAATGCATAGCTGAAGTGCGCTCCAGCTAGAATTGTATTCAGCAAATGGGTGGTTTTTCTACGAGGACTAAAAATAGACGAGTGGTACGGAATATAACAAAAGAGTATGAACTATATTCAAAACGATAATCCGGGTATCGGAACTTGGCTGATTTGAAAACGCCTTCAAATGCGGCGTTATACATCACGCATTCCGGAGAGTTCAAGTAGTTGTATCATTGCGCCTTAGAAATCCGACGAAAGATTGCAGTTGAAATAGCCTCCATGCACGCTGGGCGTGTTATTTCCTTTGACATTTTTGCAGTGGTGTATGCAAAGCTGAAGTGCGCTCCAGCTAGAATTGATTTCAGCAAATGGGTGGTTATTCTACGAGGATTAAAAATAAACGAGTCGTACGGAATATAACAAAAGAATATGAACACTGCGTTGGTTTGTTCTCATTTTAAAAAAATAAGATACAAGCGGATATTTCGAAACACCCAACATATTATATACGCGTGCATTTTTGCAGTTTCACCGTCTACCTTCGTGATTTCTGAAACGATCCAGAAATATTAGCATAGGTATGAGCTACCTCCTGTGTGTAACTTGATGCCAGATTTTGTGCTTTAAATTTCATTATACATGCTCAATCCCGAATAAACGAGTATGATAATAATTGGATTCAAATAATATGTTTCGGTATAAAATTTGTTTTATTTTTTTTTTATCAACATCTAACAATCGAGATTATACAAACAGACAATATAAAATAAGCCTAACCTATATTTTCATGCAAATACATATAAAATTAATGACTAGATTTATTTAAATAAGTATTTCTCCGAGCTTCTAATTGTATTATCTTCATTTATTTTACTCAATTCCTGCTATGCTTATTTTATTTTATCATAATTTTCTTTTAAATTCGTTTTTTAAGTATAAATCTACGGTCCAGGCAAACTACCTAAAAAATACTCAAAATGAGCCAGCTATGTGAATGAAATCATATAGGCTTGTCTTGATATTTAACTCTTCGCTATGTTCATATCGATTCCAAGTTTAGTTTTTCCTTTCCTTCTTTTTCCTACATGATTTTGGAAATAAAACTGCTACGAAGATCCATGATTAGGTTATTTACTTACCGGGGTCAAAACTCAAGTCTAATTTGACACGCTAAAATGTAGGCATGAAACATTATTGGCAGACAATTGGCGGGGGCGTCGAAATTTTCTATATTATATATATTCCCGTAACTGCATTTATGTCCATTCATAATATTTGCAACTGTGCAGAAATAATACCAAATATTGGAGGATTTATAATATCATATACGAGTAATCGTCTACATTTTTGTTTTTCCTTTTGAATCATTTCACCTAGGTGGGTTGCTGACGCATAAAAATCACCTTAACCACCCTTTTTAATTGCGCCAACCCTAAATTGAACCTTCTGTGGTTAAAGCTCGCTCAATCCCTACATGCAATATTTTGTGCATGGCAGGATTCTTCAATATTGCACATTAAACTTAATACCTACTATACTTAGAAAAATATTGCAAATTTGAATTATTGTTTTATAAAATCAGTCCATCTTCGTTTATTGCAAATATGCCGGGCAATAATTTCAATACAATGATCTACTTCGAGCTCTCTGAGTAAAAAAGTGAAAAATGTCAAAATATTCGGGTTTTTTTAAAAATATAATCAGAAATGGTGATCACTTTTTACGTAAATCAATGAAAATATCATCCAGTACAGCTATAACCCTAATTCATTATGAGATAAAAAATTGAAATACTTAGGTACGCTTTTCTTTGGTCAGGCGAGAGCCTAATTGATACTTACGAAATAATGAAAAATGAGCTGGCACAAGAAATATGAGAAAAATAATGAACAGAGAATAAGATGTGTGAGAGATGACATCCGCATCCGTCAAATAATTTGCTAAAATTTTTCATGCGCAATAAGAGGAAAGTCAACGCTGTTAGTCTAAATGCAGGCAAGAAAGAAAAAAAAAAAGGTAAGCGGGCTGATTTTTGAAATCGATAGACAAAGCAGAGAAAGAGAAAATAGAAGGATCCTATTGGACCGCGGTCCATTTTCCTTATATCTTTTTTGTCTATTGTTTTGCCTACTAATTTCAATGATCTGCTCGCTGTGAGTGAGAGGAAATTAAAAAATCTCTCCTCAAAAAAGACTTGAAAAAGCCTCTAGTAACTGCAGCTTTTGTTCTCAGATAATTAATATTAATGGTTCGTTATTTTTGTCAGATAGCACTGCAAAATCAGCTCTTTCCCCACAGCTCTTTTCCCAAAATTTCAAACCCACGAAAAATATCCACATTTTATCGAAAAACCTGGCAATCTTATGGTCGATAATCTCACATAATTTTCAAATCAGACAATAACCAATCGGGGAGGTGGCGAAATAACGTTGAGTTTATGATGTACGTCACGAGCAAGATCGATCAGATCGATAGACATGAGCACTGAAGATCGAGGAGTGCGAATTAGCCTCAGCTTGAATGAGAAATTGTTGCACATTTATCATCTGTTTCTGGAAAAGTCGACCTGCTTTTAAAGTAGATCAGCAGAGGCATTATTCTACGATTTTTGTAAAAGCATATTGAATTTTTAGAATGGTTGAATGAACATACCGTACCGATACCTTTACCGATACGATACGATCCTCGGGGAAGTTACATTAATTCAGATATTGTGCAAGCAAACCGAGAATTCCCACGAGTCCATGATTCCAGCGCAAGAATGCATCATCGGAAGTGATTCAGTAGCATGTGTTGTATTCTTTCTAATTGAAGGCACTTTTACCGGACGGACTCGAATATCGAGCATTCGAGCGCTCACCCTCCTGAGCAGTTGTGTTGTTAAGGTAAACCCTGAAAATCGATTCTTTTCCATAGGTTTAAGCGGCAGATAAATCGATTCATCGCAAAGCACTGCTCCGCGTGATTTAGAATTTTTAAAGGATTTTTTGGCAAATGTGAAAGTACTCGTTGGGCTAAGTTCACTTAACTCTTTGCGACGTCATACAGCGGCGTTTTTCCTGTGAAGTTCTGTACTTCCGTAAAATATATCACTCTCTCTCATATCCTCCGATAAATTGTCCACTTTCAAAACCGAGGGTAACCATGTGCTCAGCTCATTTACCCAACAGTTTCAGTTTGATTAAAATTTATTTAATTTCAGACTTTTGCAAATTAGATGTAGCTTAACAGTAAGGATACATATCTCCATCAAGCCTTTTCAAGAAGAGCCTATTTTAATTTGACCTTAATTTAGCAGTAAAAAGAAAAACAAAACAAATTACGGTCCCAGTGCTGTGAGTAAAAGGATGGTAGAGTAGTGCTGGATCCACACTATTCTAGAAGGTAAACAAAACTGAGAAAAACCAAACAGTAGAGTTAGAGATTAAAAAAGACTTCTAATACGTTTCAGTGCTCATCTAAAGAGGAGTTAAGCGTTCAGCTCAGTGGGTGCATTGAAAATAATTTGCTGGGATCCTTTTGCCAGACCAACGGTGGAGTCAATATTAATGGGGCACATTGCCTGGCCATAGACAAACAGGTCTCAGCTTATTGTTAGTACTCTCGCACACCTCAGACGGCACGGGCACCTCCAAAGCCTCAAGCTATGAGGAGGTATGGCATAAAGCATAGTTTCATACTCCACAAGTCCTTCAGCAAATTGAAAACAAAACTTGGATTTATCGAGATGTTAGTCTCAGGCAGACTGTTTGCCTTTTTTTTAGAATTCAGTGTTGGATTTTTTAAGGTCAAAAGTGACGTGTCTGGTTCAGAATGATGACATGATGAGTCAAAAATAGTAAGCAAATAGATAAATACATAAATTTTAAATCATCACTCCCCGATGAGGTATATTATCTATCGCTTTAATTGGATCTACTGCGAGAGTAAGCAAACATCAATGTATCGAAGAAAATTTATTGAAGGAGTGGTTTCATTTTATTTGTTTAGCAAAAAACTATCCATTACGCCTCGAAGTTTCTGTTTGTTTCCAAAAAATCTTATTTGTAAAGCTGAAATTAAAGCTGAGACTATGGAAACGCGATAACTAACCGTCGCATTTGACTAATATAGTGCAATATTCTGTGTTCGTATACTTTCAGCTTTACTTTAGAATTTGACATTAGATTCTTAGGGAAACAATTGCTAAAATATATGCGTGTGGGCGTTATGAATCTGTTTTTTGCCATCAATTTTCAATGAGCCCCGTGCTTAATTTGGAAAAATATAGTGGATAGATATGATGTTCGTTCAAGTGTAGATTCACCTCAACACCTTCCAAGATGAGAATGTTAGCATCAAATTGGACGTATTTATGCTAAAAGGAAGCAGAGACAGGTGGAAAAGAAGGAGTGTGCTGTAAGTTGAGGTCCGTGAAAATGAATGGGAATTATAAAGCGTCAGTGCCAGTGTTGTCAGTGGCGACTGCACGTGGGAATCTTTAACCAACAAACTCCATTAAGAACGCTCTTTTCTCATGCCCAATGCCCATGGCTCACGAGTTAGCATATTTTGACGCTCAGTTCCTTTTTGGTTCAATGTCAAATCCCACTTTTCCATTTCCCCAAAAGTAATCAAGCCCACTTTTACACCGTTTCTTATGCACCTTGCAAGAGCACACCCCATCTTCCCCACACGTCTCTAATTCCTTCTGGCACTCCCGTCAATGAGGTTAGGACGCGAGCAGTTCCACTTTCTGCCCCCTAACGAGCGACCGCTCCATGTGGGGTACGCTTTTTCATAAGCCACCACCATTCTATAGTTCTTATATCGTTGGTTTAAGGGCCGGATACACCTGCGCGCTTCACGCGCGTCTTGACCGGAAAAGCCATTGGCGCATCCAGCGAGTTGGCAACACCGGATTCCCTCCATTTAAACTTATGGAAATGTATCGATTCTTGGAGGGGTCAGGTGCTCCGACAAGAATCGATTATTTAACATACGTATAAATGGAGGGAGTCCGGTGTATTGCCAAATCTCTATATTCGCCTCTAAAAGTAGGATCCGATCTTACTTTGAGAGAGTTACGGACGGCGAGTTGCAACGACCTGAGTCGCTCGGAGATGGCCGAACATGGCCTACTCACCTCTCGAGACGCGCGTCTAGCTCGCAGGTGTATTCGCCCCATTAGAACTAGGGGGCGGTGACAAACAAAATCCAGCGGGACGCAAATCAACTGGACGCATTTCTGTCAAACGGAACTAAGCGCCAATTTGAGTTCCTTTTGAGAAATTTAGAATGCCGGATAGCGCGTTCTGTCAAACGGAACTAAGCGCCATGGAAAAGCATTGCGAGTATAGGACGGAACGAGCCCGACGCCCGGTTCCGCCGCCAATCCAAGCCCCCCGCTACCTCCCTCCTCCGATGGCGCTTAGTTCCGTTTCACAGAAATACGTCCAACTCATCGTCAGGAGCCACCGGAGCTGGCGTGGATTTTGTTGCGCAACTACGGCAGTCGGCGAGTTGCTCAGCTAGCGCGTCTTATTTTGCACGGCGTCGTGTTATCTCGTGGAGGGATTCTAGTAGATCCTCGTGGAGGGATTCTAGTAGATCCTCGTGGAGGGATTCTAGTAGATCCTCCTGGAGGGATTCTAGTAGATCCTCCTGGAGAGGCTGAGCTTCCAGATGGAGATGGGCCGCTTGAAGACGGTGACCTGGCCCTGCTCCTTGCCGCCGACGAGGAAGATGGAGAAGGCGGTCTCGCGGTCGTAGCGGCCGGCGCTGTAGGCGCGGCTCTTCTTGGCGCTCTGGACGCGGTCGCGGTCCTTGGCCATCTGGCTCGAGTGGCTGTTCACCAGGGAGAGGGAGCGCGGCGGGATGGGCTTCATCTCGACCATCTCCTGGCGGGAGTTGCTCCGACCCAGGTTGTCCTCCAGGAGGCTGTCCGGCGGCGAGTTGAGCACCTTCACGCAGCTCCGCCGCGAGATCATCGTCTGCACGTCCGGGCCCAGGTAGTTGGGGTTCGCGAAGCTCAGCGGCGTCCGCTTCGTCTCCTGCAAACAAACGTTCACCGAAATTATTCAACTGTACACAATCAAAAGAACTAGATCCACCCTAACATAAGACTGAGATCCCTTTATACTGAGAGTCAAGACAACGCGAATCCATTTCTGATTGGTTAACCGGATTGTAGGCCTTCACAGTGTCACAAACGGGAATAAGATTACATTTTCACCAATTGCAAAGATTATAATCTGGAATGGACCGAGGAATTTTGGGTTCAACAAGGACATACGGAATGAGAGAAGGAACGGAGAAGGAATTTAAGAATGAGCCGATCAAAGATTACGAAAAACGTTCAATTTGTGTAATCTTTATTCCCGTTTGTGACTCCATGAGGGGTGTTGCCTTGACTCTCAGTATAAAGGACTCTAACTAGATCACCCTAACATAAGACCTGAGATCCATAAGTATACATATATAACATGGCTCATTTCACAATGTATTTTGTTCTTTCTATTCAGATGCGTCTTGTTCACTGTCGTCCCTTAAAAAGTTATTTTCCTTTGCCCCAAATCGTCTACATTGTGATACAGGAAGCTTCAATAAAACCCTTAAAATATGAAAAAAGCAAAATAAAAAGGACAATTTTTGTTAACCTGCTCGTGTGAATTTTCAGAATACATTTTGGAATGGATCCTCGTCAGGGATTGCAATGATTTGCCTCTGCGAAAGAACAAAATCCGGAAGGAAAAAATTCTATGATTTTGACATTTTAAGGTAGAAGCAAATCTACTTTGAAATGTCCAAAACCGCACGCACAAATATCGGTACCGCACCCTCAAATAAAACTTTACGCAGATTCCTCACTAGAAAATCTTCTTAGTATGTGTCCCATTGGGTTCTTGTTTGACTCTAACTTGGGTTGAAAATTAAAATGGCTCAGAATAATATCACGTACGCCCTTATCAAATCTTCATCATCTATCCCTGTAAAAATATTTATGTCTTCGCCCGAGGTATTTTTCTCACAGAGTTTTGTCTGATTGACCAGCGCAAAGAAGCACGACGTTTTTTCGTAGCATGCCTATGTGTGTCTATCTTTTTATTGATAACTCCTCAAATCTTGGGAAACGTAGAAACATTCGAAATACAGCCAATCGGCCAATATACACATCAATGAGTCGTATTAACCAGGATTAGCCCGCGGGAAGGAGAGTTTGAACGGGAACTCAATGTTTCTAGCTTTGCGTTAAAGTCTCCTTGGAAGTCTCTCTCATACTGCTCCAGTCCATCTCAAGATGCGTTGAAACATTCAAGATACACTCAGTCAGTGGATGCAAATATAATTAACTTCGGTGTGGGTTAGGCTGCATCGCCAAATTTGAAGGCGAACCAGTATCAATTTCGTTTCCAAGCTATGCACCCTACCGCGCGCCTTTACGGTGGCGCTCCAACTCTTACGCTGTATGTGGCACCGTCATTCTTATTTCGCGATGAAGAAGAATTTGTAGTTTATGGATAAAAATGAAAAATTCGGTTGTTGCCAAATTTTTTCATAAAACACCGATTCTCCAGGAGATTTTTAAATATTTTCTTCCAATTTTACAGAGAAGTTCCAGTGTTCAAAATTCGAGGAATTTTCGGTCGTTTTTCATATACACCTCTTTTCTTTATTAATCTTAATTTACCAGATATGAATGGGTTAACTCATTCTCTGGATGACCCTCGTTTTCGAAGTTATAGCACGGACAGATATATCGGTTTTTTTTTGACGGTATGCGGTACCGATACATAACGCAATCCTTTAAATAATAGGCGGCACTGACTGATTTTTTAGATTGAGAGTACGCGGCCTGCGAACCGATTATTGAAATTGATAGACAAAGAAGACAAAAGGGGTTTGGAGGGATCCTATTGGTGGAATCGGGTGGTTGCAATGGACAAATGAGGTAGGTGATACGGCAACTCACGAGAGACCCTATAGTTAGTCCATCATTTTCTTCCTTAGTCCATAAGAATCACCCACTTCAACTACTTCCATACTCCGTATGTCTTCTTTGTCTATCAATTTCAAATTCAGCCCGGTGTCGGGAAAAGGTTGAGATTGAGTGTGTACCTGGAAGCTGAGGCGATTCATGGTCTCGATGCTGGCGTAGTCGGAGGTTTGGTCGGAGGATTCCTCGGGCGTGACGTACGGGTTGCCGAAGCGGGCGGAGGCGGAGGTCGGGAAGCTGCGGCGGTTGAGTCGGTTCGGCTGGAACTTCTGGTGGATGATGGAGAAGTCCTCGATCTTGGGGCTCTGCACCAGGCTCGAGGGGGCCTGCTCGTCGTCCAGGTAGACCAGCTTCGTCGCCTCCACCGGGGTCAGCGTGCAGGCCGCCAGCGACTTGAAGTTCGGCACCGAGCACGGGTCACGGGACAGGGAGCTGACAACATCAAACATTCCCCTTTCAAACTCATTTCACCCCAGAGACACATAACATAATTTATAGTCGCTTCTAAAACAGCTCCTTTCCTAAGGGAACCCCATTCGGTTTGCCTGGGATTAAGGGAGGTTTAAGTAGCTCCTCAAAATAGCACCATCGTGAAAAAAGAGTACGGGGTTGTTGGATCATATAGATATTTCCAATTAATTGTGATATTACCCCCAATTAATTAGGTTACCAACCTAAATGTTGCGGTGCTACCACAAATAATTGGAAATGTCCACGCCATTCAACAAATTGGAGTTGCGCCACAATTTTAGGGTATAACCTTTAATACTTTTTTTTCGTGACGAAATGGATAATTTTTCGCAACATTCAGCGGTATAACTTTGGGAATAGGCCCTTGAAAGGAATTAAAATGATTTACCACTACAAAATATGCAAAATACGAAAGAAAATATATTGCGAGTATTGTAAATTTTAAGGTAGGTTCGCAGCTACTTTGAAGTTTGTTAAAATCATGTAATCTTTTCCTCCGTATTTTATAGTGGAAATCATTGAATTTTTTCACAAGGATCAATTTCCGAGGTCATACAAGGAGATCAAATGTTAAACCGTCAGACTGCATAGGCGGCTTCTATGGGTCAAAGTAAGAATCCGTGAATTTTTTTCCAAGAGTGCTTTTTAACGGGACTACAGCCTCTTAAAATTCTGGAAAATGGTTAATTTTTCCTGCATTTTGGCAAAGGTGTGCATGCGAAGATTCAATTTCAAGCAGTCTTAGTTTAAGATTTGTGACGCAGATAAAGCTCATTTGCGGAGAATACGATTAAAAGTCGAAGATAACCTGATATTTTGCCACCCCCTCACCCACACCCCGACGTAATGCCAACAGGCGGTTCCGGGGTCTCCATATTATAGATATAGACTAAGATTAGATAATTAGGATAAAATATAAATTTAAGAATCATCAACTGTATGAATGTATCTTTAAACTATAATAAAGAACTAAAAAAAACCTGATATTTAGTAAAAAAAAAGGTAGGAAGAGGAAATGACACTGACCTGAAGTTGATCAAGGGCTGCGGGACTTGGGGCGAGATGAGGGAGCGGGCGATGATGTTGGCGCTCTGGGACTTGACCATCTCGCGGAAGCTCATCTCGTGGCGGGAGGGCTCGGAGTCGCTGGAGTTGAGGCTCTCGTTGCTGGAGAGGACGCTGTAGTGGCAGTTCTTGGTCTGCTGGTTCTTGAAGCGGGAGAGGTTGATCTGCGAGAGCTTGGTGATCTCCTTGAGGATGTTGAGGTTCATGGTCGGCGTGGAGGCCGGCGGCTTGCGCGGGGCCAGGCCGTCGTCGTCCGAGTCCCGGTCGCAGAAGGAGATGATCCGCTCGGTGCCGCTCCCCCGACACCGCCGCGGGGGCGCCGCCGCCGGGGGACTCGTCCGGGGGTTGTTGTAGTCCTGCAGGAGGAGCTCCGAGACGGGCAGGGCCACGCACTCGGAGCGCGGCTGCGGACGGTTCCCGTCTGTCGTCACCTTTTCCCACGTTTCGCTACCTGCCCCAAAAAAACAAATATTACTCGCATTGCATTTTGCAAAAAGGAACCAAGAGCATTCCAATGTCGCTAAGATCGTGCAACTATTTTTTACCTTGCAAATATAAACAACTCATTTGGTATGGTCATGTCCAGAGAATGGCAGGAGACAGGTTGCCGAAGAAGGTCCTTGACTGGGTTCCTCCTGGGAGAAGGCGCAGAGGGCGCCCAATGGAAGGTTGGAGGGAAGGGATTGAAGCGGAAATGTTAAGGTGCTCAATCCCCCAAGATTTGTGGTTTGAAAGAGAGCAGTGGAGGTTAGGGGTCGTAGAGCGCGAGGGAGTGCTGTAAAGCGACTTATATGTATGTAAATATAAACTGAATATCTAAACAAGTTTTATCTTAACTCCCAAAATAAACTATAAACTCAAGATGAAAGTTGACTTTTTTTCTTTTTCTTTTTTTCATAATTTCAGTGATTTTATTGCAACCACGTTAGTTGCACAATCCTAGCAACATTGGAATGCTCTTGGTTTCTTTTTGCAAAATGCAATCTATTTAGTTGTGTTTTCCTTATTGCATCTATTCAGTTATAAAATAGCTAAAAATAAGATATCCGTAGATATAGATTCAGTTACAAATGGACCGCGTTAAACAGAGAGGAACCAAGCCACATCAGCTATTTCCAAATTCAATTGGGTAATTCAATTTTTTACATGAAAACGGTTGTGCGGATTTTCGTGGAAATTTTTGTGGATTTTCTCCACAGTACGAAACAAATTCCTTAAAATTTTGAAAGGAATGCGCACAAACGTTCTCTCGTAAAAAATTAAATATTCCAGTTAAATTTGGCAATAGCTGATGTGGCTTGGTTCCTTTCTGTAAAACGCGGTCCAAATGAGATATCCTTAGGTGTCCAAGATCCCTAGATCCCAAGGGTCGTACCCTTAAACAGTATTTTCTTAGATAGCGCCTTCCCTGGCCCAAGTAGCAACGATCACGCTAAGTTGCGATTTGATCGATGACGATTTATTGCAATGATATCGGATAAAAAATTGCGATTCCATCGACGGTGATTTATCGCAACATAATCGAACACAAAATCGTGATAAATTGAGGTAAAATTTCGATTTTATCAAACGCAATTGTGTAGAGATAAAATTGCAACAAGATCAAGGATATTTCCTCGTATGTTGAAGGATCCTAGCGATTTTATCGCCAAAAAATCGCAACTTAATTTCTAATATAGTGATTTTTTCATAGCAAAATGCTACTTGCTGAGGCTCCCCTGTTCTTCTCTTTTTTCTCCTCTCCCATTTGCCGTCAGATAAATATCTACAAGTGAGTTATTTACAAGTTACTCAGAATTGAAACAGGACCAAGATTTTAAAAGAGGGGGCACTGAGACTAAGGCACACAGAAAAAGAAGACTATGTGCCTCGGCTGGTCGTGGAATTGCTGGGATCCGCCATTTGGAATTCGTCGACTATGAGTTGGTCCAGAATTACTATGACTCATTTATTGAAGTGAACTTACCGAAGTGAAACCTCCATAATTCGTTGCAAAGTTGGCCAGCATGTTCTCCGCCAAAAATGACCATCGAACTTGGCAATTTACAAACAGAGTGACTATGAAGAGCTCCCGGATTAATTTTGCATTTTACTAAGCTCCATCTCTTACATACTGTAACAATGATTTGAATAAAGTATATTATAATAATGTACCCACCACAATAAACAATAACAAGAGGCAATGGATTTCTATTATCCACGAGGACGCACCTACAGTGTGTTTACCTACTCCAAGTAACACATGGCACGCACAGGTTGCAGTTAATTGCCACTGGTGGAATTGTAATATTTCCCCTCCACCGGAACGTTGCGTATGTTGCCTATCTAATGATTTAAAGGGGCTCCCTTTTTGACATTTGGACTTCATTTTGCAATTAAGAACTACAATTTCTGACTTATTCGTAAAAAACGCTTGTGCAAAGTGTCAACATAGGGAAACTAATGGTACTTACGTTGTTTCTAAACTAAGCCAGAAATTTTAGTTCTCAATTGCAAAATGTAGTCCATTTAATGCAGCGTAGTTGAAATATGTTGCAGTTTTTCTTGCATGGCGAATCGCCTGCTTGTTTTCTGTCTGATCGTTTGGTGATTTAAAATCAAATTCCACTGGTGGAATGATTTAAAAATAATCCAATTTTATGCTGTAGAAGAATTACACTTATAAAATTGGGGGAAAAGTCGCAAAACTATGATTGGGACTAAAATACCATGACGAGTCCTTTTTTCATTTTTTACCGTTGTTTTTTTTGTTATTTTTCTTTCTTTTCGTTAAAAAGAAGCGTCAAATGTCCTTTTTCATATAGTCGACAGAGAATCATATAAGAAAAAAACGTAAAAAAGAAACTAAATCTAAAAATTATTCCCTGGAAGTTGCCACTAATGAAGAAGAAAAAAAGCTGTTAGTTAGCTCTTATTGGATTTCTGACTTCAAAGTTAGAAAAAGGATTTCTCTGCGGGCGGCAATTTGCGAAGACTTGAGTGGCATCGAAAAGAGGTGACAATTATTAATTAAGGTTCAGTGCTCCCCCTTTTTTTTTTGTTTTTCCCCCCCACTTACCTAGATCAAACCTCCAAAGGTCTCCTCTTTCGTGCAGATCCGTCATTCCACCGTAAATCCACATAGCCTCGTCATGGATCACAGCCGAGTGTTTATGTCTTGCAGGAGGACCATCTTTGTTCATCGCTAATAGGTGCCACGACTCAGTTTCTGAAAAATATCAATGTATATGATTGTACATTATTGCCATAATTATTATTTCTTTTCCTTCTCTTAGGCTCACTAATCTCGCAATTTATAATTTAAATGAGTTTTTTAATATTTTTTCTGAAACGTCATTGGCGTTGGAAAACTACGGTTGATATTTTATCAGTTTTATTAAAGACTTTTACTAAAATTTTACCTCTTGCAACTTTGACGGAAAAAAGTACTCATGTAAGTGTTTCCTGAAACAAGCATTTTGACTTTTTTTTTTATTTTTTTTTTTAGAAAGATGCCTTATTTTAAAATTTATGGTATTTAAAAGTCATTTCGACTGTAAGGTTCTTTTCCCATTAACAGCCACTTGTAGGAATGAAAATCCTAAAAATAACAGGAGCTGTTATTTGCTCGTATTGATTAGATAGTCATGTCTGAAATTATGTTAAAAAACTTTCAAAATAATGTTCATCTAAATACTCTTATCTCTTTCTTTATTTGCATCGAAACGCGTTTACAAGCACGACGGGCTATATTAGCGTTATGCGTCACAGAAAAGCGATATACATCGATGTAGGTATTCTCATTTGTAGCATTGGAGGAGATTATGCCATTTTTACCGTTTTGATCAAATTCAATAAAACGGAGAATCTCGGTGGCGACGTCACAACTAACTTTGTCCATATACTCACCGAAATGAAAGGCCCACAGTTCACTGGACGAGCCTCTAAGATCCCTATATCCACCATACAACAGCATAGATCCGCGATGGACCAGTGCACTATGCCCGCGTCTTCCTTTGGGTACATTTGTGCCTTTTTGTACTTTTATTTTCCGCCAAGTATTACTCTGCAACACACACAAGACATTAAATCAAGCAACTTTCCTCCTTTCAAAACAACATTTCAGCTGACGAGGCAAAATTTCGGTCGAAAATTCTGCAAAGTTCATCCCGTTACGTAGGCGGAGCTCAGCGTCGAGACGCCCTACAAAGGTTTCCATAGTTTGAACCAAGTTTTTCGCCCATGCCACAAACAAACTGTGAACATTCCTCGTAATGGCTCTCGGAGGCTCCGGGTAAGCACACTCGTTATTCATGAAGCTCTGTTTACTAGTTCTCAAATGTATGGAGTTGAGATAGCAAAAAAGAAAAGAAAGTGGAACTTTCTAGTCCAAGTGGGCCAAACCGTGATGAGCGAAGAGAACAGGGGTTGTCAGGAATGTGCAGTGCTGATGTGTAAAAGAGAGGCCATAATTTAACCCTTAGATTCCCAACGTTGTTTTCCAACGCAAATAACCACCGCCGCGTCTAGAGGACCCGTCTTTGAAATACATTCATGGTCTCAGCAGGTTTTTCTTGGAATATGTATAATTGGTAATCTTTTCGGCCGAAAGCAAAAATGTTCCTACTAATATTTTTTACCATTAAAATGATCCAAAAAAGTGGGTGTTCAGTTGACATCATGTCTCACCGATGACGTCATGAACGGGATGAAGAGGGCGAAAAATTTCTGAGCCCAACTTTGAATAAACGGTACAATTTTTAAGTTCAAATACGCACGTCTATTAGACGTCATGAATGCAACCCATGGATGACGTCATCAAGTGGACTAAAAAAGGAAACAAACGGTCCAAAGTCGTATAAACTGCAAAAATGTATAAGCCTAGATCATACACGGAGAAAAGAAACTTCGCACGTGGGACTCGAAGTTGAGGTCATATGGATCTCTGAAGTTTCCGAATCACGTATCTAAAAACTTGAGGTCTAGCTGCCGAAGTTCGGGTCAGACATCTGTAAGTACTTCGATATATACCGAAGGGTTCGGGTCACACATCTGAAGTACTCTGGTACATACCGAAGTGCCTCGATGGCTGACCCCAACTTCGGCAGCACGACCTTAAGTTTTCGGATGCGTGATCAGAAAACTTCAGTGATCCATATGACTTCAACTTCGGGTCCCATGCACGAAGTTTTTTTCTCCGTGTAGCGTTATAAGTGCGGATACTGATAAGTAACGTAAGCATGCTGCTGAAACCAAAATACAAATTTCCACGATCCATACGTCAAAAAAAGGGGGGGGGGAGTATTCAAAAAGATAAACCTAGAGCAAACTAACTTCATTTTGCAAGGTCGTTAAAAGGCTCCGATCGTGCGGTGAACTTTGCAGAGTAAACTCAAGCCACTGTACCCACTTGCCAGCAGCGATCGCGGGACGGCATACGTGCTTTTTTATGCTAAGAGAGCGCTTTGAAGAAAATAAAAGACCACTAAAAACTTGTGGTCGACGGAGATAAAAGTGAGCGTCTCTCAACAGCTTCGGGGAGTCCGGAGGGGGGGGGGGCGGAAAACAATCAACGTTTTCGAGGGACGTATAATTAAAACTGGAAACGGGGGGTCGGAAGCGCGGAAGGTGCGATGCTAGGCGGGAGCAGGTGAAATTTATCGGCTCCCGGTCTCGCCGCGAGAGGTAGGCAGCCGGCATGGCGCGGCGCGCCGACCGCAAACACGCAAACCGGCATCCAGACTCCGAGCTTGCGGCTCCGATAACAGGACGTCGAGCCTTTGCCGAACACTATCAGATTTAGCTCTCTCGTTCTACCATAACTCGGGTCCGAACCCAAAATCCAGGGTTGTCTCGTCCGTTCATAGCCCCCCAGGGATCAATGCTTCAATGGCATTTACTGTAACTAGAATAGGTAGCAATGGTGTTTGGATTTTATTTTGCAATTAGGAAATACTTTTTTTAACTCGTCCATAGCAGAGTCCCTTTATACTGAGAGTAAAGACAATGCGAATCCATTTCTGATCGGTTCTCGTTTTTTATGCCTTCACAGTGTCACAGACGGGAATAAAGATTACAATTTCTCCAATTGCAAAGATTATAAACCGGAATGGACCGGCGAATAGGGGGTACGGCAAGGAACAAATTGAATGAGAGAGGGAACGGAGACAGGAATTCGGGAATGGGTTGATCATAGATGATAAAAAACGTCCGATTTGTGTAATCATAATTCCCGTTTGTGATATCCGTAAGCCGCGTTGTCTCAACT
Organism: Bemisia tabaci; assembly: GCF_918797505.1. NCBI lineage: Eukaryota > Metazoa > Arthropoda > Insecta > Hemiptera > Aleyrodidae > Bemisia > Bemisia tabaci. Next base: position 33,092,473 of record NC_092793.1, read on the forward strand.
CTCTATATAAGGGGACTCTAGTCCATAACAGAACCTATAGCTGCATAGAGAACATCAAAGGAGGAGAAGAGGAGACAGAACTGAAATCAGGAGAGGAGGGGGAAGAAGAATAGGGAATAAAAGAGAGAAAAGAAAAAATAATGGGAGCAATACAAAAGGAGCAAGAAAAAAAGAATGGGTATAGAAGATGAAAATTCAGACAAGAAGAAAAAAGTGGGGGAAATTCGCGGAAACGGAGATGAAGAAGAGGAGGAAGAGTCTAAAAGAGAGAGGAGAAGAAGAAGAATAGGAAAAATAAGAAAGAGAAGAAAAGGATAAAGAGGACAACAAAAAGGAGAGAAAAACGAGGAAGGAGATGGTGAAGAAGAAGAGGACAAAGAAAAGGCAGCAGTTTTCTATGTAGTAACATTAATACCACACACGTTGTTTTGAGAATGAGCTTGAAAATTAGTTCCTAATTGCAAAATGTAGTATATTCCTCAGTGGGTCTGTTGGACCCCTCAAGTGCAGTAATGACGTGGTCAGGAATCTTCCCGTGGTTCTGATTGCATACTCGTCTATTTGAAGGAGCATCCGATTTTCGTCGAGGAGTTTTCTTTCTCCTAAAGTTGAAAAGTTACACATTAAACCGCGCACGTTGGAAGCAAAAGTTATGACCATCTTGTTGAATCGCATGCTCGCTGAAATAAAAGTTAAACTTAAAATTCCTTCAGATATGCCTGCATAAATAAACCAACCACTCGCCAACCCTTCGATGAAATCAAATCCCTACACTTAAGATTTTGTGTGCAGGATGAGAGTGTCATAGGTTAGGTGTAGAACGAGTGCCTAAGCTTGTAAGAGGAAAATCATGAAAATGCGATGGAATCATGCAATCTCTGCTCACATAGACTTGAATGTTTCAATAAACACACATGAGACAAGGATGGCAACACTGTTGAAAAACTGGCATATCCCTTTTAAAAGTCATCATGCATAACGCCACCGATGCTGATAACCCAGTCTAAAAACAGAGTAAAAGCATTCAAAGGTGCGGCTCAGCGCTTGACGCTTAATAAATTCTCGGATACCCGGCATTGTTTGCATTGTCTTATCTGTAGCAATTAAATACAAAAATAATTTCCCTCGATTGTTGAAAAACGCGCTCTTTTGTTATCTGCGGGTGCCTCTCGTGAAAAAAAGACAGGGGTATAAATACAGGAAGTGGGATTTAACAAACCAGTCAGCATTGCAAAAGATAATGGAGAATGCCTCACTTCAAAATTAAATTAAATAACACTCGCGAGAAAGCAGGAACAGGAATTTATACTCATACAATTTTCGATAATTTTTATCCGATTTTTTTGTTGGCAGAATCTTTGAAATTTGTCTTTCTCTCCCGTCAAGTTTTCAAGTGCGGTTTTTATGCCTATAAAGTATCGGTTCCAAATTTAAATTACTTTTCCGGATGATTCATAAAAAAAATGCTGGTTGGACCACGGTAGCATCCAGCATCCATTTCTTCCCTGTCATATTAAAAATGATTGGATAACGTCTCATTCGTCAGCGCATAGGCGAATCATTTTTACGAGTGGATTTGGTCAAAGTTCTTAACTTATTGCTGACTTCTGTTGCAACAGAACAAAACATGTGCCCTGGATGTTGTATGAGGCCGGTTCATACGAGCTTTAGAAATAGGTCTACAAATACGTCGTAAAAAAAGAATCAGACATCAAATTGAAATAAAAGAGGGAAAAAATCGAGTGTTAAAACAGCTAAGTATGGGATGGACATATTCGGGCCTCGTTTTTTATCTTTTCTACCGAATCTGAGCGACACCTCATATGCAGCATAGAGCGCCATTGCGAGTCCACACATCGCGCCATCGCGCCTTCAATTTTGCAAACGCAACACGGACATCCATCAAGTACGAATAGTTGTATCTCTGCGCCGTCATCAAAGCGCGTCTTTTCCCTGGCTCTGCTTTCATGTTGCGTTGGTTCTGTTTCTCTTATTTGCAGTGGTGCTTCAGGGGCTACGTGAGTTACACAGCCGAAGATAGGAGAGACGTTTAGACCTTGTTTTTTAACTTTTGTACTAGATCTGAGCGACCGACACCGCATATGCAGCGTAGAGCGGAGCATTGCGAGTTCACGCCTCGCGCCGACACGCCTTCAATCTTGCAGATGCTATACATGGACTTCCATCATTTACGATTAGCTATTACGCTGCTATTAACGCGCGTTGCTTTTTTTTTTTTTTTTTTTGGTGTGTATGTGTGTGTGTCGTACTTGTACTACGTGGTTGTGACTGCAATTTTTTTTGACGACAAATTCTTGTCATCTTATGCCGGATCTAATAGACCCGACCATCTCTTGTAACAGTCTCATAGTGTGAATGGGAAGGAGAGCCGAGAAAGGTCTAGCATGTTACCAAAATAGTGAAAATTTAAAAAATAAGTGTTTCTTACCTTCAAAAACGTAGAAAGAACGTAGATAATACTTCAAAAACTATCGATATCATCAATGTTTTTAAATACGGGTCATTTTTACCCGACTAAGGACCTAGCGTATAAAAAGTTCAAGGCATTCTCGTTGTCTGGGATTTATTAGGCAGAAAATGTTTCTCAGTGGGGATCCGCCACTGCACTACTGACCTATTCTCAGAGGCAAATGAATTTCCCGTCAAATCGTTCTGTCAGATTTTTCGTTCACCACTCGTGTTTAGTGCGTTGCGTAATGAATGCTCATAAAATATGGACTGCAATAAATCTGTAGCGACTTGAGAACAAGACGAGGATTCCGATTAATTGGACGGTGATGTATTCTGCCGTACTAAGGAAGCACGCCGCATAAACCGTCAAGCGTTGCCAAATTTCCTTTTATGGAACACAAATTTCCTGATAAACTTATGAATATTTTTCTTCTAATTTTTTTTTTAGATAATTTTCCTTGTAATTTCACCGAAAAGTCCTGAAAATTTCAAGGGAAAATATTCATAACTTTCCTCAAAAATGAACTTTTTATCGAAGGAAATTTGACAACTCTTGAGTGTTCATACGACCTTCTTCCTTAGCACTGTAGTATTCTGCTATGCTCAGGAAGAACATAGTATCTGCATAGGGATTCCATTGAAGTTACCCTGCTCTCCCGTGGCACGGCGATGTATTGGAACGGGCGTAAAATATGCCAGGCGCGCCGAATAAAGGGTGAGGAGCGGCTTTTAAATTGCCGTTACGTGGCATCAATCAGGAGCTAATTGCTTTGTGCCACGAAAGGTCGCTCCAGAGCCGCCTAAAAATCCCCTTTTTAAACCCCCTCCGCCTATGCGCAGCCCCTTTTTTAGGCGGACACTTGAACACGTAGTGCTTACCTCACGTGCGCTGTCTCCCGCCTGCGTGACCGGAATGGGGGGAGGGGGGGGGGGAGCGAAACTCCCCGGGATCCATCATAATTAAATAGTTTCTCGGATAGAGCCTTTTTCTACAAGGTGCACGTAAAAAGAATTGTGTTGTTAACTAGACTGTCTAACAGTGCATTGTTTCAAAATCCTCAATTATGATTCAGTCACTAACCAACCAAGATATCATTTTCAACATTTAAGATTAGAGATTCTGTTAAATTAAGCAACTGAAGAAAATCACAATCAGCCACTTATAAAGTGATTCGATAGAAGCCATATTTTGTGTCAGAACGACTTGCGATATATCGCATCGATTGGTTCCATTTTTTCAGCTACTTATCATTTTTCTCAAATTTTGAGATCGCAATTCTGTTGTCAGGAGACTAAAAATCCACTTACCAATTTTGACAAACAAATTCAACGTATTACAGGCGTGGTTATTTTAGAGGAAAATTATCGCATTCGATACTGATATCGAAACTGCACTCGAATGCGATATTTTCCTCTGAAAAAACCACGCCTTTATTACGTTGAATTTGTTTGTCAAAATTGGTAAGTGGATTTTTAGTCTCCTGACAACAGAATTGCGATCTCAAAATTTGAGAAAAATGACGAGTGCTGAAAAATGGAACCAATCGATGCGATATATCGCATATCGTTCTGACACAAAATATGGCTTCCATCGAATCACCTTCAAACGAGTTGCATTCCTCACATAGTAGGTGGATATAACTGCGGAGGTTTTAACGAATGCAGTTTCGGCTTTTTTTTGGGGCACAGGTCGAATGACGCTTTTTTAAAATTTTCCCTCCCAACGGATAGTGAGAAAGAAGAATTAGAAAGTTTAGAAACTTGGAAAGTTTTTGGGTGTCAAAGAACTTGAATTTTGCAAAATTTGGAACTAAGAGACCTTACGTTGTACCTATACATTTGATTACTGATAAGATTGACCTAGGTACTTGGATGGCGAGCATAATAATGCCAATTTTAAGGACATCTCCGCAAGTTAAATAAATCAGGGTGGATTTTTCGTGTTTAATTTGGTCCGAGTAATCATGAAGTTTCATTGACTCCGTCATAACCTTATGTTTGAAGCGCATCATTGACAGCCTTGAAGTTGGTCGTCGTAGCACATGAAATTGTCCCTTATAATAAATTGGATAATCAAAGTCAAAGCCATAGAGGAGGCAGAATCGGGAGGGGTTGAATGAATCAAAATAAACATCAGAACAAGAGTACGTGAGCTGAGGAACGATGAACTCGTTATGTAAAAACCGCGACACACCCCCTCCTTGTGCGCGGGTGCAAATGGGGTTGGCTGGCCCTTGCAAGTGCAATATTTTTCTTCCACTACAGACTATACACACAACGCAGTGCACCGCCGCAAAATCCACCACTGAGGCCTTAGCCGACGCAAATGTTGCCAAAGGTAAAGAAAGAAAAATAACAATAATGTAGGTATGCCTGAAAAATGAATTCGGCGGAAACCCTTTCCTTGAATATGATAGTTTCCCCTGAAAAATACACATTACGCATAAAAAATTAGCGGATTTCCAAACTTAGACTCTTACGTAATGCTGAATTTCGACCATCCTCTTATGATGCAGCCCCACACTGCCGCCGCCGTGCTAAAGGGGATCGCCATAAGTCGTCGTTCTCCATACGGAAGAACTTAACTACATATCTACATTGCAAAATGTCCCCTCGCAAATTTTTACTGTAATTAGAAAACTAAGGAGAGTTCCTAACTAAAAATTTTACTGATTTTTCCTCCTTCGACACTCACAAATCAGTATTTTTGACAAAAACTGCATAGTGATACTCTCATAAAGGATTAAATTGCCCGAGTCAATTTTGCAACCCTAGGATAGAGTTACGTTTTTTCGTCTGGAAAACGACGAAGTATGATTCAAATGTTGCCGAAATTCCCTCGATAAAATATTCATTTTGAAAAAATTTGTATATTTCTCCAGGGAATTTCCAGATAAATCAGATTGAAGTGGCAATGTGTACAATTCTCTGAACATTTCAAAAGAATAAACCCCAAAAGATTGGGTAGAATTTTTGCTTTGTTAAGAGGAATTTGGTGTCAGCCGAATTCTCGTAAGGTGTTTTTACCTCGCACGGTAATAAATTTCCTTTTCCAAATGCGTTATGCTTTCAATTTTCTAGCGGCCTCTGATTTTAATCGATTTGTGGAACCATACATGCCCATCTGATGATAATTTGAATTTATAGGCATTCTCATAAAAGCTCAGATATGCGCGGTTTGGATTTCAAAAAATACCTCTCTCTCTCTTCCTCCCTCTCTCCCTTCTCCCCTCCCGCCTAACACCAATCCTCGGATTTGGACTCCGAGTCAAGAACCTCGCAAATTGCACGAAACGGCAACGCCGAGTCTCAACGCGGAGGCATCATCCCTTCAATTAAAGCTCACGGTAAACGGGGGAGGGTCGAGGGATGGTCACCCTCCCTCTACATCAGCTACCCCCATTGAAGTTGCTCCGGCGTTTTACATCGGGAACCAATTCGTCGAGCTTAAAGTTCCGCACTTCTCTCCGATGGTGTCACTTTTGAAATATAAGTTCAATTTTCCGATCTTCCTTTCCATCTTCGCATAATTTTCAACATCCTAACAACATCGCAAATTCAAAATTTTGCAGTACACACGATAAATTAAGACTACCAACTCCTTCAAAGACTCATGCCCTGAACAGATTGGAGTTATATGTTGTGCCTCCTTGCACAGTCTGTATTTAATCCTGCATGTTTTGTTCTTGTAATTTACCATTTTATTTTTATTGTTGGTTGTGTAAATTTGTTGCCTTCCTGACATAAGGACGTCAGTGGCGTCAGGACACAGAAGATTCAGTTCAAAATTAAACATGTAAGACGAGGCATGTTCAAAACCCTATCGGTAATTTTCTCATTCATTTTTTAAAGAGGCATTAGACCTTATGTTGCGCAGCAAAATGGTTCATCTAAGTATTTACTGATAGTCAGTTGAAAGAGTTCAAAAACATTGCAGTTTCTTTTAAATTTATACCCAAGAGAAATTTAAAAAAAAGTGACGAAAAGGGATAGTCATATTAAGTGTGTATACAATATCCTTAACTTATAGCCTCCTCTAAGAATCTTATCATATTTCATTATGCACGATAGCTTCAGAAATTTAGATTCATAATAACCTTTTAAAAGAATATAACAGCAAAATATTACCACCAGTCAATCAGTTAGTATCTGATATGAAACCTTCGAGTTATTTTCAGAGAATCGGCAACGTTGACTGTTGTGTGCCGGAATGAGGGTGCTAAAATCAGCCCCCGTTCTCGGCGACCAAGGCCCCTGCCAACGCTCGGTATGCAACCCAGCTCGACTCACTGCGCTGCTCCCTCATCCGCGTTGATACAAAATTACGTAAAAGTATTAAAAAATGCACGTAAACACAGCGCTGAAGGCTGAAGAGTGACGAGATAAACTCTTCTGACAACCCTTTCGTTCGCAGCCCTGGCTTAAGCAGGGTGCACGCACTCCTGATATAGCTTTTCCTCGAGTAAATAATTTTAGTTTTTGACCTCTTATTCTTCATTACTTTTTATTCCGATTGAAATACTTGCAGGAATGGGGGCAGGTACCAGGTACCGATTAAACTATTGGACTGGTTGGTCTATTCTGAGGTCGCAAAATCCACCTGCACTCAACTTTTTCACATGAAAATTACTTCCATATTTCTGTCAAAAATATTGTGGATTTTTAACCGTGATTCGAGGAAAAATCTGGGAAATTTCCGAAGGAGAATACGTACTTGTTTCCGAGCATAGGTACGAATTGTGAGTCGCAATTATTATGCACAATTGAAATGGACGTATTCATACTTTAAGGAAAATTTGGCAACTCTCGAATATTCATACGGCGTTCCTCCTTAGCACGGCAGAATAGGGAATTGAAGAATATATCATACCTTGACGTTATAGACCCACAAAGGGGTTTCGTTGCAAGCCGAAAATCCCAGTTCTCCGCCGAAAACATAAATGCAGTCTTTGTAAACAACGGCCGAGTGCTCCTGAAGACATGGCGGCTTGTCCCCACTGGGCTGCAGCACTTCCCATTTATTCTCAGCTGTAACGAGACCCACAGTAAGAATTAGGAAAATAAAGGCACCCACAACTGCGAGGGTATAAATAATGGAGTGTGGCCTGCAAGTTAAAAGGATTAGCAATTTAACAAACGAACCCTTGGTTAAAGTTGGTGAAAAATATGACGATGTCACTTAAGTCCCAAGCTAGAAAGGGAGGGGTGACCTCTTAAAAAAGTTAAAACAGTAATAATAGTACATTTTTGAACAATTATAAAGTCCACTTCTGCAATTAGTCAAAACCTATATTGGAGGTGGGGTCGGAAGGCTGTCATGCAAAGTAGCTTCTTAACACAGGTTTAACAGTATGACACTTATATTCAACATATTATGGCGTATAGAATTTTTCGGCTCACAAAAGTGGATTTTCCAATGTTTGATAATCTACTATTATTACATGCAGGTTCATTTTCAGAAACTCTTTTGTGGTATGAATTTTATGCATATCATTATCACAGACATTATCTTGGCTCCCGCGTAATTGCTTCGCAAGGATAGGCAGTTCATCCGTCAGTGGCGTGGCGAGAATTGAGATCGATCGATTGTTCTGCCATTTTTAAGGTGTTCGCTGCGAACACCCTGTTTATCGATCCTTTTCCATAGGATTAAATGGCATAACAATCGATATATCGCAAAGCACGCCACGCCACTGGTCGTTCGTCCCAAAAGTCCCTGCACTTCTTGGATCAACATCTTAAAGTGCGGTGACAACGATCTTAAAGTAATTTAAGTAAATAATAAGAAAAGAATATTCTCATCTTGTAAGAGTTATATTTCCGGGCTCTGCTGAATAAAAAATGAAGAGTAACGGGTCATTCATATATTAGACGGTTTGATGGACCGAGTTACCCATTTGAGCTCGCAGGAATATGTTTTCTACCATTATTTCTACCTAATTTCTTAAGGTTCCTCCATTTCCTGCTTGCCAAAAAGTGGGACCAGAAGTTGTAAATTAAGAAGATTTAATCACACTGAAAAAAAGATCGGTAGAATTTACCATTCCTTCACGCTGTATATCACACAGCGTGAACTCAAAGTCTGTTCTGCCAGAGGAATGGTTACCTGCACCAGTATATAGTAACGTTTACCTTTCTTCGGCAGAATTGACTCTGAAATGGCGCTGTTTGAAATATAGCGTGAAGGAATGGTAAATTCTACCAATCTTTTTTTTTTCAATGTAATTATTATCTTTTCATCATGGCAACTATCTACTGATTCGAAGGTCCCCAGAACCAGAAAACAAGAAAATACGGGCATTATCATTTGTACTCACCTATGCTGTACCTCCATAAATCTTTGAGTGGTAAATTTCCGTTTCGACCCCCTAGTAAATACACGTGACCGCCAAGAAGAGTTGCGCTGTGTTTTGACCTGGCTGAGGGGGTTTTCTTTGAGTCGGGACTCGTAGAAATCGGAGCCCACATTCTGCAAAAAAAGAACAGATGACTGTAAATAAATGAACGCAAATCATTTTTCGCCTCAAGTGAGACGTCAGTACACAACAAACAGGGCTATATACCAGTCTACTTACAACTTTCTCTTCAGTGTTAGGGTTTGAAATACTTTTTTTTTCATTGTAAGAGATTAGATGGAAGATAGAAATTCCCGGAGAAAACGATTCGTAAAGTACGTAATTATTCCAAGTTTCGAAGATCATTTCGATAAAAATGAATTTCCAGTTTGGGTGACCTGCCACAGGAAGAGGTACTCTAGTTTCAAATATCTCAAAATTGGCAAATTGCACACCTATCATTGCAAAGAGGAATATTTTGCAAACAATTTTGGTGAAAAAAAGTAAGAAAAAAATGCCAAACCAAAACGGGAGTCATAGCAATTTGAAATTCGCTCAATATTTCAAACTACATATTTTAGATCAAACGTCATGTAATGTTTTGATGTGCCACTTTCAGGCTTAGAATTGTCAGATAAAAACGTAACTTTACAATTTTTTTTGTCTGAACATGAATTACATAGCTTTTAACTTATTTGTTGAAATACTGGGAACCATCTCGTCAAAATCTCAAAACCAAATTTTTGACTTAATTTGATAAAAATCGTCGAACAAGTTTCCTTTTGATATCAAGGTCTCTTTTCCGCGGAGAGTCGCATACTTAGTTCTCTTGGATTTCCCCGGACTAGGACTCGATAATTTAATTTTTCACCCAAGGGAAGCAGAAACAGCTGAACCGAGTGTGGATTAGGTTTTAGAATGGGAGTACTGAGTGAAAATGGGATTCGCAATGCGCTAAGTTGCTTGGATGTTTATAAGAACAAAATAAAAATGCAACAACAATACGAAAAAATAATCCCTTCCTACGCGCATTATTCATAATTTATCCGAGAAGTTCTCTGGCACCGGTAATATTTCAATTCTGCTCGCATTCTGCAAAAATGATCAAATTCATCGCCATTTCAGTAAGTGATTTGATTTTGCGAGCATTCCGTGAAATTGAAAATGTCTTGCAAAAACATGTTGTCAAGTCAAAAAAGTAATCTAACCTTTTAACCGCGAGCATTAAAAGTATCCTTTCCAAATCCTATGATTATTACTTATTTTCATGTTTTCATAGCTTAAAAAATTTTATGTATTAGAACATACAAGCTGTCATCCACCCTACCGCGGTGGATGACGTCAAAAACCCGAATTTTCAAAAGGCAGCAACTAGGTTCATATTGAACGTGGAAAGTTGCTTTTTGGATAGATCTTATTATTTTTATCTAACCCCACATCAATGAAGCATCAAAACACGATTCTGTGACCAGCGCAACTGACCCATTGTCCGAAAAAAATCAGCGGACACTGAAAAAACCCTATCGAAAAGAGCACTCAAATCAGTTCAATGGCCTATTTGATATGGATAGACTTTGATTTTTTGGCGAGCAGGGAGTTCAGATTGACGAACACAGGAATCACTGATTTTTTAGTGAAGAGTTCAATTCGAAAATGTTAGATGCCTCTACCGTGTTCTGCGTAAAAATTTGACGAGGAAATATGCGTCGTCATGATACGTTCTTAAGGCTGGAAGCATGATCAAATTCCGAGCCAATCCCGATCGAAGCAGAGCATTTGATGACTGTTGGTCACCATTCAATAGTCTTCTTCGATAAAAATTTGACGGTCCGTCCGATGTTTTTCGGAATGGAGTGCCAACATTTATCATTTCTCGCCGTGCAGAACATTTCTGCCAAGTTTTCATTTAGGCCTGGATACACGCTCATATTTCCATCAATATCCGATCAAATGGTGACTGGTGCGCACCATCTACCATAAAATGTTTGCGGCCTGCAAAAATTTGACCGCCATTTTTGTCATCATTTTGATCGGAAATTGCCGGAAATTTGAGCGTGTATCCAAGCCTTTTGAAAATAACGAAAAGTAACGATTTGAGGACTGATGACTCATGACACTTAGATGGTAATTGGTTCGGGAATTTGATCGTGTATCGAGACCTTTAGCCAGTGCAGTTGTCTCCTTCAACGTTGGTGGAAGGCAATTTGGCAGCTCTGTTTTCTGTTCCCGGATCGGCGGAATGAGAGACGCAGGAAAAATTGTTCGAACTTTTCATTAAAAAGGAGCGAGAAAAAGCAAGCGTCGCGACGCCCGCTCTGCGTCGCGTCGTCACGTGGAGGAACGAGGGAGGAGGGGGCAGGAGGAGAGGAGAAGCGTATGCAAATAGTCACAAGAGGGATGTCTCTCTCCCGGGTCCAAGTTCATTACCTAATGAGTTTTTTCACCACCCTTCACCTCCGTCATCATAATATTTAGTCTTAATTTTCCTCCAAAGCCGCCGGATTTTGGACTGAATCTTAAGCATCAACCTGAATCTCACAAGACGCGTTTTTTTTTTTTTTTTTTGAGTCACCGAGGGATTTTTAGTGCACGGAGTGAGTTCATAATCACAGCTGATGTTCTGTCCTAACGACAGAACCAGTTCGTTGTTATCACAGGAAAATACGAGGATCGTCCAGAAAGTAAGTTGTACTTATTCTCATACATACATACATACATACATACATACATAAAGCCGCTTTTATAGCGCCGCCTCGCGCTCTGCGACGCCCAAACGCCATTGCCCCCTATCCTCCCAGAGATCATCAGGCAATTGGCACCTTCTGATCTCCTCCTCCACCCTTTGTCGCCAACCTTTCACAGGACCTCCACGCCGTCGCCTTCCGGGAGGAACCCAATCGAAGACCTGCTTGGGCAACCGATCATCTGCCATCATGTCCATACCAGACCAACTGCTTGGACCTGATATCGTGCACGATGTCCTTCTCCACACCCATTATCTCCCGTACCTTTTCGTTGCGGATACGCTCTCTTCGCGATATCCCTTACTTATTCAACATATCCTAAACTAAGACAGATAGAGAAGATCTGTAAGAAGCGTTGAAAAGCCATTACTCTCAGCTTTTTAACGCGTTATATGTGATTAAATTTGGCTCAGTAGAACTCAAGAAAATCGGGTTTTTCAGAGCCCACCTCCTCACCGCACGAGTCAAGAAAAACGGTTTTTTTTTTAATTTCTGTGAAACCATAACTTAAAAATCTGTAGTGCGTTAAAAATCTGAGAGTAGTGACTTTTTAACGCTTTTTACAAATTTTCTCTAGCTAATTTAGCTTAGAAGATATTGAATAGGTAAACGTACTCTCTGGACGACTCTCGTAAATGGGACAATGATGTTTATTGGCTGAACATTTTTGAAGGAAAGCAGCGCTGCATGACTCGACGGGGTACACGTAGTTACGCACGTTGCTGTTTCTTCTTCAGTCTTTGAGCTAGGCCAAAAACATTCTCCTTTTGCCTCACTATTGTCAAAGCTGTAGTAATTTTAACAATCTATAACAGGACTTTAAAAATATGACAGTTCAGATCACGCCATTTACCTATAACTAGTTGATAATTGAAGAAAACGGTTATCGGTCTGGATTGAGCTCATGGATTAGTAAGATCAAGACTTCCCTGCTAAGGAGGGACGTCGTATGAGCATTCAAATGTTGCCAAATTTCCTCGTCAAAATATTTATTTTTTATTATGTTGCTGAGAAATGAATTTTCAAACGTGTCAGTGCTGAAATTGATTGGCAATTCCGAACAGGAAGGATGCAACACGGTGCTCGTTTATTAACCCATCTGGCAACAAGGCGGCGAAGTTCAACGGTAGAACGTTTGAATGAAACTTTGATTTGCAATAAAGGGATATCTTATGGGATATCTTCATTCAGTATTTTCTTTCAGAGCTAAGCACAAAATTTGTACGACTCGAAGAGTTTTCCCTTTCAGCCGAAAGTTAGACGAAGATGGAATACCCTTGACAGCGTTGCCAAGGATCGGTCAATTACGCGCGATTTAGAATCTATTTTTTCCCATTTGAAGCTATATATGGTGAAGAAGCGATTATTACGGAGTCCGACAGGGCCGGATTAAAGGGGTGGCCACATGGGCCGCGGCCCGTGGCCGCAAATCTAGAGGACGGCAAATTTTGCAATTTGTTTAAATGTAGGTAAAAAAAATATCGGAATTAGAAAAAAAAATTACAAACGAAAAAAGGCGACAAAATCTCTCATTTCCTGAGAGTAAAGTAATTTTTAATTTTGTCGTCTTTCAGTGATAAAAGAGACAGCACCTTTAAGTAGTTGAGCTAAGAGAGAAACCAAACACGCAATTTGGCCTGGAACGGCGCGGCGCAGAGAGCAATGATGACGAGGACTTGAGATGAAAAGGAGAAGCCCTCGGCGCGGCGATCGGCATGTATTACATATTACCACCTACAAGACTGCACGAATACTTCACGCATTGCATCAAACACAGTGCGGTCATTGCGGTCAGCGTGAAACGGATAGCGCCTACAAGAATGCATGAATACTTCACGCATTGCGCCAAACACAGTGCAGTCTGCGCGAAACGCATGGCGCCTACAAGACTGCGTGAATACTTCACGCATTGCACCAAACAACGCGTCTGCGCGGCGCGGCGGCGGAAGTTAAAATCATTAAACCACATTCATGTTTGTTCTTTCATAATTTTTTTGTTCATTTCTTATGAATGAAAGGCCTTGTTCACACAGAGATAGGTTTACGAAACTTAACTTTAGCTAGTAGTGTTGACAGGGCATTCCCAAAACATGTGTTCAACACGAGTAAACGCGTCTTATGCACCCCTCCCCCTCTACCACGTTCACTTGATGGTTTTTATTGGTGTTTCAATACGAATGAGAAGGAGGCGGCAAAATACAGGCGGCCCATGGGCGGCAAGTAGGTAAATCCGGCCCTGGAGTCCGATGTGCACAAATAATCGATCCTTTTTAGTAGGTTTAAACGGCAGACCAATCAATGGATCGCAAAGCACACCACTGAATGTAAGTTACATCCGAACGCTATGTCTTCAGTTGTAATTTTGTACAATTTTAATTGCACATCGAAGGCAAATTGGACGTATTTATGCTAAAAGAAACCGGAGACGGATGGGAAAGATGGGGTGGTCGTTTGAGCTGAGTAAGGAACAATGTAAAAGTGGGCGCGATTCTTTTTGGGAAAATAGAAAAGCGGGATTTGACATTGAATTATTACCGTTTTATATACCTTCTTTTCCACCCGTCTCTGGTTTCTTTTAGGATTCCTGTGTCAGATGTACCATGTCTAACAAAGTTCTCATTTCCCGCGAGGAAAAGGGCCGTCGCCCAAAAAATCTCAAAATTGAGTTATCGATACCAAATTACGGATAATTTTGAAAATTTTGGAACGTGTAGCCAGCCTCCATCTCTGGCGGGCTGATTTTTGAAACCTACGCCAGCACAAAACTCAGGACATCAGCAATCGATCATGTGTAGTCTTGTCCTCTCGACATGGCGCAAAATTGTTTCAACAAGCGACCCGCGCGTCAAAAAGTTCCATGAAATTGGAAAAAATACCCTTTTCGGTGGACCGATGGATTGAACAACCATTATGGCCTAAGCTTTGAAAGCTCTCCCGGAGCTTGGGCATGAGTTCGCCAGAATTATTCTAATATCACACGTCTTTGCTTTAGAGCGTTGACCAGCTTTTAGACTTCTGTACCTCCTCGTTGCTCGAGTCCTAGAGCCTCGGTATTTAATAGACGGAAAGGCTCCATTACAAACGCTTGTTGAAAGTGAATTACCAATAGAAAACCAGGATTTCGATCGCTCGTCGTCGAGCTATCGAAATCTCTTTGCCGATTGGTGTTTCACTTTCAACAAGCGCTGGTAACTCGCAGGTGTACCTGGGCTTTAATAGACGGAAAAGGTACATTTCGTGGGTAACGTGAGTGAGTCTGAGATTAATTTAACGGCAATTTATTTGTCGAGAACGTTCGATCAGATTTAATTCTTACGGACTATTTTTCTTGGGAGAGGGTCGGGACTCGCGTCGAAGGCCTGCCGGGGCGGATTCGGCGTTGGGATTTGGCGATTAATAGGGAGCAGCCCTCTCACGTAAGGTAACTCGATAAAAATGAAGACGCTCGGCGATAGATGAGGGGGTAAAACAGGATGCGAATGGGCTACCGTTGACGGGGTGGATGGTGATTGCGAGGAATAACTCTTGCCAAACACCGTTGCTACATTTTGCGTGAGATTTGTCTTTTACTCCCTCAGATCTCAGCTTTTGTGTTGCATTGTCACCAGGCGGACTGAATAGTGTAATGGATCAGCTGCGCTGGGCACAAAATCGCGTTTTGCCCATACGCGAATCGCTCATACGAGAGACCCTATTCTAAATCCACAGTTTTCCCCCTCCGTCTATAACGACCACCATTCTCAACCAATAGGATCGCTCTGCTTTCCAAATGCCTTCTTTGCTCATCGCTTTGTCCATCAATTGGTCAGTTGCGCTGGTCACAGAATCGTGTTTTGATGCTTGATTCTTGTAGGTTAGCGGAAAATAATAAGATTTGTCTAAACAGCAACTTTCTACGTTCAATATTAGCCAAGATATCGCACTTTAGAAAAGTTACGGCAGTTTTAAAGAATTGCCGATGAGTAAGTTTTCCGTCTAAAAAATAAAGTATGACAGGAAGTCTGTGACGTCGCAAACCGAGACACGTGCATGGTTGTGGACTTACACCGTCGATATATCGTTTTTCTGTATTATATCGCTAATATCGTCTATTGCTAATGACGCAACTTGGCGAGGGGAGATCCTTGGGGCTGCTGCGTGGAACCCTTTGAATGGAAAGATCGTCTGGCAGCAAGGTGAAGGGATAGGGAGAGCGATGCGCCTCGAATCCCTCGGGGGAAGTTGGCGTTCGGCGCGGCGCTGGTGCTCAAGATTCGACTTCGGGCGGCGTGGCGTGGCGGGTGCCGCATGCCGGGCGCCAGATTTTCAAGATCACCACCGGTAGCCGGGCTAAAGACGCAACTTTCCCCCGATGACATATTGATTTATCTCCCACTGGATGGAAAGGCCTCGACTACTTCATTAATCGCCGTTAAATGCTCTCGTGTTAGGGGCCTAGCGGTAGTAGCGGTGCCCACCAATTACTTCCCACTTGATTTAATTAGTCCCACCGCTACGATCCACGTCGTCCGAAACAGCATTTTTGAACGAAAAAATCGCGACATTCTGAAATTAACCCTCTTTGGCATTAATTAATTTTGGATGTCAAATTCTGGGGGACACTAATCTATTTCGTACCTTGCATGTAAAACCTTGCAGTACCATTTTTTTTATTAAATTTTAGGGAATCATTTATTCAAAAACAGGAAAAGCTAGTAAAAATTTGCAAAAGCATGCGTCAGAGGAATGATTCAATTCTTAAAACCCCTGAATTATTAATTATTAATTCCGTCGTTACGAATTCGTAACGCTTTGCTATAGAGGGATTAAGTTGTGATTTCTTACGATGCGGTGCAACTATACGTGTTTGATGGTTGTCTGGGTTGCATATGCTATAAAGTGAAGGCGCACTGACTTGCTCTGAGTTCGGATCGAAGGAAGCGATGCTCAACGCCCTTAATTAGGTAAGTCACCATCACACTCTAGCTGTGATTGTGGGTATTTTTATTAGCAGTGTCTAATGTCGCGAAAAATCCCTTTCAGCAAGGATCCCGAATGCAAGATCGAATCCCATCGAGAGGAACCTAATATTCGAAAGAAAAGAGTCCAACTTTGAATCTGACAAAATCAGGAGCTTTTTTTAGTGCCCACCGCTTGCATGTAGTCCCTAACCCTGCCTACTTTCTCTTTTAAAATATGCACGAAACATATTCAAGTTTTCTCGGCATGGTATATTAGGATTGAATCTGGCCCTAGTACATGGGAAAGGTTCAGATGGCTCCGAGCAGTTATGGGGGTGAAAGTTCCCAGATTGATCGATCGATTCAGTTTTGTAAGGCGTCCATTTAATTCTCCTACAAACTCTACCCCTTTTCAGAGGAGGTAGATCGAGACCCGTCAAACAAAGTGGAAGTCCGTCCAATGCACTGCGAAATGCTCAACGAAACGTGTAATTCTCAAGCTTTAACACTATTGTCAAATTTACAGCAGTAAAAAACACACTCCTCCCCCCCTTTCAAGTGGAAGTATAAGAGGAAAAAATCGGAAAAAGAGGAAGAAGAAATGGGGAACGATGTTGCATTTTGAAGGGGAAAATGAGCCGTAGGGGTAGTTTTGCGCACATAGTCGTACATTTTCTCGTAACAGAAGTTTGAAGTCGAGATAAAAGATTGTGAACGCCAAAATTGGGTTTCAACTTCAACTTCAAAATCAAGTTTCATGGTGGAGTGAAACTTCAAACTTTTATTCCGTCAGTCAAAACTCAAACCTCGAAGGGTTTTTTAGAGCAGAAATATCGCAGTCGATACTGCTATTGAGCCTGTTTTCGAATGCGATATTTTTTCTTCTAAAAAAAAAAAAAAAAAACACCTTTCCTTTGTTACGTTCAATTTATTTTGGTAAGTGAATTCTTTAGTCTCGCGGAAACAGAAATGTGATATTAAAATTCTATGAAAATAACAAGTACTACTAGCTGAGAAGATAGATTTGTTCCATTTTTTAAGATCGTAATTCTGTTGTCAGGAGACTAAAGAATTCACTTGCCAATTTTGACGAAAACAAATTCAACGTGATAAACGCGTGGTTTTTTTAGAAAAGAAATATCGCATTCGAGTGCATAATTTCGATATCAGTATCGAACGCAATATTTTTCCTCTTAAAAAACCACGCGTTTATCACGTTGAATTTGTTCGTCAAAATTGGCACGTAAATTCTTTAGTCTCGTGACAACAGAATGCGATCTCAAAATTCGATGAAAATGACAGGTACTACTAGCTGAGAACATTGAATTAATCTATGCGATATATCGAAGGTTGTTCTGGCACAATTTATGGCGGCCATTGAATCACCTCAGAATGGAGGAGACGGTGTTAAGGTGATTCGATGGACGCCATATTTTGTGTCAAAACGGCATGCGATATATCGCATCAATTGGTTCCATTTTTTCAGCTACTCGTTATTTTTCTCCAATTTTGAGATCGCAATTCTGTTGTCAGGAGACTAAAGCACTCACTTCCCAACTTTAACAAAGAAATTCAATTTAATAAAGGCGTGGTTTTTTTAGAGAGAAAATATCGCATTCGAGTGCAGTTTCGATATCAGTAGGTATCGAATGCGGTGTTTTATCTCTAAAAAAACCACGCCTTTATTACGTTGAATTTCTTTGTTAAAATTGGTAAGCGAGTGCTTAAGTCTCCTGACAACAGAATTGCGATCTCAAAATTGGAGAAAAATGACGAGTAGCCGAAAAAATGGAGCCAATTGATGCGGTATATCGCATGCCGCTCTGACACAAAATATTGCGTCCATCGAATCACCTTAAGAATCGCCAGCGTTCGATTGATCGCCTGGGGTTGGAGTCGGAAGTGGGTCAACGACCAGACGTGGACTCGTGGACGCGGTGTCAATCTCACACGTGGCCGCAAAGCGTGACAGTTTTCCTTTCGTACGAATGAGCACGGGGCTGAAGTTGGCTTGCCGAGTCTCAGCCACTGTTGTCACCCGGCAACAGAGACGGTTCGAGTCGGACTCCTACACTGCCATGCTAAGGAAAAACGCCGTATGAACCTTCAGGCGTTGCCAAATTTCCTCTCAGAAAACGCGAATTTCCTGGCGAATTCATGAATATTTGCCTCCCTATTTTTCAGATAATTTAGTTGACAATTTTACCTAAAGATTCTGAAAATTTAAAGGAGTAATATTCATAACTTTCCCCAAAAATGAACATTTTATCTAAGGAAATTTGGCAACTCTCGAATGTTCATACGGCGTTCTTCCTTAGCACGGCAGTACAAGGGATGATTCGCACGAGTCCTGAAATGAAATCGCAACCATGCCCGACGCTCGGAACCGCGGATTAGGCGAAATTCAATCTCAATCGAAATTCTCAGGAGTTTAACCATCCAAATGCATGAGTGGTTGAGGGTAGAATGAATGTAGTGTCTAGTGTCATGTAGAGTTCCTTTACAGAGAGAGTTGAGACAACGTGGCTGGTGGTAGTCACAAACGGGAATGAAGATTACACAAATCGGACGTTTGCTGTAATCATTGATCAACCCATTCCCGAATTCCTGCCTCTGTTCCTACTCTCATTTCATTTTTTCCTTGCCGTACCTCCTATTCCCCGGTCCATTCCAGTTTATAATCTTTGCATTTGGTGAAACTGTAATCCTTATTCCCGTTTGTGACACTGCGAGGGCCAAAAATACGGGAACCAATCAGAAATGGATTCGCATTGTCTTAACTCTACGTATAAAGGGACTCTAGTGCAGGGTGTCTACTAAAACAGGCGGGCCAAAAATCAGTACTTTTTCAGTACATTCCCAAAAAATGCAGTACCTCCTCAGTAGAATAATTCAGTATTATTTCAGTACCTCCATTTGACGAAATTCAAAAATTTGAATTTCTCACTCAAATTGAGACAAAAATGACAAAAAAATGAAAAAAATTCCGGACCTTTCGCGGAATTCCCGCACTTTTTCAGTACTTCCGGACCCCCTTAAAAAATCGATACTATTTCCGGACTTGTAGACACCCTGTAGTGTCATGCTAAAGAAAAACTCCGTGTCCCGCAATACTAGTATTTCCAAATTGTTTTTGTTGGAAGCCGAATTGTCTTTAAAGTTTCCCACTCTGAACTTGTCAAAGACATTTATTCGCAATATTTTGTCGTCTTAATGAAAACTTCAAGGGAATATGTATGTTTAGACGGTAAAACACAGCCACAATTAGGAGATACGTATTCGGGCCTCGTTTTTAACTTTTCTTCCGAATTTGAGCGACGTCTCATTGGCAGCGTAGACCGGAGCATCGAGAGTTTACGCCTCGCGCCGCGCCATCGCGCCTTCAATTTTGCGGACGCAACCTTGGACATCCATCAAGCACGAATAGTTGTATCTCTGCGCCGTAATCGACGCGCGTTGAAGTTGAACTGTATCTTATTTTTGAAATGTGAGTCAAGTTAAGGTCGAGTTTGCTCGACATATGCTATGATTTTTCAAATCAATTATAGTTTTGAAAAAAAAAAAAATTAAAAATTGAAGAAAATAATCATGTTTAAATGTCTCTCAAGCGCCTTAAAGGGCGCACGTCTATACATTGGTATTTTGGGTTAGAGTCGTATAGCGTATAAGGATGAGAAGGAGGGTGAGGAAGTACCAGTACGTTAGCAAAAAGGTGAAAATTTCAATTAACGTATTTCTTACCTTCATAAACATAAAAATAACATAAGTAATACTTAAAAAGTATCAAAGTCAATGTATATAAATCCTGGGCCATTTTGATCCGACTTAGGATTTTGCTTATGAAAAAAGTCTTGGGCATCCAAGGGATAGCTGCATGCAATTTAACCCCAAGGCTAATTGAATTTTGGATCAGCGTTCGATCGAAACTAAGTTTTTTGACCTACAAACTTCAAATAATTAAAGTGGCTTGAATTGATTCTTTTTTCCGGGTTTTACTTATTTCTCTCTTTCCATTATCAAAATGTATGGATGACAATCCTCTAAATAATGGCTCGAACATTATTAATGTTTTTTCCTCGAGGACAGTCGCGGATCGCATATCGATGGCCAAAGTGCAAAACCAAGTATCTCGTGTTTCAAAAATTCCCCCATTTTATTTTTACAAGGAGATTCAAGTCAACTTCATAGTTTCAAAATTCTTACAGAACATACTGCGACCAGAGAGGAGAGATCAAGCAAGTTTTCAAGAAATTACGTTGATTAGTTTTCCAAAGAACAATTAAAGTATGTCAAGAATTCTGCAAGGTTGTAATCGGAGATACGAGGTTTTACACTTTCACCATAGATGAGCACTGCTACACAAAGGGAAGGAATCATTCAATTTTCGCCGTGTCCAATTCCTCATTTTTTTAAAACTAGACGCTACACAGTGCCTAAAATTCTTCCATGATTTGATCTCTGATTAGTTGGTCGTAGGAACAGAGGAATTTCCAAGTGTACAAATTGTTTCGTTAATTAAAGGCGTAGCCCCGGAGGCGGGTATTGGATGAGAGTTTATCGAGTGTTTAATTTATTAGGAAAATTAGGGGCCTTAAATGATCGACGGATGGTGTGCTCAAAACTTGAATTTTATCATTGAAATGACACGCGATATGATTACGAGTCACGCACTCTGATTTCAACACGCAGCGCAGCCCGATTGGTTGACCTATTCAAGACGATTCAATCTCAGGCTTGGATTATGTCGTCGTTTCCGTCACGAAAGAACGTAACTGCATTTCAATGTTGCCGAATTTCCCATTGCAAATGACATTATTACCTCAAGAATCTTAAGTACTTCGAACTGAAAATTTCACGGATTTTTCCTCTGATTTCGAGCAAAAATCACACTGAAAAAAAAAACTAGATCGGTGTATTTACTAAGAAAAGGGTAAAAGTACCAAGAATTCAGGATTCTATTTGATCCCGGTTTTTTCTTGGTAAAATTACCATTTATGGAATTGGTAATTTTACCGAGAAATCTCGGTAAAATTATTGACTTTCTCGGTAATTTTACTGGACCCCGGTAAAAACGCCAATATTTTTTATCGACTGTGGTAGAATTACCGAGATAAAATGGCAAAGTTACCGGGCAATAAAAGTGGTATTCTTACCTGAAAAAAACAGTAAAAATACCGGTTTTCAGGTAAGCTTACCTTTTGGTAAAATTACCAATAATTGGTAAAAAAAGTGAAATGGTAAAGGTACCAACGGACCTTGGTAAAAACGCCGAGAATTTTTTTTCAGTGCAGACAAATTTTAGACACAAATTGCACAGGTACATTCACGTGAAAAATTAAAATTTTGGGGTCAATCTTGCAATCCTGGAATGGGGTTACGTTCCTTCGTCCAGGAGAAGACAATATGAGACTTTCTTGACGATTGTCTACCATTTTGTTTATTCCGAGTGTGACATCTTTGAACAATTGAACATACTGCACAGTGGCGCGGCGTGAATTGCGATGTATCGATTGTTATGCTATTTAAACCTATGGTAAAGAATCGATTATTAAGGTGTTCGCTGCGAACACCCTGTTTATTTATCCTTTTCCATAGGTTTAAAGGCATTAGAATCGATATATCGCAAAGCACGCCACGCCACTGATACTGCATGTATGCATTACGTGAGTGGACAAATTTTTCTCGAGTCAACCTAGCATCATTTTAACTTGCCTGATTTTGTTCCGATGTGTTCATATTTTGACAGAAATTCAAGCAGATCCCAACCTCGCAATTACGTGAGGATATTATTTACAATCTAAAGGATATCACACAAAAGCTCAAGGCACTGTGACACTTGATTTTTGGTTAAAAAATTAAGGCATAAGTTCAGATTAGGCAACATAAAACGTAATTAGACGGATTCTGACTTAGTTTTTTTCACACATAGATAACCACTTACGGGAAGAGGGATAATCCATAAAAACTTAAAATCGAAGATCATAGAAAAAGTTATACGATCATTTTGAAACAAAGCACCAAAAAATGTCGAATTAAAGACCTGGTGGTTTGACATTTGCGCAGCTCAGAAAACGTTGTTTTGTGAAAAAGCTATGAAATTGTCTCTCTGTCGGTTCATGACACTAGATTACAAGGCTAGAATGCAACTGTACACCATCTTTTGGCGCAATGAAAAACTCCTCGCACCGTACTCTTGAAAGAACTCAAGAAAGCTCTTCTTGGAAACCTTAAAAACCGATTTTTGGCCTGATTTGACGAAAATCAATGCCTCGAGTTAGGTTGAATTCCTCCGTGAACTAAGATCACTTCCTCCGAGCACGATCACAAATGGACGTATTCATGCTAAAAGGAGCAATTGTTTAGGGTTCGCGTGTAGCACAGCTCTATTTAGTATAAATGCGTTCAAATTAACAATGAGAGATTCATATTTTGGGCTATATGACCATCTAGATGGCTTCCAGAAGTAATAAAGGGAGGCTACAAGATGCACTAACTCTTCAACGGTGCGGTGGGTCGGAGTATTTAATTTCTGCAACGAGACGAGAAATTTATTACACCATCCGCAAACTCGCGAACTGTTTCTTCTTACATTATGAGTTGTTTTTCTCCTTTCTACACTCCATAAATCTTCCACGACCTCTGGTTCGTATTGATGACTCGAGTTCTTCAAAGCATGATTAATGAAAGAATGAACGGAACATGAAAGGAATAGAGTAACTGAGGGAGTGCAACCTTTCTCAAACACTTACTTTTCCTAGGAAGGTAGTGGTATCGAGGAATACTGGATCCTCACTTTCCTAGTTTTCAGGGCAGCAATGATTAAGTATTAACAAAGAAAAAAAAGGGAGGGGGGCTATAAATCATGCATTTCTCAAACGAATACTGAAAGGTTTAATCTCCAGAGAGAAAAAGTCTCTAATTTATATGTTATTAATTTTTGCCTTGAATATATAGTACATCTATTTTCCTATGCAACAGATCATATCGCAATCCGACATTTTTGCAACCGAAACAAGGCTGATTAAATTTTTAATTTATTTTCTAGAGACTAACTTTTCAAACTTCAAACTTCAAAAAACTAAAAATCCGATTGAGTCGACATTCTTGGGCGTACCTTGTCCCGCAATGATATTACGTACACTGGAAAAAAAAACACATTGAATCTAGAGTGCAGACTCTTGAAAACATTGACAAGAAAAAATACTCTTGATTCAATCGGATTTTTGCTTGAATCAAAACGAAAACCGCTTAAATTAAGAGGCTTGGTTCTTGATTTAAGCTAGATTCTGATTGAATCAAGAGTACTTTTTCTTGTCGATGTTTTTAAGAGTCTGGACTCTAGATCCAATGTGTTTTTTTTCCAGTGTAGCTTATCCCATCTGCTTCTTAATATTAACAACTTAATTTTGAGTTTTTGCGAGCTAACGCCCCTGTCCCCAATGACGGCTACACATTTCTTTTTTTTAAAACTGCCTACGCAAATGAGTTCTTCCTGTTTAAAAGCGTGTCATTGAAATGTCCATTCACTTAATTTAAGGAGACATACTTGCTCGCACCACCGGCCGGTCGAGGCAATTAGAGATAGAGAAGGGCTAAACCCAACGTCAATGAATCTAAGCCCCGCAAGTCTTTCAAACTGTTTCCTCTGTAAATGAAGGAAATAGACTGTTTTAAATTGTCTCTCACCTTTTCCCCGGGCGTTTTCCGCGGACTGACAGAGCGCTTTAATTTTTGATTGGCAATCTTGCCTTTACCCCACGGCGTTTCCGCGGTGCTTCCTCCCGGGCTGAGGCCGTTACAAACCTTTATTTTCTTCCTCGATTGCAGTGAGAGTTGGGGGTGTCTCTACTTTCGTGACCTCTCTCAGAGTTCCTTACATTCTTTTCCCCTTCCCTCAAAGTGAGATTTATTACTGCGGACTTTGCAAACGTACAGTTTTACCCCTAAACCGTGGCTCTGGTCTACCTGAACTATTTGAGTGACATAATTAACATGCCATCAATCCTGAGGTAGCATTTTTATAGACTTCATCCTCGCCGGAAAACTATTTGGACATTGTTCAGCAGAAAAAAACCGAGTCCATCATTGCGGGTTTTTCAAAATTGTGCAATTTCGTTTTTTTTGTTAAGAAAACTGAATGCACGCAATAACCAATTTTAAATAATTTGATGAGCTTAAAACTGACAATTTTTCAGTGGAAGCAGAATAAGAACTATTCAAACTTTGGGGCGTTTTCCGAAAAGAGGAAAAGTTGCCCGACAATGAAAACACTGAAATGAATTGTTCCCTCTCTGCTGAAAGCTGTTCAATGGTGACCGCTTATAAGGAGGGAGGCCGTGGTTTATGGGGGTAAACATTTCAAGAAAGGAGTTTTGTTGTGTCGGGTCGAAAAAACTGATTCAATGGTTCAGTTGTGCTGGTCACAGAATCGTGTTTTCATGCTTTATTCTTGCAGATCAACTAAAAATACTGTCCCAAACAGCAACTTTCTAGGCCGAGATATCGCGCTTTGAAAAACTCGATTTATGACGTCACCCACCGCGGTTATACATACCATCTTATGCACTACCGCGGTGGATGACGTCAAAAACTGGACTTTTCAAAGGACAATATCTCGGTTAATATTGAACGTAGAAAGTTGCTGTTTGGACAGATCTTCTTATTTTTAGCTAACGTACAAGAATCAAGCATGAAAACACGATTCTGTTCCTAGCGCAACTGGCCCATTACATTTAGAAATTGTAATGTGGTAGGTGGATGTGATGACTTAAGGAGGAAAAGCTCCATTCATATTCATCGTTTGCAGCCTCATGTAAACTGCCAAGTGTCGAGAGAGTAATAGAGCTTGTAAATTATTTAATCGTTAAAGATTCAGAATGAAGATTGGCCAGCTGCAGCGACGAGGTCAGGGGTCACGAACTGAGAAATTGGTTCGGCCATGAATCACTTGCAAGCCGCGCTCAAAGAAAAAGAAAAGTTTACCTTATGACATTCGGCTCGCTTCGCGAGCCGATTTTGTAGTAGTTGCAAATTTTTTATCACTATATTTTGAAGATTTCATAGAAAACATTATGAAATTCTCATTCCACAATTAACTTGTAGAATAATAATGGCAGGGCAAGAAATAGACTATATCTTATGGACGGTTCCCACTTAGTAAAAACAGCCAACACCACGAGAAGGTGAGGAACCATTGTTAGCCACTTTTTTTTACTTTTCTGAAAAAATTTACTGAAATTTTAGTTGCGTCCCCTAAAAGGAAACACGGAGAAAAAAATTTTGTGCATGGAACCCGAAGCTGAGATCATATGGATCTCTGAAGTTTTCGGATCACGCATCCGAAAAGTTAAGGTCCATCTGCCGAAGTTCGGGTCAGACAATTGAAGTAGTTCGGTATATACCGAAGGTTTCAGGTCACACATCTGAAGTACTCGGTGCATACCGAAGTGTTTCAGATTTCTGACCCGAATTTCGGCAGCTGGACCTCAAGTTTCTTTCCGCTACTCCCATAACAGGTCGCGAGGCTAAGAGAAGTGTTAATTAAGTTTATGAAGAGATCACAGCGATATTCAAGAGAGGGAGAGTACGAAATTCTGAAATACCGGAAGTGGAACGTATTTTGAATGAAATATTCGTTATTTTCACATGGCACCTAAGATGAGCGTTCCGTTAAGTAGCTTTCGTGCTGGTACCTAATTTGTCTTCGTTAGTTTCGCACAAAAAACTTTAAAATTACGAAATTTGTCTGTTCCAAAGTATCTTAATTTAAAATCTTGACCTCTCTCAAATTATTTACGGTGAGGATATAATAACTCAAGAAACACGCTCGTACTGTAAACCACTGAAGTGCCTCCAGACTCCAGACTGGTTTCTTCCGAATTGGATTCATCAGTTCGTCGCCCTCCTGACGTACCTAAGGGCGTAACTACACTCTGCAATGAACCCTTTCATCCATACAATTCAATGCATTGCCAGGCTCATCTCAATGGGTAGTTACGCCCTTTCGTCAGTAGGACGACGCATTATTATATTATACTGGTTGCTGGACTTAACGGACTTAACGCACCGATGCAAACAAGGGAAAAGAAATCATGGTACCCACCACCGCGGTGTATCACGTTACACGCCATGTTTTTGGGCGAGGATTTTGGGATGTAGATGTGTCTATGTGAGAAACTGCACAATTTTAAGACAACACCTGCAATTCAGAGCGGACCGTTCCTCTTAAAAACCTCTCACATCACCTACAAAAGTGACTCCAACACCTTGTAATACCTGCACGGTTTCTGGGAGCTCTTAAGCTGTATCCAATTTAATTTTTTGCATGAAAACGATCGTGCGAATTTTTGTGCAAATTTTGGTGAATTTTCTACATAGTAAGAAGCAAATTCTTCAAAATGTTTAAAGAAATCCGCACAAACGTTTTCTTGTAAAAAATTGAATCCCCCAGTTGAACTTGGGAATAGCTGATGTGGCTCGGTTCCTCTCTGCTTAACGCGGCCCAATATTACAATACGAGTACAATACACCACAGCAATGTATGTTGTATTGGAATTCAATACAACATCTCAATAACAAAATGCTTCTTGAGATCAAGAGTGGTGTTAAGTCGTGCCGAAGAAATCAATTTATTTACGTTCCCAGGTGGGAAGCAATCCTTAAAGCGTATTTTGAAACAATGAGACATCTGCGACAGAGGAATGCTTCCGTCCATCGGCGACTTGCCTATAAAACACTTTTAAGCCGGGCTTAAACGCTTAAAAGTCCGACAGTCAAAAGTCCCTTAGAGCCGCCGCGCCGCGACAATGGCCCTTCAGTCTCCAGCCGAACCCATCGCCCGGCGCCACCCTGGACGTGTCGCGAGGGATTTCATCGAGGGTAATAATGAAATATATCGGGACCAAGAAGAAATTTAATAACGGTCGAAGACTTTCCACACGGTTGCCGTTTTCACCTACAGTCACAGTGCCTCACAAGCACGCGAGTATACGTATTGTGATATGGAGTCACACAGCCACTGAGAAATTTGTCTTCGTGAACTGAGGCCCTTTTCTCCACGGGCAGTCATAATTTACCAATTGTCTTCGACGTGCATATAAAGTATGCGAGTAAACTTCATACTCCGAATCCCAATATCAGAAAGACTTCAAAGACCCTTCGGCCTCCGATCATGAGGATGGCGAATTTTGATAACTTTTTCGTCCACTCATCCGCGGATAAGCGAATCCGCGGATAAAGAATCCGGATACCGAATTCGCAAATACTATATTCTTCAAATTCGATAATTCGTTGGGTTTTTACGCGCTCAAAGTTTAATTAAACGGTTAAATAATTGTATTATATGAGGTATCAGGGAATCTTACGATCGATGCTCACTCAGCGCCACAAATTCTACAAATCATATTTTAAAATAGTCGAATATTTTTCTCATACTCGGAAAAATTTGATGCGAACAAATTGATCGAATTGCTGAAAACTTGATTTCTTCCTTCATTTTGGGATCATTTCAGGTCATTTGCCCCCCCCCCCCCCCCTCCAGGTTTTGGTGAAATGGCGTTACTGCACACGTTCAGGTTTCTTAGTGTTCTACCTCCGATAATGTCGCAAACTTTACTTCCTGTATGCGTCACATATGACCTACGACATTAAATCTGCACACATTTGACCTACAAATTTGCAACCAATGGGGCTCCTCAAGAAAAAAACAAGGATTTTAACACGACTTGGCAATATCCATGCCACTCTCTAGTTGCCAGTCGAACATAAGCCCGGTATCGTCTTCGGGAAACTCGCCGGGAAAATCCTTGGATCTCGCAAGGAATACTGCCATGCCAAGGAAAAACGCCGTTTGAGCCTTCAGACGTTGCCAAACTTTCTTAGATAAAATACAAATTTCCAAGGTAACTTGTGGATATTTTCCCCCAAATTTTCAAAGAACTCATCCCTCAACTTAATTTACAGCATCTGAAAATTGCAAGTATAAATATTCATAAATCTCCTTACAAATGTACGTTTTATAGACGGAAATTTGGCAACATTCGGGTGTTGATACGCCGTTTTTCCTTAAGGACGGGAGAATAGAGGAACAGCGGTTTGGAGCCTCGAGGGCCCCCTCTCACCGCTTAATATCACTTTGCATGCGACGCATTCCCGCGCCGGGGCCGCCTTTATTGCGCTTTGTTTTGAATATCATCGCAGACTCCGAACCCGGACCCGGAGATCATTAAGCCTCACGCTCGAAACTTTTTGCCTCCGTGAAGAACCTATTAAAGCAGCTCTGCCCCCCCCCCCCCCCAACGGCCGTTTCCCGCGCAAAGAAAAAGTTTCAGGCTGAGAACACGAGTGCGCTTCAATGAGAGGACAATTTGCGTTGCATGATTTACTGCGGATCGATATCGTACGCCATGGGGCCGCCCGCTGAATGACGACAAAGGCGGCCTGCGGGGCGATTATTGAAATTGATGGACAACGCGATAGACAAAGAAGACATAAGGCGTATGGAGCGATCTTATTGGTTGACATGGTTGGTTCTTATAGACTAAGGAAGAAAATGATGGACTAACTGTCGGGTCTTTGGCGGGTTGCCGTTAGTTAGTCCATTACCTACCTCCTATGTCCATTGCCACCACCTGCTTCCACCAATAGGATCCCTCCAAATCCCTTTTGTCGTCTTGGTCTGTAGCTTTGTCTATCAATTTCAATAATCGGCCCGCTGATTGTTGAATTGTTAGAAAAAGTGATAGACAAAGAAGACAATAGCGGTGCGGAGGGGTCCAATTGGTGGAAGCGGGTGGTTGCAATGGACAAAGGCGGTGCGTATTAGAATATACCGAAGGACAACCGGAAGACCCGATAGTTAGTTTATCATTTTCTCCCCTAGTCCATAGGAACCATCCCTTTTCAACCAATATGATCGCTCCATACTTTCTATGTCTTCATTGTCTATTGATTTGTCTATCAATTTCAATTATCAGCCAGCTCAGACAGTTGGTAGCAAATTAATTATATCTAAAAGAAATTAAATAAAAGTAGGAGGTGCACTCGCACCCTCTAATCGCTTTGTGGCCCAAATCCCCCAGGCGCTTCGCACCTCCAATGTTTAAAAGCAATAATAAATGTATGTTAAACATTTCTGGCTAAACTTCCGTATGCATCACATTATTTGGATCATTTTCCCCTAATTTTGAATTTTCTTTACCATGCTTTGATTTACATTTTGATAATGCAACGGAAGGTTGTCCGTGGCCGAAAGCAGCAACGGTGCGACAGAAATTGTTTTTCAATTTTTTTTTAGTTTTTATCCAATCAAATTTGCATATCTTCAGCTTGATGACGCAATTTTTATGGGTATCCGAGACTTTACGCAGGTATTTCTCAGAGCATTTTTCGACCTTGACGCACATTTTTCTCAGGATTTACTAGATGATTTTCAAACAATTTTGTGTGTGTTTTTCGTAGCTTTTTTTTTGGGGGGGGGGGGGTGAGAAGGAATTCTACAATTAATCTTAAAGAAAAAAATCAGCCAATAAGGCTTTTTGGATAAAATTATTGTTTTCAAAATCTCAAGAAAATTTCTGTTTTACGCATTTTCAAAAATCCTCATCTGCAGTCATAAGAGAGTCTGAGGGATTAAAAGAAGAAAAAAAAAATGTTTTGGAAATCTATCCAGTGAAACTTCACAAATGTGGATCAGTAAATGTTACACTGTGAACATAAGGACCAATGACTTCAACTAGAACCGAGAATTCGTTTATAGAAAATTGATAATCAAGAACTAAAATGTGGCATTCAATTTAGATGCAGTCCACCACTCGGTGACTCAGACTTACTTTTGATCAACTTAACAGCAGTTAAGTCTGAAATCCTTAGCAACAACTTTATCCTGAAGTTTAGGATCTCAGAAAAGCCGAATCATATCCGTTGTCTTAGCTACTTCTTTACCGCCTGGAGAGGATCATCTTAAGAGAGTCATCAGACGCGGAGGGTCTAACCTGAAGTGGGGAGGCAAACTTTGGAAGCTTGTCAACTTCGTTATTTGCCCGGACGGGAGAAAAACGAGTCAACATCCATTACACCGAATAGAGAGGAAGATCTTGTTCCCAACGTGTACTTTGGTGCAACATGATCCCCAAAATTAAGAGAAAATGACCACATTTCAAAGCACGTTAGTCTCTTTATCACAGGGGCTGTTTTCTGTTTTGTTTAGAATGGCAGTGGACCATGTTTCAATAATTTTGCGCGAAGTTTGGCAGCTCTGTTCAGCACGGAACGGGAGAAGATAAGATGACGCTTTCGCCCAAGCATCTATCTTTGGTATAATTTCTCTGTGAATGTTCCCTAGGCATCAGCACTGTGGTGCATCTTTTTTCACAGTTTGATGAGAGGATTTTTTCTTAATTAAAGGAGCACTGTTTTTAGGAAGGTCTACTTTTAAAAGCATTTTTAAATGCTCCATCACTTCAGGATCCAGGCTCCTTCCACCTTAAACTGATCTTTGTTATACTACTGCCGAGCTGCCGAGAACGCCGTATGAACATTCAAGTGTTGCCAATTTTCTTCGGATTAACCATATATTTTTGAAGGAAGTTATGCGAATTTTTTTTTTTTTTTTTAAATTTTTAGTTTACGAAGTAAATTCTAAACAAAATTGTCTGCAAAATTTGTAGAAAAATATTCACATTGTTCCCAATAAATTGTTGGTAATCGAAGGAAATATGGCAACGTCTGAAGGTTCATACGGCGTTCCTCCTCAGCACTAGTCAGCACGGTCGTATAAAATGGACGGATCTTGACTCCTGGAGCACCATTAATGACCTATTCATTCCTCCGCGCATACGAATACTTTTGTTGGAAATAGACGGGGGGGGGGGGGGACGCTGGGTCCTCATTTGCGAGAATGGGACCAAAGTGGCAAGACTTTGCAAGAGGTATTAACTTTCTACGACCCCGTAAATCATGGGAGTGAGATAAATTTTCGCGGCTCCGTTTGCGCCTTTACTAAATAAGAATACGTCAGTCTTTCGAGGCAAAATTGTCAGGTAAGCAATATCTTTCGAGTTGAGTAGAAAAATCTGAATCTGAGATTTTGACGGTAAGCTCTCAAGTGTTCTATTGAATAAGTTGTGAAATATTTAGTTCACTCCCGCACCAGGCAAAGTTGTCAGGTTGTGCGACAAAATGTGGATATTTATGTGGTTTAAATAGGGGAAAAAGTGCGGATTTTTTCACCACTATCTGGCCACAACGTTTTCAATAGAGAATGTAATATGTTTTTGTACGTATGTTATATTACATAAACGTCCTATTGCATTTTTTTTTTTTTTTTTTGTTAAGGTTCACCTTAAAAAGAGAAACAGGGAGACCCACAGAAAAAATTGATGCGATGTACAAACGTAAAGAAAAATTGCTCGATTGAGTTTTCTGCTAAAGCCGTTGTAATGCGCAATTATTGACTCGCGTAGGGTTTTGTTTTTCCGTGACCGGGCAATTCAAAGTTCCCGTTACCAATGGCCAATAAAAACTTTTATATCCTAGCTAGAAGTTGGTTTCGGTAGTTTTCGTTGCTCGAATCGTGTTCTACGTGAAATTTTGGTGTCATTGGAATTACGTACCAAAGTGCTTAAATTCGTACCTTGCTCATTGGTCCATTCAATCTAAAAAATGCGAACATAGAGAACTTTCCTAACCTTTCTCAGAAATAATATTTTATCAGGAGAAACGAGGCAACGCAACGTTGGAATGCTCAATGCTCATACGGCGTTGAAAAACAACGCAAGTTCGAATAATCGCGCCAAACACGGTGCGGTCGGCGTCGAACTCATGTCAGCGCCTGCAAGACTGCAGAAATACTTCACGCATTGCGCCAAACAGTGCGGTCGGCCTCAGACGCATATTGGCGCCTACAAGACTGCATAAATACTTCTCGCATTGCACCAAACGCACTGGAAGTTATTTGCGATGACTATTCGACTACGGGTACAGGCACATTGCCGCTAGCTGTATTGAAGCGCATCACACTGTGAGGATGACTCGACACTCGACCGCGCTCCCTGCCCTGGCTTGGGCAACGCTAAAATCGCCGCAAAACTAAGACCACGCGTCATTTCTTTTGACGATCCCTGCTCGGTTTTTACCACAAGTAAAGGGTAAATATGTATCTCAATTGCAATGATTCAGAAACTCGGCCGAATTTTAAACGATACAGTGATTCTGAAACTTGATTCCTGTAAACTTAATTTTGGTTTAATAAAAAGAAAACAGAACGAACGAATAATCGCGACGAAATGTTTTGTAATTTTTTGTTGAATCATTCCGAAAATTTCTCGGAAACTTCTAAAAAACTGTGTGTAGCTTTTTATTTTTTTTTTAAAAAAAAATTGATTAAAAATAAAATATGAGTAGATGATGTACAACGTTGCAATCGGAGATGAGAACACTTTACTCCGTTTTCAGGCGTCGATCTTTGATTTCATTCTCGGCAGGCGTAACGAGATAACTATTTGACCATGTGTGTAGGCATATTGCCGCTAGCCGGATGAAAGGCGCGTCACACTGCAAAGATGACTCTACCACGATCCATGTAAAAAGAAGAATGAGAGAGAAGAAAAAACTCGCTAGCAAGAAGTTCTGGGATGTGTAAAAAGCTATCTCTTTAACTCTAGAAATCCAGTTACGAAATTTAGCGTAGGTGAAAACAAGGAAGAAACTCTCAGTTTCTGTAGGTGCATTCATTCGTGTAAAATTCCGGTCCAATCCTCAAAATTTCCTTTATGTAATTTTGATTTATTTTTGCCCTTTAAGAAATTAATGTTTTCGCAGGTTTCTCTTCTTCTTCCTCTTACTCTTTTCAAAGAGGGAAGAGAAGCAGGCGAGATTTAAGAAGTTTGATGGAAAAAGAATTCAAGAGGAGAAGGAAAGTTCGAGAAGTGGGAGAGGTGTGAGAAAGTAAACTTTCTAGCGGTATGAACGAGAGGGATCTGATAATTGTGCGCTGAACACCGTAAATACACCATTCATTAATAATTCATACTTAAAGAAGGGGGGCAAGAGGCATGCTTGCACTAAGCTGTCGGGGTAAAAAACAAAACAAAAAACTTGCAGATCGTCATTGTTTACTGACTTGTTCCTAAACCGCAAGCCGTCAGGTTGCCTCCAATTATTTTTCATCGGTCGAAGTGTGACACATTCTTTACTACATGTATTAGTTTACATCGATGTTTGGTATGATTTAGTATGATAAGTACGAATATCCCTGCGGAGGAACAGTTTACTGCTTGACATTTCCAACGAATTGAGAATGCTGTTTGACAATCCGCCTCAAGAGGGTTAGCCCTGGGAGCTGGTGAACCCCAGGTCTGAACCAATTGGTACAGCTTTCTTTTAATCATAATCGTAAAGAAGTGATAAACTACTCGGTTTTTTGTAAATACTCCTTATTTTGACTTTTATCTACAATCTGAATATTTCTTATGTTGAAGAAACTCACAGTACATCAATAGAAAACAAGTTTCAGGATGACGAAAAAATCGAACGAAAGAATAAGTTGAACAAGATTGTGGAGGGAGGGTATATTTTCAGACGAACTTGTTCACCCTGCTTTCCCTCTTGAGACAAAGCTGGTGCATTTATCATTTTTGAAGAACACTCTCATATTTCTCGTTCTTCTGTGACAGAATCACTGATTACCGTGGATAAAGCGAATAATGTATTCACCCAAAAACTGCCTGTCTCCCAATCTTCTTGTCCGGATAACAATCTCGTGACTGAATTTCAAATTTCTTCGCAGAAGGAACCGACATGAAAGAGGCAACTCACAGAATATATTCAGTCCTCTTCATTCCGCAAAAGCTGAGCCTTTTCAACTTGACGTACCTGTAAAAGGCACTCCCTCACTCGTTTAGGCTCCGTTCCAGTGGCGCGGCGCGGCGTGCTCTGCGATACATCGATTGATTTACGATTTAAACCTACGGAAAAGGATCGATAAACAGGATGTTCGCAACATACATTTTAATGATCGATTCTTTACCATAGCTTCAAATGGAGGAATATGGATAATTGATCACTCTCGCCTCGCCATAGCTCCGTTTATATCGATATCGTTCCTCATAGACTTTTGAGAAGAGTTCACTGCTTATGATTTGTGCGCGGAAAGTTCCAATGAAATTGTGATTGGAATGTGTATTGTGCTGTCAAAGCCCTTCAGCGTGGAAAATCGGAGGAATAAAGGGAATAAAATGGAGAGAGCAAAAATAATAATCATAGGCTGATTGAGAAGTATGAATTTGAAAATATTAAAATTACGAGGCACGTGCATAGGAATTTAAGAAGAGAAGGGGGATACTATTAGAAGTTTCTCGTAGGGAAAATGTAAAAAATTTCTCACGGAGAGCAAAACGCCTTCTCAAGATAGAGAAAAATACTTGTTACTTAATTTGCATTTGATGTTGATCATGTTCACAACTTCCATAATATTTCAGAGTGTTGAAAAAGTAAAACATAATTCTGCTGATTTGGCCATTCAACTTGTATCTCTTTTTTTGAGCACTTGTGTTTTTTTATATATTAATCTTTAATAGAAGTCATTACCTATGCTTGGGATGGTACCATTTGGTTTACGTGCGGTCAATTTGATTTATTGCAGCAAGTGATTGGGTTAAAAAAATGAAGTGGATGAGCTTCTGAAACCTATCTTTTCCAATTATTCAGCACTAAGTCGTTTCAACAATGGACATTTCTTGATAAATTTTTCGTTGTTTTTCAATTCCAGATGGGTAGGATTATAGTGGCCTTACGTGATTCTTCAGAGGGAGAGGTTCAAAGCCTTACGGGAACTTGTTGTGACACGTGTATTGTATACATACAGTGTAACTGTTGGCGTTTGGCCTACATGGGAAACTGAAGAGGAAGTAGGTATCATTTTCTGAATTCCTTGGTTATTGCAGT
The DNA here is from genome assembly GCF_918797505.1 of Bemisia tabaci. NCBI lineage: Eukaryota > Metazoa > Arthropoda > Insecta > Hemiptera > Aleyrodidae > Bemisia > Bemisia tabaci. The sequence continues at coordinate 33,127,906 of NC_092793.1, forward strand.
TGCTATGGATATAATCTTTAAAAATATCCAGATTTTTTCTCGTCATTTGGTCAAGGAGACCAACGTTATGAGAATTTCAATTTTTAATATGACTTGGCTAAAGCATCCAAAATAATGTCAAGTTAGGCAAAGAAGCATGGCAATAGGAAAGAGGAAAATGAGGGGGGTTCGAAAGCGCCTTTACATTCAAGGGGTATACTTAACGGGTGGCTGGGGCGCCATGTAAGAACAAAAGCGCGAGGTTAAATGCACCCTTTTGATGTCCCCTTACTTTTCTGCTGAATTTCATCCCAAAGAAATTGCAGTCAGGGCGCCACTTCGTGACATAGCATCTGTAGCATTTTGCGGCACCCCTCGTCCTTGAAGAGCTGCGAATCGGAAGGAAACAATCATTCAAGCGCCAAAATCCATAAACCTGCAGATCCTCCCTCGGTTTATGGGCGTTAGAGTCCATGAGTTTTTGGAACCTGTGTTATTTTAACTCCTCACTCCCTTCAGTTTTGGATTGTAGCCAGACAGCTCTTTGAGCGCGACTCAATGCTCAAGATAATTGTGTGAAGTTTTATAGCTACCCGAGAATAAAATCATAGGATCTATCAGAAATGTATTTTTTAACTGCTCCGGTAAAGCATTCATAATTTTATATGACCGATCAAATGATGGATGTTGTCTTGGCGACAGATTCAAGATGGCAGAGGAGCTATGAAACTAATGAAACGAGCTATGAACGATAATTTTTATCGACAATTTGTTGCACACCATCTGCTTTTATACACACTTAGGGGACGTCTCTTCTATGAAGGGTGTTTCTTTGGATGAAGATTTTTTTAGACACACCTGGGACATGATTCCGTAATTTACTCTGCAGTTCCACTGATTATATCACTTTTTTTTGTTCACAAAAATGTGAACATATTTTTCTAATATTTCGGAAAGCTCCTTACAAAATATTTTAGAGATGTCTTGACAAAATCACACAAACATAAATGGTTGCATGGACAAAACTAAGAAGGGCCAGGGAGGCCTGGCTTTTCCAGAAATTTGCCCGATTTCCCGAAAAAATTTTAAGGATAAATCTTTTATCTTTGGGATTATAATTTGATCATTTTTTCAGAGGAAGCAGCTCAAAATTGCTCATGAACGACTCAAGTTTCTAAAATGTTCTAGGAGGATCCCTTTCAAAGCTAAGGGAATCTTCCGAACTCTCCTTTGAATCTTGGCAGTTCCAAAGATTCCATTTGGTGAGGTATCTTTTAGTGATCTCCAGACCCCCCTTCACGAGTTCACGAGGTGCTCCTCTAATCTCCCCGCAAAAAGTTCCTAGCTCCGCCTATATATTGCTGTTCTTTTATTACAGGCGGGGTCTTCTTGCTAAAAGTGATTCCTATACCAGAACGGGTAAGAGATTAAGCTTAATAATATACAATCCAGCCAGTACACGTTCCTTGACTGGTCGTATCTAGAGTCGCACTAAACAGTAAATCTCTAGAAAGACAGCAGTCCCAGGGCGTTCCCTCTAATTTCCTTCTCCTTTTCTCAATTTTTCAGATAATTCGTGGACATTGGCTGACAAACAAACTACCCATAAAAAGGCAATGAAGCGAAGCTATTCAGCTTTATTTACACTGAGAGGTGCTAGATACTAGCGATTGTTTTGTTATTCCTCTAAGGCTGACGATTGTTAGTCCCTTCTGTGGATATACTTAATTCTTAAACTGTTCAGACTTTTGGTGTTAAAGTAAATTCTATATTGGTCGGTCAATTCTTAGCAACACCTATGCTGGCATGCTAAGGAAATTCGTCGTATGAGCATCCGAATCTTTCCAAATTTCCTCTCAGAAAAGATTTATTTTTGAAGAAAGTCATGAATATTTTTCATTGACATTTTCAGATGTTTCAGATCAAAGTGCGAACGAGATTTTGAGAAAAATCGAAGGGAAAATACTTGCGACCTTCCCACAAATTTATGTTTCGTCGAAGAAAATTTGGCAACGGCTGAAGGTTCATACGGCGTTTTCTCTAGCACGGCTGTATGGTGTTTAATAGGTTTTGAATTTCTACCCTCGAATTGTTGTGAGCCTCATTAACACTCGAAAGAACGAGTTTCACGCTCCACTTGCTCGATAGAAACCAGTGGCGTGGCGTGAATTGCGATATATCGATTGTTGTGCCATTTAAACCTATGGTAAAAAATCGATTCTTAAGGTGTTCGCTGCGAACACCCTGTTTATCGATCCTTTCCATAGGTTTAAATGGCATAACAATCGATACATCGCAAAGCACGCCACGCCACTAGAAAAGAAACAGCGAAGAAGAAGAACAGGAGAAGTCGAAAAAGTGGTTTCGCCTCTAGAGGCACCACCAGCAACGACTTTCGATTACATTTTCTTGTTAACATGAGTTTTTTCCTATCTGCCAAATAGGCTGTTGGTTTTTATGGGCTAAGTGCGCCGGGCTCCCACCCGCATCCCTCACCCACCAGGGAGAGCAGTGGCAGGGCGTGAATAATCGATTATCGATTATCGATATCTTCCCATTTGAAGCTATGGTAAAGAATCGATTATTAAGGCGTTCGCTGCGAACACCCTGTTTATCGATCCTTTTCCACAGGTTTAAATGGCAGATCAATCGATATATCGCCAAGCACCCCTCACCCACTAGGGAGAGTCATTACCTTTCCCTCGGCCCGCTCTCGTGTTCAGTGTCAACTCACATTAATGCACAGAGGGGAAGTCGCTCGCTTCCGCGCTTGGTTAGGGGCAGTTTTCCTCACTGAGTAACAACAGCATACCTCTCATAAAAACCTCGCGTTAGATCTGCGGTTTTTGCCAAGCAAGGGTACTTTCAGAGTCCGCTTCACAGCGCCGCACGATGGACTACGGTCAGGTTTTAGCTTGACAAAAATCTTTATTCGAGAGCTCGTAGGGCAGTATGCCATTTTTCAAGGCAAAATTTGTAGACAATACAAGGCGCAATTCGCGAATTAATGGCTATTGCTTTGCGAAGGATGTTTTTCTATCTAATTCGAAAATTGAAGGCGGAGAGGGATGTGAGGACCTCTCTTCTCTCTTTGTTTCTATGCTACACAGCCTTTTCATTTTCAGGTAGAAAACTTTAATGAGACTAAAAGGAAAAATTGGTGATTCTCTCCATTCAAAAGAGACATCTCGAATCGACACTTTCCAAAGCCTGTAGATCTGACGCAGATAAATATTCAAATCAGGCAATCATCAAATGCCTAGCCAGATAGTCAAAATTTGGTATTTGTCCATGTTTTTGGCGAGGAGTCCTCGAGTTTTCAATGTTTTAAAAATCAGAATTCATCTAGTTTACGAACTTCTTTTGTACTTAGGTCTCCTGACATTCCTCATGTTTTTTAACTGTCAATATTTTAATAATTCTGTATTTTATCACATGCCGCAAATTTCGAGAGAAATGCCCATGCACGGACAGGAATTATTTGTATACCTTTGTATGATGCAAATCGCAGAGAATTCTTTCCTTCGTGAGCGAAGAACTATCTCGTCTAAAATTAACAATAGAATCAGAATTATCTCAATCTAAGTAAAATAAAAATTCACTATTTGCATATAGGCATATACAAAATGCCTGATTTGACCTTTTCCGGGGTCCGATCCACCTTAGAGGACACGCGATTAGATCTCAAGACAATTTCTCCTGTAAATAGTCTGTGTCGTGGCAAAGTGAGATCGCACAATTTTGATTCAGAAAAATACAACGTCAGAGTTGAGCAATTTTCATTTACAATTCCTGAAGGTAAGATTCGACTGACCATTGAAATGGTTCACTGTGCGTTGCAAGGAGCGGAGGCTGAGAAACGCATTCTTCCTCGCAAGAGGTAAGAACCTTTAAACGATGCTGACCCTTTTCCGCCCTTGTTGGACCCGGCATTCGAATTTTTCCCCATCGAAACCACATTCGTATGCTTTTATGACATTCTTCAACATACTGTGCAATGCGTTCAAAAGAAGTTAATGGTCGAGGACATTATGTTGATGGCCACCCTTCCTTACATTCTGTCTTTTTATGCTTATAAAGGTTTCCATACCGGGACATATTAATATGCATACACTCGAAAGTACGTGAATCTCAAAAAAACCGACGTCAGAATATCGCAATACCGTTAAAAAAAAGTAATTTGCGGTAGCATACAATTCAATTCGAATTATTCATCTTAGAGTACTTTGTTTCAACCAAGCGCTCGTATTTTCTTATTTAATAACAATTTATTCTGGCGAAATTGAAGCTTCAATTAAATCTAAAATCATTTCATCCGCCAGGATAAAAGTTTTAGCTTTTACCTTGACGAAGAATTAAATCCATTGAAACACTTTTGGGAGTTGTTTATGGAATACTCGTACTTTTTTACATGCGTGTTACTTTTTTACACATTGCAATATGAAAGAAACAGTTCCATGATCTCAGTAACATCTGACGGCGTTTAAGATCTAGAGACCGGCGCTGAATGGATTATGACATAATCTTTAAGACAATGCACTTCAAATACTTCTATTTGACTGTTAATGAACTGTTGAAGGAAGAGAGGAAACGTGTAACGGCATGGCGCCGGCAAGACTGCAGGAATACTTCACGCATTGCGCGTGGCACCGTGATGTATATAATACAAATACTCGACACTCCAGGATGCGTGCGGTGCGTGCGTGCAATGCTTGAAGTATTTCTGCGGCCTTGCAGGCGCTGTTACGCGTTTTGCGCTGGCTGCACTGTACTTTTGCTCTATTATTCAAACTCAAGGAGTAGCGTTTTTCAAGTCATGATTTTAACATTTTCGTAGTTTCTGAATGGATTATTGTCATGTAAACTTATGAAAAAATTAAGGACTAAATTACGCCCAATTCACTTGTTAGAAATACAAAATATATCAGGAATTGATTTCTGAACTTTCATTTGTTTGAATCGTTTTCTGCATGAAAGAGGAGAAAACAAGTGCCTCTATTGTCTCTTTTTCCTCATTTTCGCGTGATATCACATACCTACTCCAGAGTTTGAATGGTTGCGCACTTGATCTCCGCATTTAACGACGCGAGCATATAATACCTTACACTCATCAAGGTCGGTAAATTGAGACACGTGAAAAGCTGAGATTTTCCTTCATTTTTGCGTGAACCACATGACTACTCCGGAACTTGAGAGAACTTGTTGCCTATTGCGAAACTGAAGGCGGATCTCAATCATGCGGAACGGTATATGTCAATAGATTTACACATTGTCTATTGTTTCTAGCAAATTTTATGGAGAAAAAATCTTTGCTGTTCTTTATTTTAGAGCCTTTACTGTGATGGCGCTTGAAGCAGTCGTTTCTCATGTACCACCCACGAACTGGCCTTGGATGGAATGAAAACAGTCTCTTGGGGTCTAGAAATCAACAACCGGCTTATTCAAAACAATCGGAGAAAAATACGGGGCAGCATTTCTCCTGAGATCAGAAATCTTCCGCCCTCAGCGTGAAGTAAAATCGATATTTGCTTTCGGGTAGACAGAAACGTGGGAAGATGCATAGAGGGATGGTTTTCTTATAGTTTTTACCATTTGCCTAGAGATGTTCCCGGTATGAAATTAAACCGTCGAATGCGGCCTCATTCGTAACCTTTATCGTAGGGTTTGACGTTCCGAAAGAAACCTTTGTGTATTCTGGGAGATAAAACTCGGAAACCAGACTCCCAGAACTCAAAATCACCAACTAGACGAAAATAGGGCAGCCGTAGGGGTAAATATTTATGTCTATTTTCTATTTATCCATGCAGTCGATACAATTTCGCCCCCCTGGTGGTTTTTTTTTTGTCTGTGTCCGGAGCTTTAATGTGCTTAGAACAATTTCGCGAAACGTCCAACTCGAAGATAATGTTGAACTTTTCTACAGTGTTATTTCATGAAACTTCTCGAATACGATGAAATCAAAGATGATGGTAGACCGCCCGACAAATTTTCTTGGAGGTTGAGATGCTTCCATTTTTTATAACCAGAATTGTGAGACGGACTGACGGAGTATACGTTGCCATACCTGAGATTTGAGGAAGGATTTTACCTCGCATTCATTCATCATTCAAACTTACTTTTAAGGCTTAATGTACAGAATGAACAATTTTCGATTGAATATCGGACTTTTGCGTTTATGTTATCAATAACATCGATAAGTCCTTTTTTAGCTCAGTGGAAACGAGAAAAGGAAAGGAAAAGATTGCTATGATAAGGATTTTTTCTTATTTACAGCTACAAGAGCTCCTCGATTACCTAAATCTAACGGAACCGATCAATTAAGGGAACTGAAAAGTCACAGTCTCGAATACTTCCGGATGTGCTCGTCGTAATCTTAGGGCGATTTCTCTTCAGGGAAAACTTCCCTTTTATCTCCTACGAAATATCGCAAGAGGAGTATGTCAAGTACCTAGATAGGGAGAGTATGAACATGTCGAAACGAAGCTCTGAAAACCCAAAAAGGCACCCAATCTTCCAACAAAAAAATCATTCAAAGAATGTCGCTACCAACTTTCACACTCAAATGTCGAACCGAGATGAACGACAATTTTAATAAACGAGCGTCCTTCCGCAATACTATGGAAATTTATGCAAATAATAAAGTCCTGCTTTAGTAATTTCTGAAAAGACGAGTGGTAACAACTGTTGCGATAAATAAATCTGAATGATTTGAGTTCAGAGACTCAAGCTGGCTGCCCTTCTGGGACCAAAGGGCTTCATGACCTGATCAAACCTATCCTTCAAAATTATCGACAGCCCATACTCTGCCTATCTAGGTACTCTAGTCAGAGACAAGAGACCCTCTATTTGTATCCTGGCAATGGTGGAAGCTTTTATTTTCGGGGCTCCAACATTCAACAGTTGACCTACCTACTTGGTGGATGGTTGACAACGTGTTGAGAATTTCGTTTTGCAAACAAGCCGAAGTTTTGGGAGCTTGTTCGGCTTATGACGTCATCCGAAGCTCATCATTCACCTAGAAGGTACGTCGACAGCCGAAAAAAAAGGGTGATGACTGGTGCTCTCTTATTATTGCCCATAAGGTAGTGTTGAATCCTTGAAAGTGAAAGCCTTCACCTGTCGCCAAGAGGCCAGTGGAGGGTTTCTCGTCTCTGACTTCAGTGCAGAGTGAGTTTGGCATCAGGGCATCCGATCGGTCTCGGGGTCCCCGACGTGGTTAAAAATTGAAAGGGAACGCGCAATAAGGATATAGGGGGATGATCGACGACTGAGGACGGGGTCGGAGGGAGGAGGAGATTGCCGAAAGTGCAGTTAAGACCCGTTATTCGGATTCGACACCTTCACATAGGTGCGATAACATGTGTAAACGCACCCTCACGCACGCAGACCCGCTTTGAGCACCTTCGGCCGGGATCCCAAGGGCTCCCCGGGGAGAGAATCACAGGAGCGCGATAAGACTAACATTCCCATAAATTCCACATTTCCTCGACCCCTTTTTTTTGAGCCAAGGATTCGCTCGGCGTTTCACTTCCGCACGATGACCCTCGCAGTGATTTCGCCAACTCCCGTTCAGCGTCTTAACGAATAACGCCGTGAGTATTCAGATGTTTGCCACATTTTCCCCGGTAAAATGTTCATTATTTTTAAGGATATGGATATGTATTTTTGCAAAGGTGGATCTAGACGCTTCGAACCGGGGGAGGGGGGGGGTGATGATGCTTAAGAGGAGTCTAGGGAGCTCCCCACAGAAAATTCTCCAAATTCTCAAGTCTTGCCGCAATCACACGCTGAATGTGGGAGCTGAATGGGGCTTGAATGTGGAAGTCAACGGCCCGCGCGCAAAATTCAGCAACGATTCTCAGCGACCATCGGATAATGTCGGATTTGTCTGAACTATTCGAATAGATTTGATACACATTTGGATGAAAATAACTCGAATTAGCGAAATTTCAGCTGCTAAGCGATGCCTGTTGACTTCCACATTCAGCTGCCAAATTCAGCGTGTGATTGCGGCATGTCTAATATGCAGTTTGAGTCAATGTCGTCATGAGGAATTACCAAATTCAAGCGTCCCCCTTCTTCTCTCCTTCATTCCTTCCTTCCTTCTCTCTTTGTTCCCTTTTTCTTTCTCCTTTTTTTCGGGCGAACGGGGAGAGGGCGCACGCTCCCTATGCCGTTTGAGACAAGGAGATTTCCTGTTGGCTCAACGAGAATTCTCGTTCGGATTTTTTCTGATCCAACAGAAAATTAATTTCCGCATGATCGCCAAACTTCACAACGACCATTGGCAGATCCGGGACGTTGGCGACATCGTTTTCTCTCCGTTTAAACCGATGGAAATGCATCGATTCTCGGAGCGGCCAAGTGCTTCGATGAGATTCGATTATTTAGCACAGCGGGCAGATTGTTGAAATTGATAGACAGAGCGATAGAAAAAGAAGACACGGGGAGTATGGAGCAATCCTATTGGTAATTTGGGTGGTTCTTATAGACTAATGGAGAGGAAGGTGGACAACTATCGGGTCTCTCATGAGTTGCCGTTAGTTAGTCTATTACTTACTACCTCCTTTGTCCACTACAACCATTCTCTTTCACTAATGAAAGCCCTCCATATCTTTTTCGTCTATGCTTTGTTTACCAATTTCTTCAATCAGCCCGCGGGTTTGAATGGAGGAAAGCCAGTGTTACCAACCTCCAGGATCCACCCCCGACGACGACACCTCGGAAAGCACGCAACGCATGAGAAATAAATTCTCTTTGCTCCATTCCTGGAAGTCAGATTGGGGAAAGAAATACGTGGAGCAATGTTCCCAGGTTGGATGGCGAGCCCGTATATCTTCCGAGGCTTGCCGCGATATCCACATCCACCCGTCCGGAGGGATTGAATTCCTGCGTGGACCGGGGACCCGAAACTCCCGGCCACCCTCGTTGAGAGCTCCCATAAAATGAAAAGCATTCATTCGTTGGACCCCTCGCCTTCTCCCGGGTGCAATACCGAGAGCAATAATTTATTTGTGCTCCTTCCTACTAAGTGCGCGCGACGTGCGACACAGGTTTCAATATGTGCGCTCCGCTGGGAGTTGTGAGGTGCTCGCCCCAAACCAATCACCCAATGAGAAAGCTCTCGTGGATCCTCGCCACCTTACTACTAGAGTCCCTTTATACTGAGAGTCAAGACAATTTGAATCCATTTCTGATTGGTTCCCGTATTTTAGGCCTCCACAGTGTCACAAACGGGAATAAAGATTACAGTTTCACCGATTGCAAAGATTATAATCTGGAATGGACCAGGGAATTACGGGTTCGGCAAGGAACAAACGGAGTGAGGGAAGGAACGAAGAAAGGAATTAGAGAATGGGCCGATCAAAGATTACGAAAAACGTTCAATTTCTGTAATCTTTATTCCCGTTTGTGACTCCATGAAGGGTGTTGTCTTGACTCTCAGTATAAAGGGACTCTACTTACTACTTGCGCAAACAAATAAATGACTACTCGATCGGATACGAGATGAAGAGCCCTCGTATGTTTCTCTGTTGAATTTCAACGTAGAATACAATAGATCGTATTCAATAGTGGTTCGATGTATCGTTTGGTTCAAAGCAATAGAGCATTAACCGCAAACAGTTTGTGAATTTTATGATTTACGCAGGAAAAACTGGAAATGAGAAAATTCCTCACAATTTCAGTTTTCACTGCCATTTTATACTGGAAGGAATAAAAACTCTATTATAAGAAACTCGTTCCCTCAGGTTACTCAATTGACTTTTGAAGCTGCGTTTACATGTTGAACCAATCGATACCGATACAATGCCACCTGTTAGAAGTATTGAATACGATGCATGGAAGCGGTGTGCATAGGACTTCTGAATTTTTGTACTATAAATTGCGATCAATCCACTCTGTACATGAGGAGCTCTCCAGAGGTAAATTGTTAATTCATTGTTCGATGCGCCTTTTATTTAAAATGTTCCATCAAATCTAACTATTACGAGACCCGAGTGCTGATCACAAGTCACAAAGAAGATTGAAATATTAAAAATCGGATTTTTTTTATTGCCCAATTCTTCCAAAATTCGAACGTCAAAATTTCTCTGTAAACGAAATGTTGTTATTCATAAATACCTACACGGGAAGGTAACTAGGGGTAATGATGTTGCGCTTATAATATCGAATTTTTTGATGTGACATTTTTATGCTTAAAAATGGCGTCTTTAACTTTATCTCCAAGAAGCATGTTGAAGAATAATATGTAAAATTACACATTAGTAATGTTCAAGGCCGAATTAGCGCTCAGGGGCCCGAGATGCTGGCGAGGGCGGGTACAAGGGGTCTGCACATTTGCGGGTCGCATACTCTCTTAATTGAAGACGGTTCACGTTTCCATGTCAGGCTATCAGGTCTACAGCGGTCATTATGGGCCGCAAATACTAAAATTTAAGGGACCCATGACACCCAAAATTCGAGTCTTAGGGCTTCTCTAAATCCGTTTTTTAAAGACTCCATGAGCCCTAGAGAATCTGGACGGATTCCTCGCTGACATAAAGAATTAAAGAAAGTAATGATTATAATAATCATATCGCCCGAGGGGAGGGGGGGCGTGGAGTTAGGGCCCAGGGTTCTACAGCACCCCAGCTAATTCGACCCTGCTTATGGTTTGCAAGTATAAAAGTGAATTTAATGTGTTAGTGATTTATTACTCGCCATTGATTCTCCTGCACTGATTTTATGATAATATGAGAATAAATCACGAACCATTCATACTTTATTTTACCATCGGTGTTCATGGCAAGTGCTCATTACAGATTCAAATCGCATGGAAGTAGTTATGCTCTCAGAAACGTAAATCTTCTGAGTTATTAAATGAAAGAACATCAACAATGTTTGGAGATGTTACAACGATTTGACCCGTTGCAAGTCCACTTTGACCAAGAAGAACCATTATCAAGTGGCTTTGCGTGACTGTCAGTCGTTCAATCTAGGTTGAATTCGTTCCCTCTTTCCCTAAATCCGTGAAAGGAACTTTTAGGAGATCCTTCAAGTCACCGTTTGATCGGTCAGCAAATAAATATATGTGCATTGCGAATAAAATATGGAAACGAGTTCAATGGTCATACATGACATTTAACACCTTGAAATTCGGAAATAGGATCGCTCCATTATCTTTTTGTCTTCTTCGTCTGTCAACTTCAAAAGTCAGCCCGCAGTGGTGACTTTTGCAAATTGGTGACATTGTTTTAAATTTATGTAAATTAATCGGTTTTAGTTGAGGGAGGCTGCCTCACCAAGTATCGATGTGTATACTGATAATGTAAAATGATGAAAAACAGCGTTGTCAATTATTCAGAGTCGCCTGTGAAACACACGCTATGCATGAAATGGACGTATTTCTGCCAAACGGAACTATGTGCATTATGATGTATGATGTGAACCCTGTTATGCATATATTTTTATGGGTCTCAGGGCTCATGCCTTAATGCAAATAGTTCCGTTCGGCAGAAATACGTCCAAATCTGTGTATGAAAGTTCCTTGCTCCTCTCAGTACAAGCTCGAGTGGCTTCAGTTATTAAGGGTAAGAGGGGCTGGGGCAGGGAGGGGACGCGAATCCCTTTCACTAATTCATAACAAAGCCGCGTGGTGATTGAAAGCACATTTAGATTCGAGATCCATGGAACTTCAGCTGCCCTGAAATCCGCTCAATTCAGAATTGATTAAAGATATCATTATGAAGCTTGATGAGTTATGAATTTCAAACAATCGTAACGTGTTTTTTTTTCGCTATCTTACTGGTCCACGGTTAAAAGTTTTCCATATCTCTATTTCCAACGAAGGTTCGCGAAATGTGTGCCTTCAACCGGTAGAATTCGCCATGTTTTGATGCCAGTTGGACGCGTTTTAATCAATAGGAGCTACATCCATTGTGACGCGAGTTCTATCATGCATGTATTCTTATGGAACTCAGAGTTATAATTGGACTACATTTTGCAATTAGGAACTATAATTTCTGGCTCAGTTTAGAAACAACGTATGTACCATCAGTTTCCCTATGCACATACGTATTTTTACAGATAAGCCATGGATTATAGTTCCGAATTGCAAAATGTAGTCCAATTTAGCATATACAAATTTGCGTCGACGGAACCTCCGTCATCAAGGCATATTGGAACAAAATGTGACAGTCCAACATCCACAATTCTCGAGAAGTCACGAGAAATCTTATTGGTAGCTGTGGTTCAGCTGACTTCGGTTGACGTTGGTTCAGTGACTTTACATTCCGTGGGATACATTTCGGAGGACATGGCGCATAAGTTAAGTTTTTGAAAATATTGAGTTTAATGATTTCAACTATGACAAGTTTGGAAATGTATTCTATGAAAAGTTCACTGCCAATGACCAATTTTTAAGTTTCAAGAAGTGAGTTTGAACTTTCTTTCCGTCGTAAGGCTTCACGAAATGAAGAAACTTTAAATGCCTACGAATTTCTTGAAAAAGCAAAAACTGCATTTATGCGCTCTTTTCGTCCGAGCCCCTCAAATCGTCGTTTTCCAGACAAAGGAACATAACTCCATTCCATTTCAAGGTTACAAAATTGATTTAATTTTATACAAAAATTTTTTCTGATAACTTTCATGATATCAAAAGAAACATTAGGGAAAGTCTCAGTTAGAAATTCCCAATATTCTCCTGGTGAAAATACAATTTGTGAGGAGGAATTGGGCAACGTTGAAATGCAAATACGTTCTTTCGTGAGGGAAAAACAACGGAACATGGTCACAAAACGGTCCGTGAAGAGTGCAACATACCTGGTCATCTATTGCAACTGTTGTTTCATACTCAGCCAGACTCCAAAAAACCGCACTACCTTCCACCGAGGCCGAAATACACGGAGCCGCAATTCACGGTTCGACGTACGTTATCCATAAGATCACCATAATTTCGCCAGGAGGCTCATCGACATCCGGAAACAATATTTGGGAGAACGAAAAGGATACAGGTGACTAAGGGGGCACGACACAAGGCTCAAGTTAAAAACGTCAAAATTACAAGGGCGCGCGGACCTAACCTATTGGCTCGGATTTTGTTTTGGCGGCTCGTCGAGGGGTCGGGGTCGGGGAGAGCGATGAGGCGGCGGGGACGGACTCAAAGCGGGACTGAGCGGAGAGCCACGAGACGGCGGATTCTTCCCGAGTGGAAAGCGTAAACAGAGAGGGGCGCACGCGCGGAAAAGCTCTTTTCCGAGGGGAATGATCTCGCCCCCCCCGCCCCTGCACCCCTCCCTCGTCTCGCGCGCTTTCCCCGGAAGCGCGTCCGGTCTTTGTCCCGTCTGGCCGCCTGAGCGGGAACCTGCTCTCGGAGGAACGGATCTCGAGCGGGAATTAGTCCTGAAGAAAGCGAACGAGTCTTTGGATCTGACATAGGTGTTCCTTAATAGGTTTTTCCTAAGGAGAGCCTATATCGACGGTGTAAGTCGGCAATCACATAACTCGTTTGCGGTGTCTGAAAATCTCCGCCATTATATTTTTTTTTAAAGAGAACAAATTGACATAATTCTTTGAAATTTATGCAGAATTTTCTTCGCACAGAGAAGAAAAATCACGGCAGTTATAAAGAATTGCCGTTGAGTAGTTTTCCGTTTAAAAAACGAAGTATGACAGGAAGTCTGCGACGTCGCAAACCGAGTTATGTGATTGCCGACTTACACCGTTGATATGGTTTACGATGTGATTAGGGGGGAGGTTTCAGGAGATCCTTTAACATAGCATTGTAAAAAGGACAATTTTTGCAAACCGCGAGTAAAATTCAGTAGTAAAAGTATGGAAATCGAGGGCTAATCAACAATACCGCCTAATGGGTCAGTTGCGCTGGTCACAGAATCGTATTTTGATTCTTGATTCTTGTAGAGTAGCTAAAAATAATAAGATCTGTCCAAAATGCAACCTTCTACGTTGAATATTAGTCGAGATATCGTCCCATAAAAAGTCATGGTTTTGACGTCATCCCTCGCGGTATACACCCATGGTTCCTTCCTCCTTGCTTTCATCCGAGTTTCATGTTGAGTAACCAGTGCTAATGTGTGTCTCCCTCCTGACTGATAAAACCAAGGTGGAAGGAAACAAGGTTGTCACTGCCACGGTGGATGACGTCAATTTTTCAAAGGGCGATATCTCGGTTAGGGCAAGTTCAAGGGTAACCGCGGTTAATATTGAACGTAGAAAGTTGCGGTTTGGACAGATCTCATTATTTTTAGTTAATCTACAAGAATCAAGGATCAAAACACGATTCTGTGACCAGCGCAACTGACTCATTGACAATTTTGGCAAAAATGAGATGGCAACTTTGCCGCATTCTACAGTAATTCGAAAGCTGATGATTTTGGTTTTTCCAATATTTCGCCTTCAATTTTCAAGGTAGGCCATATAGCATCCTTTGCACTACAATAGTTATCTACTGGAGGATTTCCGTCCTATACGCTGCTAATAACTCTTGCCTTGTGGTAAATTATGTCTAACTCCAGCCTAACGATTTTAATGCGAGCTTGTATTTCTATTCTGATCAGCCGGCTGATTATTGAAATTGATAGACAAAGTGATAGGCAAAAAAGACAAATGGGAAACTAAGCGATCCTGCAGATGGTGGCAAGTGGGTGGTTGCAATAGACAAAGAGGATAAGTGATGAACAATCTAACAGCAACCCAGGAGAGACCCCTTAGTTAGTCCATCATTTTCTCCCTTAGCCTATAACAACCATCGGTTTAAACCAACAGGACCATTCCTTGTTCCCTATGTCTTCTTAGTCCATCGCTTTTTCTATCAATTTCAATAATCAGCTCGCTGTATGATTTCTGCCGTAAATTGAGCGTGAGAACATCCTTGGTTTTAAAATGAATAATTATTATTAGAGGAGATATGATCTAAAAGCCTCATCTGCTACAACACATCCGTTTGAATGAAAAAACGCCGCCTGATGACGTCACAAAGCGACAGACTTTCTCACTTTTAAATCTGTTTTTCTACAATTTCCAATATGAGGACAAAAATATGAAAAATGCTGCAAATGCAGCTCAGTCAGCACTCTCAATTGGACGTATTTCTGCCAATCGGAACCATGCGCCAATTTGAGTTCCTTTTGAGGAATTTAGAATCCCGGATAGAGCGTTCTGTCAAACGGAACTAAGCGCCATGGAGAAGCATCGCGAGTATAGGAACGAATTAGCCCGACGCCCGGTTCCGCCGCCAATCCAAGCCCCCCTGATGGCGCTTAGTTTCATTTGAAAGAAATACTTCCAATTGTAGTAGAAAAGATTTCCTCGCAAATTCTCCGATGGAGTTTTTTATCTCTCGAGTAACGTGGCAAGATAGACGCGTCGTGATGAACGAATCTGAACAAAGGCAAAAAGGAACTGCATACGTGAAAGAGCCGTTCATGGAGAGCGGATGACACCGGCTTGCGGTTCGGAGCTCGAACGCAGGCGCGCGTCTCCCCTCTCGTTATCGATCTGCCTCGGCGTCGCGACGCTGCTGGAGCGCCGGGCGGCGCGCCCGGCGTTTGACAACAGAGCATCTTACGATGTTTCAATGGGACATATCTCCATTTACCGGCGGCGTGTGAGTGCGAGTAGCGGCGCACTATGGTCCACAGACCCTATTTAACGGAACTTTAGTCAAATTTTGAGGGTGGAAAAAATTAAAGTTTGGCACTACAGTTTTATCATACATACTCTCATGGATCGTCACCTAAGTTTTCATCGACTAATAATGATTTATAAGATTGTGACGGACCCTAACAACAGAGCGCGCGGTAGGTCTTCATTAGCTGATTGTGAGCCGCATTCGGTGGTGCGTTACAGGGTGTTTATTTTACCGAGTTACGCCTCATCTATGTAAATTTTTGGGCAACATGGATCCACCTGATGGCAAGTGACTTCCTTTTCACCCCGTTTCATTAATTTTGAACCGAAATTTGTATGCTTTTGAACGCTCCAAACATACGCCAAAAAATGCTAGAAATCAGTGAAATTCATAATTTTTAGGAAGCTCTAACTTTTTTTTAATTCTAGTTAATGCTTTGCGGATTGAAAAATCTTGTTCAACATATCCTTGACTTTAAAATGATGCCAATTTAAATTGCGCCTTTTTGCAACTAACGGTCGAAATCAATTTTTTCGGAGTGCACCTCCGTGCATCAAAATGTGGAATATTCCATGCATTTTTGGCGTTTTTGCGACTGTTAAATTTTTTCTAGGTACAAAATAAAAGTATTCTGATGTACTTTGATCTACTGAGTCCGAAAATGACCTTTGTTTTTTCTTATCACCTCTCACTTTTCCGAAAAAGCAACTTTTTCCCGGGAAAATGAGCAATTTTGACGTATTTTTGTCATAATTGCAATTCATGTTGATAAAATATACTAGACCCGTGATAAAGAGATTCTATCATGTATATAAAGCTGCTAAATCCGAATGTGACATAGGTTTTGATTAATCACCCTCCAGTTCTCCGATAATGCCGATTTTTCCGCGCTTTTTGGGTAAAACCTTTCCCGGACTCTAAGTGTGTTAAAAATACGGTTTAAAATTGATTTCGATGTTTGATATATCGATTCTTATGTATTTTGACTCGCTAAGCCCGAATATGACCTTAGATTTTTCTTATCACCCCTCATTATCCCGGAAAACTCAATTTTCCTCGGAGAACGAGCTTTTTTGGTATTTTTGCGACGATTTTCCGTTTTCTGAGGAAAACTGGGGGTTGTAAGAGGCAATTTGAGGTCGAACTCCGGTTGAATGTTTCTTAAGACGTCAGAGAAGACCTAAAGAGGAACTTGGAAAATCGCTACAACTCCATAGAATAGGAAAATTGGCGCCAAAATACCGAAAAAGCTCGTTCTCCGAGGAAAATTGAATTTTCCGGGATAATGAGGGGTGATAGGAAAAATCTAAGGTCATATTTGGGTTTAGCAAGTCAAAATACATAAGAATCGATATATCAAACATCGAAATCAATTTTAAACCGTATTTTTAACACAAGAGTCCGGGAAAGGTTTTACTCAAAAGGCACGGAAAAATCGGCATTATCGGAGAACTGGAGGGTGATAAACCAAAACCTATGTCATATTCGGATTTAGCAGCTTAATATACATGACAGAATCGCTTTACCACGGGTCCGGTATAATTTATCAACATGAATTGCAATTATGACAAAAATACGTCAAAATTGCTCATTTTCCCGGGAAAAAGTCGCTTTTTCGGAAAAAAGAGAGGTGATAAGAAAAGACAAAGGTCAATTTCAGACTCAGTAGATCAAAATACATCGAACTAGTACTATTTAGTACCTGGAAAAAATTTTACCTACATGTTGCAGAGGTCAACAGTCGCAAAAACACCAAAAATGTCCATTTTTCCGGGTAAAATCGGCTTTTCCGGAAAATTTAAGGGTGATGGACCAAAACGGAGGTCATATTCGGATTTACCGCCTAAAAATAAATGAGAATAGTCTGATCTCGACAGAGAGACACTTTTGTTATTATTTTTATACATGTCAAAATAGGGTGGAAAAAATCTTCAGTCTTGAAAGCGCCAGAAATCACATTTGAGGTTATGTTTCTCGGTCAGGATGTTAATATTTTGTTAAACTAAGATGTAAAATGAAATCAGCGACCCAAAAAACATATGATCCAACACCTTTTATAACGGTGCAGTGCATTTTCGAATAAAGTTCCGTTAAATCCAGTCTGTGGACCATAGTGCGGCGTGTACACAATTATGCCCTCATTATTCCTCCCCCTCTCCGCTCCCCCACCCCCTCCCCGCGTCGCCTCAGCTTTACGATTTTTGAACTTGAAAGTTTCGTCTTAGTGGACTCCTGGGAGGAAATCGTCCGGGGCAATCAACACGATAGAAAGGAGGTTAAATGAGGGGAGAAAGTGGCGATAACTGAGGGGATCTGCTTTTACGGCTCTTAAAAATTTCAGAGGAAGTTTTTAGGACGAGATGAATTGCGTTTGGACGTATTTAAATAAAAAAGAACTGCGTACCTTGAGACATGGGCCCTGAGACACGTTAGAATAAGTGCACGACAGGGCTCATTTTCCAATGCACATACTTCCATTTGATTATTTTTTCAAGTTCCATTTGATTTAAAGTTGTTCATTTGCAATGAGGAACTACTAATTCTGGCTCATTTTAGAGACAACGTATTTAGCCTTTAATTTCCCTGTGCAGGTACGTGTTTGAATCGACGAGCCAGACATAGTTTTTCCTTATTTCAAAAAGAGATTCAAATAATCAGAGTTTAGCGAGAGCGAAATGAGAGATATTGACTGGGAACGGAGATAACTGATTCTGAACTTCCATCTCGCAATAAAACTAAATATAAAAAGAAAACTAGTCAACAATCTTTAAGACAGATTTTGAATACTAAATATTCATCATTTTTCCTTGGGCAGGAAAAAATTGCTTTGTAACGAGCTTAAAATCATGTGTAACTTGCTTGATTTGAAAATATCACCAACAGTGCTCGATGTATGATTTTTTTACCTAGTGCTAGATCGATTTAGGCGCCACATAGAGGGTCACAATAAATCTAAAAAGGGCTATGCGGGGGATGACCCACGAATAATTTTGAAAAAAAATTAGTATCTCATATGACATCCTGAGGAAACCCGGTGCACACATTCCGCCCTTTTTCTTACGTTCCGTGCAGCTATTCGTGCTTCCGCACGGAAAAAAAAGTCCAGCGCGGCTCACCGAGCGCACCCGTGTGTGTCACCGGGCGCGCCGGTGATTATGGCGCTACAGAAGAATACCGCATCGTAACATTGGGCCGACCGGTGAAATTCACCGGTACTGTCCAGCGTCCCGAGGCTGCACTGTCTGGGCACCACTATGTATTCGTGCGGCCGCCGCCAACGGCATATACCGTCCCTGCAGCGGGCGCTATCCTTGACAGGCGCCGTTACTTTTGTCTCGGCCGGTCACTTCAATCCCAGCCACCTGTCTCGCTTTATTTAATTTAGGGGATGGTGGAAAAGGGTTAATTGTGGAAATAATTTTTGAAACCATGAAAAATAAAAATAATGCAACTGTTGGGATATAGTTTAATCGATATTGAAGGTTAGAAATTTTGTGCCTACCTTGGGGATTGAACCCGGGACCTACCTAACACTAACCGAAGACCCTAACGATTGAGCTACACCGAACGATGCACTCTGGGGACGCAAAACCGGTATTTAACGTCGATTTGAACGGGCAACTAGGATATTTTCAATCTGCCAACTTTAAATTCACGCACTGAATAAAATTGACGTAAAACATTATAATTTTCTGCGAATTTGCACGGGCCGTCTCAATTTTAATCCGATGTGACATTCTATTATTTTATTTATTTTCTCTCTTAATAAAAGGGGTTTATGACGTTAGCTTTTGCGCTGATTCTGAGACTCCGGAGATTTTCCGTCGGACGGAATCAACGATTTTTAAACAGTGTACATGCCACTATTATACTTCAGTAATAAACACTAAAACATTTAAGCACGTCACGGAACAAACAAAAAAATAATCATTATCACAGAGACGGAAAAGCCGCACCACCGAAATAGTTATATTTATTTATCTATTTATTTTTTTTTTTAAGTTTTATTCAATATTTTGCCTACTACAAAGGTATTAAGAAATTTATATTTATTACGCAACGCAACGAATAGGCCAAAATGGCTGAGGGCTGCCAACTCAATCACGATGATGATTTGAACTGCACTGGCGAGGCATCAGAACAGAAACTACCCTCTTGGTTCACCGGTCGGAGGGCGGTGAATCGAACCGTTGGAAATCCCTGTCTCCAATGCGGGTTAAGGTGGTCACTGGGAAGGCTACGTACAATACTTGCTACCGGATTTCAATTAACCGGACTCCCGGTCGCCGAAGAGGGCAAAGGTTGGGTTTTCCACTGTGTACTACCTATTGCTCCTGCTGTCAAGCCGGCCTCGGAGATCGTTACTTGGATTCACCTGCATGGTTCGTTCTCTCAACTGGACGGATTTTTTTCCGTGCGCGCTACTCATATTCTGCCGTGCTGAGGAGAAACGCCTTGTGAACATTCGAGAGTTGCCAAATTTCCTTCGATAAAATGCTTATTTATGAGGAAAGCTATTAATGTTTTCCCTCGAAATTTTCAGGAACTTTAGGTGAAATTGCGAACGAAATTATCTAAAAAATTGGAGGAAAAATATTTACAAATATTCCCTGAAATTCGTGATTTACCAAAGGAAATTTTGCAACGCCTGGAGGTTCATACGGCGTTTTTCATTGGCACGGCAGTATTGCCATCACAATTTGTGAAGACGAACTCTGGAAGAGGATGAGAGACACGCAGTGAAGCGAGTAATCAACGTGTGTTCCTCGGCCTCCTACAACGGTTATCCGTGTTTTTTACTTACTTATCATTATTTTTTAGAATAAATTAAATAATAATTGACAGCATGGAATGTTTGCTGATGAGCCTACCAGGCTGGACGTTGAGATATTCTGTATATTTAAAATGTAGTGTGATGCCCAAAATCTCAGTGATCCAGATGGTTGGATTGAGCCTAACTTCTATGGATCGTATTCAATAGTGGTTCGATGTATAGTTTGGCTCAAAACAAAGAAACATAAACTCAAACCAAACTGTTAGGGTATTTGTCGGAAAAGCTGAAAATGAGAAATGTTGTAGCAATTTCACTACTATGGCCAATTAGTACTCATACGAATCAAAAATCCATCACAAAAAACCCGTTCCGTCAAATTCCTCAACTGACTTTTGAGGCTATGTTTACGTTTTGAACCATTCGATATCGACACAATCTCACCCGTTTGATGCATCGAATACAATCTATTACGAAGTTGTTTTGAAGAGGGTAACGCGGTCATTTTTACGGTGTCTCGTTAGGAGCTTTGCACGATGTTCGTCTCGCGTGACGAGAGAACTCTGTCGTGTGGCAGGAAAAAGGAAGTAGCCTCCGTGCATCACACCACATGTTGATGATGAAAGTCGGAAAGCACGTATCTCGATTGAAGTGCTGTGAAATCCACGCTGCGGGCAAATTATTGACATTGATAGACAAGGCGATAGACAAAGAGGACATAGGGAAATGGAGCGAGTCAGTTGGTTGAAATGGGTGGTTTTTATGGTTGAGGGGAGAAAGTGATGAACTAACTAATTAAATAAAGAGTCTCTTGGGTTGCTCTTACTTACATTTTTTATTAATTGCGAGCACTCCATTCCAACAATAGGACTCAACTCTTTATCCTTTTTGTCTATAGCTTTGTCTATCATTTTTAACGATCAGCCCGCAGTTGCTTTAAATCTTTGAAAAACATTGTTTGAAGAATATTCAATCTGGTCCAAAATAACGATCTGTTTCTCTAAATAACGTTTTTCCCAAAGCGACGTTCGTTTTATTAAGTCCCGACTGGTTATTTCTTGTCATAGCAATTCTCAAAATAGCCCCTTGCAAGACAAACGTTCTACTTTTAATTCTATTTCGAAAACAAATGACTCTTCAAAATCAGTATTGATTCGGACAAAACTATTTTGAGCGCCTTAACTTTTCTCACATTTCAAAAATGAGAGACACCTCAATGCGCGTTGATGACGGCGCGGCGCAGTGATACAACTATTCGTGCTTGATGGATGTCTGCGTTGCGGCTGCAAAATTGAAGGCGCGATGGCGCGGCGCGCGGCGTGAACTGAGAACTCTCAATGATCCGCACAATACTGCTCAAGTGCCTATGAGGTGTCGCTCAGCAGGGCGCAAAGATAAAAAATGAGGCTCGCTTTATGTCTATCATAAGACAATGGGAGAGAGAAATACAGAATGTCACACATCAAGATTTACGTGTCGCTCGAATTTCATCAGTTTATCTCTAATATTTCGTGATTGTGCGATCATCCCTGGTTCTTAATCATTTCAAACATCAGACATAGTTTGCTCGGTATTTTCGATCAAAATATCTCCACATTCTTTTGATTATTCTTATTTTCTTTATCGTTTCAAATTTTCTCGTGTTTAAGGACATGCAGTTTGATAAGAAGTTGAGAATGTCATCCACGTTTTGAGGATAATTTTTTCAATGTATCAAAGCTAGAAACAACGGATCATACTTTTTCCATTCATCGCACCGTATATTTTAATCCTGGTTATAATTAGATGACAAATAGCAAAACATATACTGTATAACAGAAGCTTTAAATTTATTATATTTTGTCAGATATAGTGGTTCCTTGTAGCAAAATGTGGTCCAATTCTGTAAAATTATGTGTTGCTCTTTAAAAAACCACCGAAAGCTCTAATAAATGTTGGAGCCTGTTAAAAGTGGAATAGATTTTGCAAAAGGTAACTACCCAGGTTACTATAGGTACCATAGGTTTTTGCTATAGGATACTATCTCCAGCTCATTTTTGAAACAGCATCAGTGTCATTCGTTTTCTCATAGATGAGAGTTTTTATAAATTAGCCTGAAATATGTCTTCCTTATCGAAGAAAGTAGTCTAATTAACACTTAAAATTAGTTACACGTACACTTAAACTTTGAGCCCTCATCACATGTGCAAGATGCACACATGCATCCCAAGATGGTATCATATGAAACCCCTAAAAAGCTTTAATTTATTTGCATATGTATAATAAAGTTTAAAAAAGGATAATGTAATGTGCATAAATTCAACAGTGATAAGATAAGATAATTACATATATACATCTTACGCACTGATGATATTGCATCGGCTCCATGAGGGTTTTCCAAAGAAGATTTCGCGGGAATTACCTATGCCACGATCTGTCGTGGATCATACAAGTTTTTATACTATAAATGAAAATAAGGCCATGTATTTCACTAAAATGCGTTCGATATAAGTACTTTAAGATATGTTCACGTTCACTGAATGTAATTTGAAGTTCTACATCTATATTTAGCATTTTCGAATTCGAAATTCCATGTTATAAAATACAAAAATATTCGCAAAAGGAACTACTATTTCTGGCTCATCCGTAAAGGCACCTATCTGTTTAACAAAAGTAATGGCACATACATTGTTTCTAAAATGAGCCAGACCTGTTAGTTCCATTTTGAGAAATTTAGTCAGTATGATCTACACATGATATATCCTCTATAGGAAACTTAACGAAATAAAAAAGTCTTGATAATTAAGTTATCGAAGTTGGATTTCTGGTGTGTATATGAAGTTCCGGAATGACTCATCGACGAACAAATATGAATCGCTATTTAAGTTTTTTTCCTAAATAAAAGTAACATATTTTACAATCATGCCTCAGATTTTGTCGATCCCGACAAAGGCCGTGCGATCAGTTTTTGGATAGCAGCACCATTCCCTAAAATAAAACTAATAAGTAATTCGCCATAAAAAATAAATCTTAGCTGTATAAAAATCTTAACTATACTGGACATATAATATAAAATGAGGAAGCTAATTACTGCACAAATCTTCGCGTATATAAAAAGTTTTTAAAAAAATTGTATTTTTAAAAACTTTTTTTTTTATTTATACTGGACATGGTGCGAACTCGAGCATTCTGATACATGCCTCCTGAACAACACTCCATGTAAAATACAATTCGTGCAACGGAAATTACTGAAATCAATTCCTAAATTAACGTTTTTAGTTTACATTACTTAGGAGAACTTTGCATCCCCCAGTCACATGAACAAAAACATAGTTTACTTAAGTCAAATCGCCCGCTACAACAATTTTGGCAGGCTTCGTACAGTGTTCCGTCTTTTGTTGTTCAAAGTGTTTAACAAAGTGCCTCAGCTGAGCCGAAACACCGAGATTGAGATGTCTATAATTCTCATACTTTAGCGACTGTTTAAGTAACGCTTATTGCACGATTTGACTCACGCAGCCCATTGTTTTTTATGAGCGGGAGATTTGAATTTACGCATCGAAAATCGTTAAATATATCTTAGTTGGGAGTTAACTTGAGTGTATTTTGTCGCGCAAATCGTATTTAAACGTAAAATTTTGGTCAGGACAGTGTCTCGGAATGCTTAAAATTGCACCTTGTCTGGTGGTCCATCGTCTCTGAAAAATGGTTGGAATTAGCACGAAAATCCGCACGAACTAAGCACTAAGTGGCACCGCATTTAGCACCTTTAAGCTTAAGGCATTAAAATTGCCCACCAATTGGAAGTGAAGGGTTTCTCAATCCAATGAGAGTTTCGGTTTTGGAATTTGCGATGGAAAATTCGAGGTCATCCGACGCGTCATCCGTCAGCGTTTCTGTCTTTTTGTTTTCTAGTATAAGGGTGAGCTTCAATGGGCGCGGTCCCGGCCCCCCGGCATTCGCAGGCAAAAGCGGACGGTTCCCTGAGTTGCCATCTAGCCGCTCTGAATCTGTACTCACTCTTGCCAGAATAGGACCTTTGTTATCTTCAGCATGGCGATAATAAGAACCTGGAGCTTTATCATTGTCCAAAGGGGGTGTGGGACCTTTGTTGTCCTCAGCATGGCGATAATAAGAACCTGGAGCTTTATCATTGTCCAAAGGGGGTGTGGGACCTTTGTTGTCCTCAGCATGGCGATAATAAGAACCTGGAGCTTTATCATTGTCCAAAGGCGGTGTAGGACCTTTGTTATCCTCAGCATGGCGATAATAAGAACCTGGAGCTTTATCATTGTCCAAAGGCGGTGTAGGACCTTTGTTGTCCTCAGCATTACGGTAATGAGAGCCTGAAGCTTTATCATTGCCCAAAAGGGGTCTAGGACCTTTTTTGTCCTCAGCATTACGGTAATGAGAGCCTGAAGCTTTATCATCTCCAAAGAGGGATGAAGGACTTTTTTCCATGATCTTTCGAGCCTTCTTCAAAGTTTCGTGGCGCCTCAAAGGGGGATGTGGACCAGCCGCGCCGCTGACCTGAAGGTTGAGAGCTGCTCTAAGCTGCTGCATGTGTTGCCGGCTGACGGGAAGTCGCACTTTCATTTCAGATGCCTCGCCTCCAACCAGATCTTGTCCTCCGTGGCTCTCTGCGTCTTGCCCAAGTCCGAAGGTGTCTCCATGTTCATGTAGACCCTACAAAAGAACCACGAATCGGTGACATGAAAGGACTACGCATCCGAGAAATACGGTGCCGCGCCGGGTACATTTCGGGATAATAGGCCAGTTGCGCTAGTTGCAGAATAGTGTATTGATGCTTGATTCTTGTAGATTGGCTAAAAACTCATAAGATCCGTTTAAACCGCAACTTTCTACGCTCAATATTAACCGAGATATCGCCCTTTGAAAAGTCGGGTTTTTGACGTATTCAACCGCGGTAGTGACACCCTAGGTTTCTTCAACCTTGCTTTCGGCAGTCAATGTGACGCACATTTACACTGGTTGCTCACTATGAAAGTCGGATGAAAGCAAGGTCGAAGAAACCCAGGGTGTCACTACCGCGGTGGTCAAAAACCCGACTTTTCAAAGGGAGATATCTCGGTTAATCACTATATTGTTGCATATTGCACAGTTTTTAAATCTCGGTTAATATTGAGCGTAGAAAGTTGCGGTTTAGACGGATCTTACAAATTTTAGCTAATCTACAAGAATCAAGCATCAACATACTATTCTGTGACCAGCGCAACTGGCCCACTGATATATATGATGTTCCTTAAGATTTTTTTTAGAAAGGCGAGCTTTGAAAATCGATATTTCTACGTGTTAATGTAGAAGAGAAAACAAAAGCAGCAATTCGACTTGCGGGTCGAATGGCATCCCCTACTTTTACGAGTCGACTCTGATTAGCTGATCCGCGTAATGCCCACTTTCCAGGGCCCCTATGGAAAATAACACGAAGTTTATTTTTCATCGGCAATATCTCGAAAACAAGGGAAAATTCATACGTTGGAGACTTCAGAAATCAATTATCTAGATTTTTCTGAAGAAATTGATTGGGTAATACATGACACTTTTTTTCGAACACATCGAACAGTTCGACCTGGAATTTTTTTTTTTTTTTTTTTTTTTTTTTTTTTATGACACCAAGTGTCATATTTCAAGTTGACAAGAAGTTTCAAGTGATGAAGCGGGTAAAACTGCTGAAAAACGCACCTTAAAGACCAGACTCTCAAGATTGGCAAGTAGAAAGTTTGATTTTAAGACATTATCTTATCAGGAGACTGTAAGGATCATCATATCAGACGGTCTCGAAATTCAGCTGGTGCTGAATTTCTTGGTCTAACGGAATCAAGTGTCCTTAAGTATTTCAATTTTTAGTTCGAATGTTTCATCTCACTTTTGAAGAAAGCTACGCATTTAGTAATTCGCACTGAGATCAATTGTCTGTTTCAGACTGAAATTTTCCAAAAATTATCTTCAAAAAATAAGCTGATTGTCCTATGGAAATCTTTTGTGCTCTCATGGTACTTGTGCCTTTCGTGATTGATTTCAAGAACACAGAATTCAACTGAACAAACTTTCGGTCTCCTCGTGCGGAGAAGACATCAATTTTTTTAATAATTTTAGATTTATTCAAAACTTCATTTTTTGAACATTTTACATTTGATTATTCTCACAGCTTTCTAAACACTTTCCTCTTAAAATGAAGATTTCTTCCAGGTAACGCGGAAAGGTTTTGAAAGAAGGTATACCTATTTCTACTTACAATTATCAGAAGGAGACTGAGAAAGCGAGGAGTAAACATGATTGCGCTCTGCTCAACAACAATAAAAAGAAACACGAAAATGAGGCAGGGATTCGCGGTTTTAAGTCATGCTCATTTGCATACTCAGGTGTTGCCGTTTGATTCATGGGGCATGTTTCCAGGTAAAAAACTAATTCGTCAATTTATCTTAATCTTTCGTTGTTACGCGATGGTGCCAACTGTTACCTATTGGAACCACTCGAGAGGTCTTCAACAGATCCCTTAAGCCAAACCTCTTTTTTATTAGCGCTCAGGGACCCGGAGTGCTGGCCGGTACAAAGGGCCCGCATGCGGATTGCATACACTCTAAATTGAAGGCAGTTCACGGTTCCCAAAGAACGATGGGTCCATGCATGGCTACGCTTTCCCCTTCCCCCGGCCCAGCCTTCGCCATCATTTTAATTAAGGGTAGTTACAATATTGAAATAACACTCAAAGTAAGGATGCCACACATAATGTGTCATTTTATGACACGAAACTTAACTAAATATCTTAAGAATAAGTAGGAGTCACTTGAATTCTTCCGGAAAATTCGCAACTCAATCTGTGATTTTTTATTCTCAGGGTAGCCGGTCTTAGCAGGCGGAACTGGATCTTTTCATGGGGGGGGGGGGGTATCTTACTGAATATACGGGGGTCCAAAATACTGAAAAATCAACTGTAATAAACCTGTCAAATAAACTGTACATTCAAATTGTGTTCCTAAGCTAGCGTAAATATTAGCAGGGAATTATCTCCTTTTTTCTAAGCTAAGGAACACTCAATAAAGTCCATTTCTGAAACCCCACTCCTGCAGTTTTGTGGATTTTGGATCATGTAAATTTTTGCAGGAGAAAACGAAGTGCATGACAAAAGTCGGGACTTGAATTTGTACGAAATTTACATAAATGAAAAGGATGATGATGCGAGATGCGACCTACCCGAAAAAGGGCATGCAAGTCACATATATGTGATACTTTTTCATTTTTATGGAAGGTTGAGAGCTCATTCGTTAACGTACGACTCGTTTGCAGCTTGGCAGTGATGAATTACATTTTTTCACAAAATGAGCAAACCCCCGGTCTAACTCTATGACCACTATAAAGCACGGAGAATCTCGGATTTTCCTCGTAGGAAAGGCAACCGACTTTGCTGCATGTACGCTCGATGTTCAAAGTTGGTTTTTCTCCCCCTTTTTTTTCCAACTTCGTTTACCGATTGCTCGCTCTGCGCCGCCTGCTTGGTGCTTTGCAAGGATCATCCGTCATGTTGGAATAATTAATTAACGCGTAGCACAACAATAGGATGCTTGATTAAACGCTTGATTTGACTTTCGTTTTGGGCGGGCTGGATTCAGAAAAGATTTCTCCGAAGAGCAAAATGCGAACTTGCTCACATTGGATTGCGTTTCACATTGGATCCATGCTACATCATCCAGTTGATTCAGAGGCATGCATCCAGTGGCGTGGCGTGAATTGCGATATATCGATTGTTATGCCATTTAAACCTATGGTAAAGAATCGATTATTAAGGTGTTCGCTGCGAACACCCTATCTATCGATTCTTTTCCGTAGGTTTAAATGGCATAACAATCGATATATCGTAATTCACGCCACGCCACTGCATGCATCGCATGTCGAGATATTTAGATTTCAGAGCTTGTTTCGCCAACAGAATTTAAGTAATGAATATAAGTATCGCTTCCGCCGAGCGTAGACTTTCACCATCTATAGTAACAAATTTTTGCAATTTAAGTCTTTTTTTCTTCTTCTTTTTTCTTTTTTTTTTTAAATTTCTGTATGGGCTCCACAGCAATCTGAATGCACTCACAGTATAGGTCCTACACAAACCCAACGGAAAATAAAATTGAATAAAAACGGCGGGATCTACTCCAGTGTTGCTAAATTATATTAAATAATGTGTTTTATATTGGCAACCTTGCGGTCTGCGGAGGTCAGCTCTGGCAACGCACTTTCAACGCTCGTTTAAGGTTGATTAGAAGGGGTCCTAGGATAATGAAAGGAATATGTGCATTTGCAACTTAGGGACATCTTAGAGTATTTAGGTGCCAACATGAAATATGAGATGTGAAATATGAGATGTCAATTTTTTAATAAATTGATTCCAGGTGCGTTTATGCAATTTCATGAAATTTGCTATGGTGACTAAAATAACAAATTGCATGAATACAACACCATGCAACCACTTGTGACCAACAAAAATAATAATTTTTCTCAATTTTTCTTTTTTAAAACGAGCTCTCATATTTTTTCTCCAATGCCAACTTATGGAATAAGTTAGTCTACATTTGGATGAACACCTTCATGTTAAGTTCATCAGAGATAAATGGCCTCTGATGTTAAGGCACCCCTGATAACTAAAATTACTATACTACTAATACTACTCTCGTTACTCGTATTAGCACAAATTATTTCAGTTCTGCTCTCCTCATAATTTTAATGAAGTTTGAACGGGCAGTTTTCATCGTGAACGAGAATGCCCCCGGAGATCGTTGAGCCGCGATGAAAGTGAAAACTGGACCTCCGGTCAGCTTCTTATTCAAACGCTTGGTTACGTCAACGAAGTTCACATGTCCTGTCGAATTACTCGATGAAATAAGCGTGAATACAATGCGTGCATCTTATTCTTGTCATCCATACCCCTTCTCTACGAATCCGTTGTTCTTCCTGGAACCGCAGTCTATGCCCGAAGATTCAACTTTTCCAACGTAATAGGATCGTCAGTTGCGAGTCGTCAAGTTCTAAGTCTCTTCAAAGTTCTTTTATTCTGACTGTGAATGTGATCATTTTGAAGTAAAGTTGGTGCAACTATGGCAAAGTGAAACTATTGAGAGAGACCCTGGTTTAACGGTATGGAGGGAATTTTGTGAATTTTGAGGAAGTTTTATCTTGTGCGAAAGTATCTTATTTTGCCGCGATCATTCAGCTTTTTTTAGATGGACCATAGTGGTGACGTCATCATAGGAATTCTCCATTATATCGAATTGGGTCCATATAGTAACAGTTATATAATCTCTTTCAATGCTACCAATGAGAGTAAATCGATACTTATCGCTTTTCTGTGACGTGGCATTAATAGCACCCGTGTCACTTTTCACCTCACTCGATCAGTTTTATTTGATGTCAACAGTAATTAAAGAGGGAAAAGAAGTGTTGATAAAAGTCAAAAATTTCTCTAAAAAACGAAGTGTTTTACAAAATGAGAGCTCTGTAGATAATTGATCAGAGCCCTTCCATGGGCGGAACTGGTATGATGCGAAGGGGGGGGGGGGGTGCTACCCGCAGAATTCTACTCGACCTTTCCCAAGAAATGTGAGTTTTTCTTAAAAAGAATGTGACCTTGCTAGTGTCTTCGATTCGTTCTTTCTATTAGTAAGAACACCTCGAAATTGCTCATGAGACGATTAAATTTTTCAAAATTTTCCCCGGATCCCCTATGAAACACCGGTGTTTTTTCTAGAGCCCTCTTGATGGGATACCTTATTGCCCCCCCCCCCCCCTCACAAAAAGCTCCCAGTTCAGCCCATGAGCCTTTCATAAGAGATCACGCGAAGTACTTGCATGGGTACATGTAGTTACTCTTCGTGATCAAGCGCCTCTTTAAAGCGACCACAAAGAATCCAACCGATCACTTGAACCAAGTTTGACAGACAGAAACCAAGTCACATATCTAGATAGATCTGACGAAATAAGATTTGAAGTTTTATTCCTCTACTAGGCGTAATGTTAGGAGTACAGTTCAACGCATATTTATACATAAAAAAAATATGTACCTATTCCGATTTTCAACTTTTCATAGCGAGGAAATGTGCAGCTAGTTAAGCTCAAAACGACTCTTACCTCAACCCCCCCCCCCCCCGCTCCAAATTTGTCTTTGGGCTCTTCTTTTGCTGATTGGCAGTTTTCCCAGTTAGTATCTTTTTCCGACTTAGTTTTTCAATTCGCGGAAAAAAATCAACGAACGAAATGAACGAATAAATTACTATTTATTTTTGGACCAAAATCAATCTCCTCGCTATCGTACACATAAATTAAAAATGCTGAGACTGAACAGTAACAATCAGTAACCATGAAACCTCGCAAGTTTAGGTATCGTTTTGTAATCTAGGGCTGATTCACTCGATCGATTCATTTGAATTTCAAGGGAGTTTGCTCGGTGATTTTTCTTGTTCATCTATTAATTAATTTCATCATATTTAATGAGCAGGATGTTTAGAATAATGGAAACAGGAGACGGCATTTTTAATTCTACAAAGTCACCTAGTAAAAAAATAAAAAAACCAACGAAAGAACAAACAAACAAACAAACAAACAAACAAACAAACAAACAAACAAACAAACAAACAAACAAAAAAAAACAAACAAATAACACAGCGTGATAAAATTGTAAGATGGCCCCTGTCATTTCTCCTAAAATTTAAATAAATTAAAACACAAAATGTCCAAAATCTATGCTCAGATTCGGATTCCTCGTGAAAAATTGATGAGATTTAATGTATCAAAGGTTAGCATACATGAAAGATGGAGGGTAAACGTAAGCGTAAAGACTTTCCTTTGAGCCATGCCGCCAGCGAGTGCGGGTTCTGAGAATCTGCCCTTAGCGCCAGCGGCGCTTAGCTTTCGGTTTCGTTCCGAAGAATTTCTGAGAGGAGAATCTTCTTCTTACTCTTCCGCCTCAGTTGCCGTCAGCCGTCGCCCATGTTGCCACGTTGGACTGATATGTTAGAATATGTATGCACACATCACTGCGTCTTTTAAGCTATGCTAGCGTATGATACATGAAATCGCATCAATTTTCAACGAGGAATCCGAAGATGATGAGTATAGATTGTTAATGTCACCCGTTTTAAGTCAAATTTTCAATATTCCAAAATCCAAAATGGTAAGTGTCGTCTAAAAGACTATCTTGGCTCCACTTGGTTCGATTTTTGTGAAATTTGGTAGCAGGGAGTAATTTTCGACGGGAAACTTGAATTTTTAGTCAAACTTGCAAAATAACAAAATCCAAGATGGCGGACGTGGCCTAAAACGCAAATTTTCAAAATTCCAAAATCCAAGATGGCAAACGTGGTCTAAAATTTATCCTAATGGAGCTGCTAATGTCAAAGTGCTCTTTTCAACGGAGAACTTAATTTCTTTTTCGATTAGCTTGCCGCAGCGTGTCAGAGTTAGGCAGATTGGTGGCATGTATTGAGAGGAGAGGGGCTGGGGGTATCTGCGGGTTTTCGTTTGTTAGTTGATTGCATATCTCCTTTCTTCATTGCAACCTTCCGTTTCCACCAATATGAATGCTCCATTCCCCCTTTTTTTCTTTTGTCCTTTGTCTACAGCTTTGCCTGTCAAGTTCAACAACCAGCCCGCTGCATTACAGAAGTCTATCTTGGGCTCATCCAACCTATATCCCACGGACCTCACATAGGTCAACCCGGGTCTCGAACCAGCGACCCAGGGGCGGGGAATTAGGTCAAGGGTGGACAGAGGTGCCATCGGAATCGTGGTCAAAATCAAGATGTCACCAACCACGGGCGGGGTGCGAAGCTGGAAGTTTGAGTTGAAGTTGGCGGACGACAAGTCGACTCGTAGTCCGAACACGAGGCTTTCCGGCCGCTTCATTTGTCTCCTCCTGATCGCTTGCGGCGAGTGCATCCTGACACCTGTCCCATTAATCTACCCGAGCAACGACACGGATCCCGAGGGAAGCGGGGGCGGGGGATGGCGCCCCTCCCCCGGATTCATCACCCCCCGCCCGGGCTCCGTGCTCGGCCAAACGAGATTGGGATACAACGTCACTGTCCCCGTCAAAAGACACGTCTACGACTACGGATACGACTCCTCATACGACTTCAAGTACCCGCCTGATAGTAAGTTACTCTGATTTTTACAATTCTTCAACTAGCCTCAAGGTTCACGTGCAGTTCTGCCGTGCTCGAGAGGAACGCCGCGTATGAGCTATTAGGCGTTGCCAGATCTCCTTCAACAAATCACGAACGTTCAGGAAAAATTGTGAATTCTGTCAATATTTCAGTTTCAGAGAATTTGGTCCGTAATTTGATCCTAAAAGTCTGAAAATTTCAACAAAAAAAATATTCTTTACTTTCTCCAAAAAAAAATATTTTCTGAGAGGCAATTTGACAACATTTGAATGCTCATACGGGGTTTTTACTTAGCGCGGCAGAGTTGGACTGCATTTTGCAATTAGGGAGTATAAATTTCGGCCTGGTTTAAAAACAATGTATGTGCCATTAGTTCCCCTATGCACATAAGTGTTTTTTCAGATGAGCCGGAATTTAGAGTTCCGAATTGCAAAATGCGGTCCAGTTCATGTCCATGTTCATCCGCCGCATTAGGGGAAGGGGGCGACCGGAGCGATCATCGTCCGATGCTGGGCCCCGACCACAAAAGAGCCTCCACCACAAGATAATTATTTTTTTTAAATTATTATTATTAAGAGTAAGAGCTACTAAATAGGCTTGCTCACATCTTACTCTATAAAATAGATCTTAAGAGTGCCGCGTGCCGCATAACGCTGGGCCATTCCACTACCCCTTCTACTCCACGGTCCACGGTCCACCCTCTTCTGGTATCTACGGGCAGTCGTATTATAGAATCCTACTATATTTTAAACATCTGAGAAACGGAACACTCTTTGAACTCAAAAAAACGCGAAGTACAATGGAAGAATACTCAAAGTTGGGTTCAGACCCAACATGCAACTATTTTAACTTCGCTGTAGACCGGGTTGCATACGTTGGATTTTGCGGGCGAAATCTGAGATCTGCCCACGGCCTACGTACGCTCGCGATAGGGTATAGGTGCGATCAGTGTTTTCCTCGAGCTGAGTCTCGTGCTGGGAAGGACCGGACATCTCAGGATAGGGATATAGTTCGGGGGGGGGGGGGGGGCGGCATCCTAGGTTTTCCCCAGGGCCTCCACCACTAAATCCGGCGCAATTCATATGTTAAGTAGCGCACTTTGCGTTTGCGTAGGTACGTTTTAAGACTCGTTTTTTATGATTGTGAGTGAATCGTTTTCTTCGAAAAGCGGCCCATTCCGGAGAGATGAAAATTCCGTTTCATTGATTCATGTGAGAAAATGTAGATTAATAGAACTATTTATGCTAAAAGGAAGTATGCGAAATGGAGTAAATCGGAAGAAACTATCATTCACGCAAATCCCTAGTTCCTTTTGATTTAATTCATTTTCACAAAATTCATTTTCATTTATTTAGCATATGCTCGTCCAGTTCAAATTTTTCTTTAAAAAAGATTAATTTAAGAATTCGACAAAAATTGATTAAGCTACCAAAATTGCTCGCAAAATAGGTGAATTGCTCATTTCTCCTGGGGAGGGGTGGGGTAGACTTTCCCTGTCTCTGCAGATGGTATACCCCATTCTATGTTGGCCGTGCTAAGGAAAAACATCGTATGAGCGGTATGTTGTCATATTTACTTCAATCAAAACCGAATTCACCGGAAAAACGGTGAATATTTTTCTTCCAATTTTTGAAAGAATTTCGTTCACAATTTAATCTAAAATATCTAAAAATGTCAAAGTAAAATATGAATAATTTCCTAAAAAATAACTGATTCATCATGGAAAATTCGACAACATTTGAATGAAGTTTGATACGGCGTTCTTCCTCGGTACGTCGTAAGGTCTCGGTACACGATCAAATTCCCGAACCAATCACCATTCACGTGTCGGGATTCATCAGTCCCAAAATCGTCACTCCGCTATATTTCCAGATGATAACTTATTAGCGGAAAATGTTTCATGCGGCAAGTAATGACAAATGGGGACGCTCCATTTCGATCAGAGAGGATTGTTGGACGGTGACCAACAGTCATCAAATGAGCTATGATCGGAATTTGATCGTGCGCCCAGGCCTAGATGTCTGGTGTCTCACTCTGAAATTTTTGATATTCTCTTTCCGGTTTTCGAGACGGTGATTACAATGGACATTGGCCGCCCGTCTCCGGTCCGGGTGTTGGACCCGTCCCTAGACCGGTTCCTCCACCGGTCCCGGCCCCCGTCCCCGCCCCAGGGATTGGCTACCAGAACTACCCTTACCCGGGCCCACTGGTCGTTCGGCCACCCATTCAACAGGACCTCCTCCTGAAGACGCTCCTGGTTCCGCTGACGGGGGCCGCCCTCCTTGGAGTCGCCGCTTTCCTTGTGAGCAACCCGGTGCTCTTCAAGTTGGGCGTCGTCGCCGGCAGGAGACGCAGAAGGCGCAACGTTACTCTCCGTCCGCAACACCCACAGGCGCAGGCGCCCGCCACCACCTTCGACGATTTCCTCACGTTGCAAAAGTTTATGAGCCAGGTAAGGCATGTCCAAAACGAAATTACTACGGACATCTACAGGCCAATGATTGAAATGGACCACTAGACAAGGTACGAATTTCAGCATTCTGATACATGTCTCTCAACCAAAATTTCACGTAGAACACGATACGCACAACGAAAATTACTAAAATCAACTCCTGACGAAGATATTTAATGATTCTTGATGCGTGAATTCAAACCACCCGCTCATGAAAACTCAATGCTCTACGTGATTCACATCGCGCGCTAAATGTTTATCATGACAGTCTCTGCGATGTAAAAATCTACAACTTCAATCTTGACACTTTGGCTCAGCTATAGCAAATTACCAATAGTTTGAACAACACATGGTGGAAAATGAACATTGCTCGATTGAGAAGCTTGCTGAAACCGTTGTAGTGCGCGATTTGACTCACGTAGAGCTTTGAGTTTCTTGTGAGCGGGCAGTTCAAATTCCTCGTAATCAGTGCGAAATAAAAACGTTAATATCTTCGTTAGGAATTTCTTTCAGTAATTTTCGTTTCGCGAATCGTGTTTTACGTAAAATTCTGGTTAAGAATCATGTATCAGAATCCTTTAAATCGTACCTTGTCTAGTGGGCCATTCTGTGTTTGTCGGGCGGACATAGATGACATAGGTGAACGGCGAAGGGTGATAGGTTGGCTAATGGCTACATGTCTTATTGGTGCTTTGTCGTACCTATGTCGGGTAGAATTGACGACTGGATATTGGGAACTCATGCATGAGGTGCCTTTGACTTGTCGTTACTTCTACCCGACATAGGCACGGCAAAACAGCAATAAGACATAGACAACCAATAACACTCTGCCTTTTTAAGTATCTAGGTCATCGGTATCCGCCCGACAAACACAGAATTTCAATAATATCGGGTAAACTTATTGGCAAACACCGAATAAGTTTACACACTTCTGGACTGCGACAGAAAATTGTCTGACGTCACTTTTACAAGTAGAGTGAATGGAAAAATCAAGATGGCGGATCTCCTGTCACGTCTAAAAAAGCGTCATAAAATATGAGTGGAAATTTTGGGACAATAATCGAGATCAGTGCTTCAGTAGGTATAGTTGCATCATCGATACCTATTCAGGAGACTCATTAAGAGCAGACGCATTTTTCTTGATGCGGGGGGAGGGGGTAATCCCTTTGACAGCTTCGTGGTCCAATCCCCTGAAGCGCTTATTGCCTTAGAAATTTTGCGTTACGCGTCATTCATATGATTTAATAATATAGAGTAGCAGTAGCTGAAACTCTGTGGCGCGTCTAACTTGGAAGGTGCAGACGGGCAAGACGAACACGTTTTAAACTGGCACGCATTACTGTGAACGTCGTGAAATTTAGTGCGCCTTCAGTTTTTAGTGCGCGCAACACAGACAACATGTCAACACAAATGGTTGCACCCTGACATTGCAATCAACTGGATAGCGATCTGGCATGACGCGGCGGGCGAGGCCGAAAGCGCAATGAAAGTCAGTTCCTCTTCAGTTTTTAATGTATACTACAAGATACCATGGCCGGATTAAGGGGATGGCCACATGGGGCGGCAGCCCATGGCGGCAAAATGTAGGAGACGGCAAATTTTGCAATCTTTTTGAATGTATGTATCGAAGAAAAGAAGAAAAAATCGGATTCAGAAAATAAATTTCAAACGAGAAAATGCGACAAAATCTCTCATTTTCTGAGAGAAAAAGTATATTAAATATCTAATGTTGTCGTCTTTCGGTGATGCAAAAGACAACACCTTTAATTATTCGAGTTAAGAAAGAAACCAAACACGCAATTGACCTCGAGCGGGAGCGGCGCAGGGAGTAATGATGACGAGGACTGAGATGAAAAGGAAGCCTTCGGCGTGGCGTGATCGGCATGAAGCGCATAGCGCCTACAAGACTGCATGAATACTTCACGCATTGCGTCAAACACACTGCGGTCAGCAGCAGTCAGCGTGAAACGCATAGCGCCTACAAGACTTCATGAATACTTCACGCATTGCGCCAAACACAGGGCGGTCGGCGCAGCAGCGGCAGAAGTTAAAATTATTAAAACGCATTTATGTTTGTTCTTTCATAATTTTTTCGTTCGTTTGTCATGAATGGAAGGCCTTGTCCAAACAGAGATGGGTTTACGGAACTTAACTTTCGCGTAAAGTTCCGTGAACTTTTGTTAGTGTTGACAGGGCTTTCACAAAAAATGTGCCCAACACGAGTGAACGCGTCTCATACACCCCTCCCCCACCGGCACGTTCACTTAACGAATTAGAAGGGGGCGGAAAAATACAGGCGGCCCATGGGCGGCAAGTAGGTAAATCCGGCCCTGAAGGATAACCGTCGAACAATAGGTAATGCTAATTGTAAGTTGCATTCAGACACTGTTGTGTTCTCAGTAATGCTGTGGAAAAAAAAACAATGTAAGTACTTTCGGACGTCGCGAAATGAAATGAGAATTTTCAGAAAAACTTGGTAATAAGTTCTTATCAATTTTGAGGGCACTTTTAATAATTGAAATTTAATCTAAATCACGTGGATATAAAATCTTAAGGAAAAATAAGACTCATAACATTCTTAAAAGTAAATATTTCATCAGAAGAAATGCAGCACTGTCTGAATGTTTACACGTTTCGTGATCTGCAACGATTGATCTGCTATTTACACCTATCAAACCACCTATTGTTTTTACCTATTAGGGTTTACTTTAAAAATCGATTTTTTTCGATTGCTCCCAATGGAAAAATATTGACAGTCGATTTATTTACGCCTCGTCACTGTGTACGATTACATTTAATTTAGCCACAGTCGATGAAATGGAGCTATATTAACTTTTATCTGTGTTATCATTCCAGCTCTCTCCCGAGGAAGTATCGAGGAATAAGGATATTGTATTGGCTAATTATCTCACATGCTCTGGACTTATGGCGGATTCTGCATGTCTAGAGGAATTGGCCTGTCGGGCCGCACTCATCAAACCGATGGCGCTTCAGGATCAAATAACACAAATGTGCGTCTTCATTGTACCTTCCTGAATGGCGAATGTGTTATATATTTTATTGGAGTTTAGAGACCGATTGCATTTTTAAATGCAACTTCATCTACACAAGTTCTCAATGTCGCTTTTTTACACTTTTTCATGGGGTTGCTTTGTTAGAACTTGACCAATTGACTAGACGGATCCAAATTTTTTTTATTTTTATGTTGACACCAAAAAATTAAACTTGCTAACCCAATGGTTAAAGATTGGGGGGGGGGGGGGGGCAAACAAATCCAGAAACTTTCAAGACGAAGGACTCGATTCTCAAAACATGTAGAATAGGTACTACTTCCGAAACTCACAGGTATTGAAAGAATAGAATCTTGGCTAAAAAATTGTTTCTTGTTCTATTAGGTCCTTAGTTAGGATCTGTAAATCCATTCGAATTAATTTGGGACTTCATATTTTCATTTCTGAGTAAAAGTAGGTAAATCTTGAATATTTGAGAGTGAGAATTGAACTTTATCTAGTTCAATATTTTGTGACCAGCTGACTACTTTTAATGCATCTAAATCATAGATTAAGGTACAGCAGCAACATTTCTGAAAGATGTCAGTCAATGTTGATCACATAGGTATAGGTAGTCATCGTTCAAATGTGACTGTGAATGCCGTCACATGGGGAAATGATTTTTGGTGTCACAAATGTTTTTGTTCGGTTTTTTGTACTAGACAGATACTTGGGAGTAACCCTGGATTCATTTTTGTTCCAGAGCTATGAGGGAAATACTGTCGAATGCTTTCATACCATCTGCAACGAAAGAAAAAGTAAAGAAGGCTCACCTCACTGGGCTCACGACACAAAGCTGCTCAAAATTTATTTGTGCGAATTAGACCCAGTTTTAATGAGTGGATCATACATTGGTGAGTATAGTATTATGATGTGAGTACTTAATGCAAGTCGGTGTTGAACAAGTATCTTTCAAAGCTTCATTTTGATGGCCAAAGTGCAAAACTTTGTACCTTTATTGAGGTGTTTCCGCTCCTATTTCATTTTTTTAAAGAGGCACAAGCCAACTGTAAAGCTTGAAAATTTGTACGGAATTACATCTCACGGTCTTTCAGGAGACATACGGAATTTCAGAGAATATTTCTGAGAAATTCTCCATCACCTATGACTATCTCAAGTAACTCTATCTGAATCTCACGTAATTTTAATGATCAAGTGTACCATTTTTTCAATGAAAAGAATAAAGTTTCCAAAAACATGTAAAGAAATAAAAGTAACAGTAAGTTGTTTAAACATAAATAGTTATTTATTTTTTTGTGTTTTACAATTTTTATTTATTTTTTTGATATGCATTTTTAAATATCTTCCAAATTTTCTTACAATTTATTTACTTTTTTTTACATTTTTTCTTTTTATTAACGAAAAAAATAAATAAATAAATACCTACCTAATAAATACAAATTTAGAGAAGACATTGATTAATGACGGGGAAAAAAGAATACAAAGACAAGAAAAATATACTTCTAAAAGACAAAATTTTGTGTATGTGCACATTTCCATCACTTAAAGAGAAAACTTTCAGCATAATGCATTTTTGAAGTTGAACAACATACAATTTTAAAACTCCAATTGTCTATGATACTAAAGCAATGAAATTTCTTCAATTTTCTTTGCCCAGAAAAACTGAGTTTACCAAAAAACAAATTAAAAGTCGATTAAATAGATACACCAAAAGAGTGACAGAACCTGTAAGGTTAAAACAAACAGATTAATTTTGTGCAATATGACATTATAGTTTATCAAGACGATAAATTAATAAATAAAAACAAAAAAAAAAAAAACACAATGAAGAATGAATGAACAGTATAAACGAAATTCAATGTATTGGTTTTGAGATGGAATCAATCTAAAGAAGAATGACTTCATAAAGATGAAATAATATTGAAAGGTCAGATAATTTTTATCAGGGAAATTTGCATAAAAGATGAGCATATCTGCTACTTAAATTGATTGAATTTGGATGGGGGATTGTAAGAAGAATCCGAAAGATCTACGAAAAAAAAAGAAGAAAAAATCAAACTTGAATGTGAGGAATAGAAAAGTATCAAAATTGAAAAAAGCTGTGATACCAAAAAAGAAAAAAATTAAAATAAATGAATAGGTACAATAAAAAAATTATGAAGATATAAATGTCTATATACTATTTTAAGGCAACTATTGTCAGATTCAATAAATTGAGTCAGATCAAAATCAAAGCTAGCTACACCGCAAAAATAATTCCAGTTTTAGTCATACAGGTGCTGGCAATAAAAAGCAGGCGGAAATGCCATCTTTTAAAGCCATCTCGCGACGAGTAGGGTCTGATTGGGTACTTGTTGCGACCTATCAAAGTCAACGACCTCCAGCTGGAGAGGATATAACGTTCAATTTTGGCCCCAGATTGCAAGACAGTAGATGGAGAATTAAGAGGATTATTCCTTATATCTTCCAATATGACTCTCACAAATATCAAAGGTGACAATATGAACCTCAGAGAAAATTGAACAGGAGCCTTGTTAATTTTTTTCCAGGTTTATTCAAGATATGTAGGACATTGCTAATAAAGAATTTGCCTCATTTTATCAAATCGATTTTGACAAGAATGAAGCATCTTTGCAAAACACCAGAGCGGTGTGACATTCCACCAATCCAAACAAAGATTTTGCAATTTAGAAGGTTTAACAGAGCACCTCACAAATGATCATTTTAGCAGTGGTTAAGCTAAAAGCTTTGATTTGATTTCAACAGAGAGTTTGATTATTACGCTATGAATTGGTTTAAAGCAGCATTTAACAAAATTAAAATACTTAGTTAAACGAGTGTAAATTGTCTATTGTTTGTTAACATGGTTGAGGTAAAAAAGAAAAAAGAAATGTATTGATTGAACAGTAAAAAATGCAGGAATTTGTGATAAGAATGAGGTTGGAGTTAGTTAAAAAATAAAGCCAAGCAACAGAAGAATACAAAATGGATTGAACTTGAGGTTAAAAAAGTCCACAATCACCAGTGTTGAAACTTTCAAAACAGTTAGGACGATAAATAACGATTTAGTCAGCAATTTTGTTTTAGTATTCATTTGTTGGATTCAGAGACGATGTTTGGGGGAATATTTTAATTTTTCTGATGGTATTGGTGCAACTTTACGTTTGATAATAGCTATGTCCCTTCTCTTCTGAGAAAAAATCGACTAAAATTGCTGAACTTTGATAGTAAAGTGAGTAAATTAACCGAAAAGAATCCGCACTGTACTACGAATCATGGTGACCAGAGTCCAACAGTTCTGAAAGAGATAAAGGACTTACTTATGCTAAAATGAGCTATGTGCAGACAGTTTGTAACAACGGTTGTTTAACATAGTTCCTTTTAGCATAACAACGTCCAAATATCTTCCCATTGCTCATAATATCTCATTTTGTAAAGCAAGCAGCTGTGCTTTTGAACAAACTAATAACATAAAATTGGTATCATGTATATAGAGAAGAAATAGTTTAACATTCAAAGAAAGAGGGAGGGGGGAGGATATCCTGACAAAAAAAAAAAAATAATCTATGTGGTGAAAAATATACCTCAATAGTAATATGTGAAGTGGAAAAATAGTATTGAAGAGGACAACCAGGGGCAATATAAAAATAATATCATTTACATCATTAACACAGGATTAAAAACCTACCTATTGTAACAAAAAAGTGGGGTGCGTTGAAATCATGGATAATTCATCGATATGATAACCATTTAAAAGACGAAATTACTTAATGATTGAGCTGTGAATCACCTTTTCTTTGTCGAAACATCACAAGCAATCGGACCAGTGGTATTCAACAGTCTTGAGAGTTGCAAAGCTCAGTATGTTACTTGGTGTCAGGCTGACACTTTTATTTTCAAATTTGCACAATAAGGAGCAAAACAAAAACAAAAAAAATTGTGAAAAGATGTGCATGTGATACTTTGGCAAGTAAGAGATGAAATTTGTTCTTATTGAAAAGAACACAACTTTAAAATATTTATAACTGCAAAAACATTTGATAAACTATGCGTCGAATGCACTAACAAGCTAATGGCTGTACAGATTGAAAGAAAACAGGGGTAATAATTACAGATGTAAAAGATATACAATGATACATGAGTGAAACATGGATAATCAGTGTACTAGAATAGATAATAAAATATCAGCTACTTGCAATTCAACTATAAAACATGTTTGTAATGAAAAATAGAGGTCAACTTTACAAATATATCAAACATTTTTTGTTTTAAACCT
The DNA here is from genome assembly GCF_918797505.1 of Bemisia tabaci. Taxonomy (NCBI): domain Eukaryota; kingdom Metazoa; phylum Arthropoda; class Insecta; order Hemiptera; family Aleyrodidae; genus Bemisia; species Bemisia tabaci. The sequence continues at coordinate 33,170,169 of NC_092793.1, forward strand.
GAGTAAATAAATTATTAACCCATAAACAGTTACATAACATTTCGTATTATGAACTTACCCTGAGCAAAAACTAATGCTTTTATGAAGTTTAAAATACTATTAAAATTAATCCAGTTACTAAGATAAGATAATCATTGCTGCATTTAATTGTGTATACACAGTGCTACAAATTCTAAGGGGGGGAGGGAGTGGAGATTGAAACAAAAAAATTAATGAAATGTGGTAGTCTCCTAATGCAGAGACCATTGTATGTATTTGAATACATGTGTGGATGTCAATGTGCCTTTTCGCAAAAATTGGAAAAGAAATAACACTATCTGTTCATCGATATTGATAGAGGATAATTTTCAGTTCTTGAAGATTGTCATACGACTTAATTTTAAAATGTAAAGTTCGGAAATAAAATTGATTACCTCATCATGAAATCCATAAAGTTGACCCAAAGAAAATTTACTTATCTCAACACTGACTTAATTCTAGCAATTCTCTGTGTGAAAACACAGGATTACAGACATTAAAAATATTGCTGCCAGAAACAAACTGAGGCAAAAAATAATTCACACGAGTGCGTAGAATGAGAGCGTTTTTTCTTGAAACCCAGATCAAGCAGTTAGAAAGCAACTGTTAATTTGAGGCTGACAAATTTTCAGTCATTACTTTTACTCTACATGTTTCTCAAATTGGCATTGAGAAGAATTGCACACAAATATTGGTAGAGGAAAAAGCAAAAAGAAAAAATAATTATAAGTAGCTAAAAATCAAAACAGAAAAAAAAAAATGTCAATAAAAATGATACAAACAAGAAGTTGACACTTTATCCAAAGATTCTAACTTTAAAATTCAAATCACAAAATGATTCATGACTTGTCCTTTGACAAATCACGACTCAAAAACGATACTTCCTTTACCCATAATGGTAGCCAGGAGGGGAAACATCAAGCAGAACTGATTTAAAAGAGGTTAACTTGCAAAATTGAGTCCTATCTGAAACGAAATCACAAAGCAAAACCAATTTTTATTCAGAACCAGGAATTCAGCCCAGCCATTCTTTCAATGGGGCAACTTTACTTTAAAAAAATTAATTTAGCTAACCTAGATATAACTTCAAGGGGAATTAATGAATCTGCTTTAAGATTACAACTCTATAAAAAAGAGACGGAAAAAACGATATTATAACAAAGTTTGAGTGCCAATCAAGAGGTTAAAAAACAAAAAACTACTGACAAAAAACAAAGTCTAAGAAACTAAAGGCTGAATTGTGTGCAAGATGGTGCTTATTGATGGGGAAAATCTAAATTAAGCTAAAAGATTCTATGTTTTAGTCAATTTTAAAGATGGCAAGTAAAGATATTACCCTTCAAAAGCACATGAAAGAGGAGACAAATTGAGTCAGTTACCTACCACATAGGTAATTTAAGTTATGATTGTTTCCTTCACTTTAACTGGCACATAGATAAGTTAACACAACATTGATACAATGTAGAGAAAGAGAGACATAAAAATACCTTCCAATCAAGGTGACAAAAGATATGATATGGCTTGGGACTTTATGGCCCAAATTGTGAAATTGGCTAAAAATGATGTCAGTGCTGAGAAAACTAAGTAAGTGTAAATGAGGTCACAATGAGGCAGAGAAAGGTCCACATTTACGCCTTACAAACTTTTATTCTCCTTGAAATCGACATGCAAGCTCTGACTGATTTTTCCAGTTAAGCCACATTTTCCTGAATAAAAAAATCTGCGGCTTGAAGCTCAGCAAATTCTGCAAATTGGTGCCTTGCAGCAGCATTTGAGAGACAACTTTACTTGAAAATACCGGCAAGGTGGGCATGGTTTGTGGCATGGCATTTCAAGCACAGATTCTGGGAAAATGTACCTTAAAAGATATTTATTCAAACCTCATGAACTGTGCTAACTGTGCTAGACCACAAAAGCTCAAGAATTAACTGTGTCTGTTGCACATAGGAGATACAGCTAAGAGACTTTCTGTGGGTAAAATCAAATGAAAATCACGATGGACTCATAAAACAAGTCTAGAATCCATTCTTTAGAGGGCATTATGTGCGGTTTGTGACATGCTTTGTCAAACTTTCCTCATCTGTGGGCAGTTTTTCTTAGTCCCATGTGACCAAGTTTGCCTGGAAAAAGACTGAAGAAAAGCTAACTCCAAAAACAAACAATCTTGCAGACTTTTCTTGCGCATGATTTCAATCGCACTAAGGAGTAAAGTCAGACTTTTTTGTGTACCCACTGTGATTTTCATGTGATTTTACTTAAAACAGTCACTTGGCTGTATCTCTTATGCGCAAAAGACCCATTAACTAGATAGAACATGAATAGACAAGGAACACACGTTCCGATTAAGTAAACTGAAAATATAGAAATTATAATAAGAGTAAAAATAAAGGCATAGGAGCAACAGGAGTAATTGATTCGGTTGAGACCCGAAAGTGAATACAATTGACACCATTTAGACAGACCTTTCTGTGAACGATTTAGTGAAATATAAATTGGCAGTTAAGAATTAAATTAAATTAAATAATATTTTCTGTACAGACTATAACAAATAATTAAATAAAAACAAAACTGCTTCTGTTGAGGTAATTGGATTGCTGCCTCAAGGCCCTGAGGGTGTGTAATGAAAAAGAAATGAGGTAATAAAAAAGAAAAGAAGAAAAAGAACATACAAAGTGATTATAATCGTTAGCTGAGGTATTTGTATGAGGTATTTATGAAACATTAACTAAAACCCTGAGACAAGATTCAATAAATATTGATCTTGAATTTAAAGTACTTAAAAGCAAAGATGCGGAAACTAAAACCGGCATTCTGAGGTAATAAAAGTATTGCTGAGGTAATTACTGATTTGACCCGTCACTAAATTAATCCAAAACCAATCTAAAAGTCAAGGCTTTGATCGGCTTTAGTGTTGAACAATTGAGAAGTTGCATTTTGTGAGGTAAGTGTTGAACAAATTCTAAAAGAAAACGTGGAAAACCTGCTGTAGAACTGTATAACAAGAGAATTACAAAAATCTAAGAGCATAAAATTGAAAAATGAGCAGTAACAGAGGAGAACAGAGATAAAAATTCCTATTAACTTGTGTGTAAAATGATAAAAAAATGAAAAGAAGACAAAATACATATTGAATTGATGAAAGGTATTATTGAGGAGAGAGATGAGTGTCATTCTTGAAGTGACAGCATCAGTCTTGAAGAGTGATTGGTCTCTAAGTTTAATATGTAAAAATTAAAACTAGCTTTCAGAACTGCATTGTATATCAAAGTTTTACCGACTTTAGACATGCTTTCCTTCATTTCAAAAAATTTTACTTGACTCCTAATCCATGATGCTCTTTGAATGTGTACCCTACAAATAAAAGTGAAGGTATAACAAACTTTAAACATATTTCACTGCCAAGACCAAAGAGCTGGCCTTGCTTTGAAACTATTCGACAAAAAGTAGATCAAAAAGTTTAATGAAAAATGTTTACAGAAACTCCGACGGCATTTATCAGCTTAAATCCTAAGTAAGTAAGAAACTGGTCTGACTTAAAACTTTAACCTAAATTAAGGATATGAAGGTCTTGAAGACACAAGCTGGATTTCAAAGCTTTTCATTTCCTTAATTCACTTCTGGGATGAAGGAGTCTTCTGATGCTCTGAAAGTTTAAATAGAATGATTTCCGTAGATATAATTACTCTGCAGTGTGGTATAATATGACAGAGATGAAGGTATTGAAATTGTTATGAAGGCAGCTTTCATAAATTTAAATCTGAGTAAATTGTAAGATAGACCTTGAAATCTTAGTTCAAGAAGATGTTAAATTAATAAAGACTTACAAATACGCTATGAAAAAATTCTCTAACACATATTTTTTATGAGATTAGAGCGTGCGACACCATAAATTTTAGGATCTATCCCCCTCAAAACTCCTGTACACATTAAAAACGTAAAAACAACTGAGACAAGTAAAATATTCTATGCTTGATTAATTGATAAGATATGTTTCCAGAAAATTCAGACACATCTGATAAAAACTGATATGATACTAGCTGATACAAGATTACGATAGACTAGTATAAAAAAATTTAAATTTAAAAACACTGTCCGAATAAGAATCAGTTCTACAAGAAGTCTTGATCAAGCAACATCTTTATAGCTGTTCTAGTCACTGAATGAAATTTCCATGATTAGAATGAAAGAAAAACCACAAAAAACTTTAAAACCTATCTGAAATAAGGGGGAAAATTGAAAATATTGACACTTTCCCGGCCATGTGTAACATCCCATTATAACTAAATTCTGCTGGTCCAGCAGTAGAAAATTTTTTGAGAAGACATTCTTTTAAGTGCAAACCAAACACACATCAAATACAGTTAAAAACATCAAATAGTGAACCCATGAAATTTAAAAAAAAAAAAAAAAATGTATTAAACAATAGTAGAGATTTTGATACTTTTTCCTAATAAAAAATTCAATCCTAGATCTAAAGTAAATTTGAAGATTTAGTCTAATGTTCTTTTGGAAGATATTCAAATGATCAATGGGAAAATTACACTGGTCTTCGGTGAATAAGCCAGAGCATTGATGAAAAGTTAAAAGCAGGTGTGGATACCTTCACTCTTCCTTAACTTAGAACTGCCCCTTAAGAGGCTTCTACCCGATACTTATTCACTAATTAAATACAATCATTATAAGAATACAAAGTTTGATAAAGATAAGATAAGATCAAAATTTAAATGCCTCATTTCAGACAGCAGAACCAAAATCAGGATGTCTTGCACACATATTTGACACAGTTCATCATAAATTTACATTACAACGCCAGATTTGGAATTGGAAAGGCTTGATAAGATGGTTCTGACTGTTGATGAGCTTGAGAAGCTTCGAAACATGGCTTTAAATTACGATTGTATTTTATCTTCTTGCATCACAATTTAAAATCAATAACGCCTGTTCAATCATGAGAACCTTTCAATCCTCATGATTTCAACATAACAATGCTGTTAAGATGAAATTAAACAAACAATAAAAAGTAACAATGAGCAAGAAAATTGTTCAGCGGAGAAAGTAAAAAAAATAAAAAAAGTTGTCTTGGACTCAGATTGACGTAAGAGTCACACGGTTGCATTTTGAGGGCTTCCAACTAAGGAACACATTTTATTTTGCAAATTATAAATATCCTTGCTGGGTTTGGGAGATCCTCAACTTTGGAAGCTGAGAGAGTCATTATTAGACAAACCCTTCTTGCCATCAGAGGTGCAAATGATGACTTTTAAAAATTCAGAAGTTTCTAGTGATTTAACAAATTGCTAAGACCACTGACTGGATACTAGTTTACATTCAACAACATTTTAGCGAGAACTAACATGGTTTTCTTTCCACAGATACTCATTGTTGTTGGTTTTGAAAACCAAGAAAAAAAAGATCATAAAAATTAAATAATACCGAAACTTAAACGAATTAAATTTAATGGACTTAAGGCTCTTTAAATACCAAAACCAATTGAAACTAAGAACTGAAAGATGCCAAAGTAAATCTTGCATCATCACCGTGATACTTCTATCCTTAAGAGAAGGGTCGCTTCTACCCAAGTTATTTTACACGAAAATTTAATGCAAAGAGTTAGATTATCAGCAGAAATCATGATAGTTAACCGTTCCTATCTTTCATTCTTAATTTCCTTTTAATTTTTATATATTTTGTTTGGTTGTATCCTTTTCTTAAAATTACAATAAGGAAAAATGAATTTTCTAAAGATAAATAAGATAGAGCGATAAAAATAAATGATTAGGAGTACTGACTAGAGAAACTTTTGAACTCCTTTCAAAGATGCAATTCTTAGGAATGTCACGATATACTAACCCTAAACAGAGAAGAAAGATAATGAGTAGAGGAGGATGGTGCTTTCCTTGGGACCAATAGTGTGCATGGTTACAAACGAATTCCAAATCAACGATTACCATGCAACAACTGAGAGTTTTCAAGAGAATTTTGGAATTTTAGCTTCTTTTTTTCAGTGAGCTTTTCAAGGAGAGATGTGAAGACTCTCAATATGCAAAAGAGCAAATGATAAAAGAAAACATACAACATTATATGCTGGACCCGAAAAATTTTCCTCACAAATGATCACATATTTTGATTTCACGATAATTTTGAAAGCGGGTCAAAACAAATTTAGAGCAGTATAAATATAAAATCACAGACAACTCTTTTGAGACTAAAAATGATTCCCCATTGTGAAATAACTCGGAAATTTTTCATGCGATAAACCTTTTAGGACCGCCAAGATGTGCCTTGTTGTTCCCTAAAATAAGCTAAAGAAATTGAGGTGAGGGGGAGAATTTAGATAAAGATAAACATTTTCCTTTTTATAACTCTTTGATGATACTTTTCTTTTCCCTTCCTTCATTTGGGCAAAAGATACTTGCTCATTTTTGATGAAGGAAAAATAGTACTAAATATACGACTAGAATTTTGAAAAAAGCTTGCCTGAATAAACGATTGAAAGGAGAGTTTGGACTGACGAACGTTACTGATGAATATGGAAAACGAACAAGAGATTTGACTAGATGTAGAAAAGGCAGCTAGATTCTAATTTAAAACTTTTGATTTTTTGCCTCTCAAATATGTGTTTCAACAGTGTTAAAACCGATGGTTATGAGTTGCACATACACAATACCTTGTCAAATAGAACTATAAGCATGTTATTGGTAGCAAATTTCAAAACAGTCCAGCTTTAATATTACTGAAGGAGAGCTCATTTATCAAAACGCAACAACTTTTTTTTGAAGTAAGTTATCTTGTTTTTGGATTTAGGTTTCTTGCATATGTAAAACTCATGTTTGGTGGTTTTTAGGAGAAATTGTCTTGGTATTATTTTGATTAGAAATGCCTGTGTGGTGAAAATTAAATTGCCGAAAATTCCTCCTTTGAAGAGGAAGAGTAGCAAACATAAATGCCAGTTTAAAATAAAATGTTGAAAATCAACTGCAAGATTTGGAGAAAAAGTGATAATACGTAGAACGGAAACCTCATGGTAGAAAAATGAATATTCCCTGGATTTTCCATTATTTAACATTGAGGAGCACACTGCGACAAGGTGGCTTATGCTTTACTCATATGAAAGTAGAAAAAGAACAGTCTAAAAATTTTATCCACGGAAAGCAATTTTATAAACTTGCTCTGGAAGTGTTGCGCAAAACCTAATATTCAACTGTTGCTGAGCAAGATCTGAATGGAAGTCCTCAAAAGACAACATCGTGTGATTGTAACGAAGTTGAACTACGCTACGCCAAGTATAAAATTATGTACATTAATTATAATACATATATAGATTATAAAAACAACATTAAAAGTTATAAGATGAAGACTGATACTCTCAGTGGGGTGTGGTTTAGATACAAAAAAAAATATGCTACCTCCGGCAATCGGAATCATTAAAAGACAACGTTGATCCCGAATTGGCTTTGTATGTTAAAGTGTATCTACGAATATTACGCCAGATTGAAAGCAAGAATCCCCTTCAGAGCTCAAATTTGACACAGAATCAAAATAATTCGGACTGAAATTGATAGACCCTTGAGAAAAAAACCTTGATTTCAAAAAGAATAACATCTGCAACGCACACACTTTGCCTTGTCAACTAATCAAAACACACACCACTGGGGAGATTTTTTTTTAAAGGTGAAGAGATTTATTTTTGTTTTTTGAAGACTTGATTGCAAGATAGCAAAACAGAGAAAATTGTTTGTACTAGTTAGTCCTAATCTATTTTTCAAATTTTTCTGATGGATAAGACGACAAATCATAAAAATAACACTTACTTTAGAAGAATTAAAATGTTTTTAAAACATTTAAAAATAAAATTAAAACATGAGATCCCATTTTCAGACTAAATACCCTTTCCAGTATACTTGAAAGGCATGCTTCATAAATTTTGTCCACACAGAACCGTTAATATTCCATAATTTTCACATTTTGAGATTAGCAGTGGGGTGAAGAACAAGCTGACAGTGTCACCGAATTCACCCTATTAAGTAGCTGAGCAACAAATAATTCAATGTTTTAGAGATAATTATTAAAAAAGAAAAACTATCGAGTTTTTCAATTCTTATGTGGTGTTCTTATTTTTATTCTCTTGCTTTTTCTATCATCTTGCAGATAACTGTGACAGCTGGAGTAATCATTGGATGATGATTTGCTTTTACAAATTCAGGCAGAAAAGAGATGAGAAAACTACACACAGTTAAACACCCAGGAGTTCCAAAGTTGGCTAGTAAGGTTGTTTCTTTGGTCAATCTCATAAGTTCTGCAAAACCAAAGAAACTTCACTTCCTGGTTGATCAGATAATGTGCCAACCAGATTCATCTTCCAGGAGCTATTATCAGACAATAATTTGATATAGACAGAAGAAGAAGAACTTCTTACTACCTATCACAGACACTGTAGATCGTACCACACAATAAATTTGATTCTGTGGTACATGGTTAGTAGTAAGAATTTAATATTGATGAGAATTACATGGTTAAAACTCACTGCAATATAGCAAGTTGCAGTTAAAAAAATTGCCAAAACTCTGACACAAGCTTAAGAGAGGAGTCATCAGTTCTGCTATGTTACCGAAGAGCGCAATAGTGCTTAAATTTTTGAAATCGAGTTTCCTTCAAGATGTTTCTAGTCTAATTTAGATAACCACTATTTCAGTCTAAACGAAAAAATGTGTCTTATTTGTAAAAAAAAAGAAGAAGAGACCTATGAGAAAGGAGTAAGTATGCAACAATTGACTTTGTTTCACACTAAACAACAGTAAGTGACATACTTTTGTCAGAGAGCTGTGCTTATTGAAGAAAATCGTTTAAAATTTGTTTGTTATGTGTCCAAAACGCAGCCACGAAATCATGCAGAAAATAGCTCTTACGGCTGTCTTGCCTAAAATGAAAAAGGCCCATTTCATGTAGTTGAAAATGAAATTCGTCGATTATTAATCATTCAGACGTTTTCCAGGAGTATTTTGGTTGATTAGAAGCGATTTATAAAAGAAGGGAGGCTTCTTTCGAAAAAATTTTCTCAAAACATCATTTTTGCACTGACTCTTCGGTAACTCAGCAGAGTTAACAGTTGACAAGACTCGACAAAAAGATAAACAGGCAACTGGCAAGTAGAGTAATTGGGAAGAAGCATTTTTGAGTGTCTGATGAATTACTGTCACGATGAGCGCTAATTTGAGCCAGCCTTACTGCTACTCAAAATTGACATAAGGTTCCATTTTCGCCTGCTTCAACAATTTTTTTGCTGCTGGTTGCTGTACGGCATATTTTCGAATAAGACTGAGGTTGCTTGTAAGTCTGGAATACCTGACTGTGAGAGAGAAGATGTTTTAAGAAGTCTTTTCAACATTCCTGAGGTGCCACGGTGTTGAAGGCTTTTGTGGGTGGTCAAACTATTTTTTGTCCGGTAGCGACGATGACAGAATTCGCAAACGTAGAGCGTGTCCGAACGTTCATGCTTATCTTGGAAGTGGCGTTTCAACGAGTAGTAACAGCTGAATGTTCGGCGGCAGTAAGGGCAGTCTTGCGGCTCATTTATGCCTCCGCTCATTGGAGGTGGCATAATCAAACCTTTTCAGGGAAAGAGAACAAATAAACAGTTAATTAAGGCTTATCTAACCCAGTAAAACCACTGATTCAATTTTTAGCACACTATTAGTTTGCTTTGGAAACTGATAGTTACTCAGCATTACTAAAACATGCGGTTTTCAAAGAACTTGACTCTGTGATCTCTGAGGAAAACAGCGGATAAAGCAGCCGATTGCATTGGAGTGTATTATGAATTTCTCCGCATTGATCAAATTGACTGTGCCGAAAAAATTACGAAACGCTGAAAATCCCCAAAAAAACTCAACCTCAAATACTGATTCTATCTTGATGGAGAACTTCTCACTTAAAAGGTTTTTGAAAATTTTAACAGAGAAGGAAAATAAAATGAAAGATATGTTCATCATTTTAATTATTGAGATCATTTTTCAAATTAATTGCGCCTTGATGTAGTCATTTTTTGTTGCTTTGGAAGATTGTTCCGGAGTAGAAAAGAAAAAAATGGTCTGAAGTGAGAATCAAATGAGTAGTGCTCTTGCATACGGCAAGGATTTGCAATTTAACTTTTGTTTCTTTCTAAAATTTTGCAAGAAACACGATGGTGCCACGGTTAAATCGCAAGTCCCTAACGCATGCAAGAGCTCCATTTGTTAAGCAGGTACTTCTGATTTGAAAACAGTTGAAACATTTCAACATGAAAGTTCATTTTTGTAAACCAATTCTTGAAAAGAGAAAAAAGTGGATGCAACAGATTGTAAAAAAATTAATAAATAAAAAAAAAATTAAAGCTACCAGGTACTCCTCATACAACGGTGGAAACTCATACTGGAGAGTTTACACTTGCCGGAGGAACAATGGAGAGGAACTATTAGGGCATCACTATGGAATTTTTAATGACGGTATTCCAGAGAATGAGGGTTAAAGCTTTTTGCAGTGTTCAAGGGGAGAAAAATATGATTTAGAAAGTATCCCTACCCAAGTAGCAGTGATCGCGATAAATTGCGATTTAATTGGAGAATGTATCGCGATTTTATCGACGTCGCGATTTATTGCAATATTATCGGGAGAAAAATCGCGATAAATTGCAACAAAATCACGATATTATCGAACGCGATTTTATAGAGATAAAATTGCAATAAATTGCAATTTTTCATTAACGCATGAATGACGCATATGAAAGATGTTTCTATTCCGCCGCCGCCGTTTTTACCGAGATCCGTTGGTAACTTAACCATCTCATTTTTTTTTATCAATTATTAGTATAATGTTACAAAGACAGACTGGTAAGCTTACCTGAAAACCGGTATTTTTACTGATTTTTTCAGGTAAGAATACCACTTTTATTGGTAATCAATCCCCGGTAACTTTACCATTTTATCTCGGTAATTCTACCACAGTCGATAAAAACTATTGGCGTTTTTCCCAAGGTCCATCGGTAACTTTGCCATCTCACTATTATTGGTAATTTTACAGAGACAGAATGATGAGATTACCAATAGAACCTTATTTTACCAACCGTATTTCAAGGTATGAAATAAAATACAGAGGAGGGAAAATTAAAAAAAAAAAAAAAAAAAAAAAAAAAAAAATCCAATGAATTGGATACATCATACTAAAATATATTGAGGTGAATCTACTGATACTGAAAGTTTTTAATATGATGTTCTCAACAATCTCCTCAATTAGGTCAATTAGGATGACCTAAAATAATTAAAATTTCTATGCGCCTATCGCAGAAAAAATGGGTCTAAACAGTGCACTTTTTGGCAATGTAATACATGCTTCGTGCTATCATAAGCTGCGTGTTCATCATTTGTCTTATCTTGCTGGTTGGCATAAGATGAAAAAAAAAAGCTCACTCCTATATTTGAGAAAGTGTGTAAAACTGCCGAGAAACACACTTTTTCGACCTGATACCTGGAGAATGGCACATAGAAAGTTCGATCTTAAAACTTCACCTTACTCAGGAGATTGTAGAAAACACCATAAGATCTCAAAATTTAGTCGATGTTTAATTTCTTGGTATTGCGTGCTTGGTCTTCTCACAAGATTTTGAATTTTTCAAAAATTACCACCCCACTTGCTTGAATTTAGAATAAATTGATTCATCAAAACATGCGATTTGCCTATAGAGAGGATTCAACACTAGCAGGATCTATGTTTTGTGGCTATCGATGATGTTGATGCACAAAGATGGGGGGAAAAAAGGCTACGAGTATTTGAGCGTGAAACACAATCATGCACTAATAAGAATTCACCTACATGACACTGACACGATAGAACACATAAGACGTGCATTCAACAAAGGAACAATGTGTGGAATAAATACTAGGTTGAGAGCAAACCAACAACTGGATTATTACGATGATCATAGCAGATTCAGAACCCTTGTGGGTAATATAAATTTCAGAAAGAATTGAAGAAAAATTGGTGGAGAAAAATTAAAAAAAAAATATGGGCAACAACTCTGACCAGCAGAACGGACAGCTTACTTATTTTTTGCTGCCTTAATAAATCAGCATAGCTTATATTGCTCTACAATTTCTGAGATGGCATTAAACCGATTACCTACTTTTGAGATTGTTCAACCCACTTCATTACCTGTGCGGTATTTTCGTTTGTAAAACTTGACCTATGGATCTACGTTTTCCCTGTGAATTTTTCCCCAGTGGCTCTGTAATCTTTAAAATGTTTTTATGATTAATAAGTAATGAAGATTTCTCTCCCCTTTGTCATTAATAATTTGTAATGTATGATTGTGAAATCTGGGTTATACATGATTTACACACTTGTAACTAACACAAGTTCAACTTTTTCTCTGCCATAAAAGCTTTAAGAGAAATTTTCTTTTTGACATACTTTTCCCTATACTATTATGGATTTCAAAATAAAGTTAGCTAACGCTAAGTTATCTTTAAAACATTTACAAAATGCTTCATATTGAAAAGCCTTTTCAACAACAACATTTTCTTTTATGGACGTATATTCACGGATATATTGATAAATGTAAGTTTGAAATTAGTGTGTCCCAAGTTTGACGTCAGTGAACGGAAATATTTTCTGAATTCAAAATTCACTGTAGTTAAGGTGGAAAAATTAGAGGGAGAATTGAAATTAGACGTAAAAAAATTTGTACCTCCTAGAAAGAGCTAAATTTGGTATGATGATGAGAGGGAGGAGAAATGACCATTGATGGACGAGACTTGTGATACGTATAAATATGCGTCATCAGGGAATTGCGAGAGCAGTAAACTCGTTCACAAATGGCACATCGGTATTCTTCTTGCCTGGATGCATGTTTGTCTGCTACATGCCGTTTCAGGCTTGCTTTCGAACACAAAACTTTGCCACAAGCCAAACAAGTGAAAACTTTCTTAAGGCCTGTAACATGAAAATAAACATTTTTTCCTTGTGAGTTCAATGTTTCTAATCACCTTGCTAGAAATGAAACAAGCACATACACATGTAGAGGCAGATTAAAAATGAAAAATTAATGCAGTATAAATTATCATGCCAAAACGAAATAGCATCCTGTGCATTATCCAAAAATAATTGGAGAGAACCCTTTGCTAGTTGGAAAGTTTATAATAGGAAGTAAAATTTGATAAAAATCAAAAATAATTTTTAATTTTTCTTCGAATACTTATTTTTTTATTTTCTTGCTTACGTTGTCAACTCATCATTTTAATGTTCCTGTCTGTAGATACTAAAGAGAAAAACTTATTAAATGATGGCACTCTAGAAGGAATGGGTAAAAATCTATGGAACTACCTTCTTTCTAGCCCAATGTTTAGTAATCCAGTTGTCGCATTAAAAGATTAAAAATCTTAGAGCGCTATTTTAATCATATCTGGGTTAACTCCAGGCTAAAAGTGCACAAAATGTGAACTGAATAAAAAAACAAAAACAGACTAAGATAGTTATGGTGCAGCACAATGCTTTAAACTGATAAGACATGTTGTGCCACAACTATTTTGGTGGCCTTTCTTCATTTTTCGTTTAGTTAAGATTTTTTTTATGTTTTGAGCTTGGAAATGACCTAGAGATAGTTGAAACAGCTATCGAAAATGTCTGACTTTTTAAAAATGACAACCTGCTTATGGCTAATCATAAAACCACACAAACATATAACCCATCTAAGCAGGCCTATCTGCCTGAGCTGAACATCCCCCCCTCCCTCAATCTAGTGCAGAGCTCAAATTTTAGATTCTAATTTAAATTTTTGGCCTTGCTTTCTCCTCAAAACAGTGTGGACCCAACACTATTTCACCACCTTGCAACCTGCTTACTAAATATTGAGAGAGGAAGTGCAATTGATAACAATATCTCCATTTCAGTTAATCATTTAACAGCAAAAATAAAATTCGTTTTTTGATTTATTAGAAAAAATAAAAAATAAATGAATTAATGGATGAAGAAAATAAAACAAAAGGCTAAATAAACATTATTAAATGTGAAAAACAATAAATAAGAACAGCCAGACGTTAACCTCGAAAAAACTCGTATTTTCGTTTGAAGTATGAAAAATGCAACTGCTAAAAAAATGGTTAGCTTTTAAAAAAAGTTATGGATTTTTAAAATTATAACCAAATTATGAGTTGGTCTTAAATTTGGTGCCTCCCAATTTTTAGGAATGATTCCTTTTTCTTCTTCTTCTCTTTTTTCTTTTTAAAATAAATTTCTTTGAGAGGAGTAAAATTACAGTATTTCTATCTTCCATTTACCATGCATACAATTTCAATGGGCAAACTTGTATATTCCGAGTCTTTTATCAAACTCTCAATTGTTTCATTTTTAAACTTGAACTAAGCAAGATATTACCAATTAAAACTTAACATAAACAAAACAAAAAAATTCAGAAGATTGAAGTTGTTTAACTGAGAATGCTCGTAAGAAAATGATGAGAGGAAGTACGATTCACAGTCAGATTAAAAAAAAATTATGTATGCCATGCATCATGCTGTTACAAAAGCAGAAAAAGGAACTATGACTTAGCAAAAAGAAAGAAAGAAAAAACAGTTTGCTGATAAATAGATATCATGATGAGGATAACATATAATTAAAATAAAAAGCGTATTTACTGGACAGAAAGAAACTTGCACTTATTATAATTTATTCTTCAATTATGGTGACATTTTGCAATGAAGGAATACTGTTCTGGCTCATTTTAGAAACGATGTAATTGCCATTGGCTTCCTTTTGCAGATAAGAGCTTTTAAGAATAAGCTAGAGATTGTAGTTCCTCATTGCAAAATAAAGTCCAATTTGGATTACAGAGACACATTTTTATGGCTATAAAAATGATGGATTACACTGATGAGCAACATCAATGGAATAATCAGATGATTAATGCCCCTTCAAGTAGAAATAAAAAGATGAGATTCTTTCAGACTCACAGAAACAATCTATTTATTAATTAACTGGTTTACCAAGGGTGTAATAAAATTACCTTTGAAATAGATTAATGGTTGAAGTAGATAACAAAGCCTAAATGTCTTAGTTTTGACTTGGACAAATTTTCTTGACCACTTGATTACCACACTATCTGTAATCCAGCTTGATTATAAACCATGCGTAAACTGACAAGGAAATCCCAATTTAATTTGAAAAACTTTTTTGACTCAGATTTTTCAAAGTAGAAGGGTCTAGTTGAATACGGAGACTAAAAAATTGGTACAGCCTCACATTCTGTTTTATGGTTTACCTATTATTGAATCACGCTTTAAAATGTCTGTGTAAAAAATCTGAATGGCTCTTAAAACTTGTGCATATTTGGGTTCCACAGTCTTGAATTATGATCACAGTGAACTGTGTATGCACATAAGTGCGCTTATTACAGTGGACAGTGATCAACAGAGGTGGTCAAAGCCAGTCTAAATTTGCTGGGCTTCAATTTTAGCAAAATTTAATAGCTGATACCCGACAGATGATGGTGAGGAAAGAAATAAACCTTCCTAATAAATTAATGCTTATAGACGCTCTTCTGATCATTATGTTTGTTGATTTTTTGCTCCTTGTGGATGTTTTAACTCGTAAAAAGAATCTTCAGTGATACAATGAAAATCAGAAAATATTAAAACAACGAGCAAAATATCCGAATTTACAATAAATAGGTACTCCAACCATTGTGGACTCTTTTTTTAAGGAAGCACTTTTGAATTAGCGAGAAACAAATTTCAAAGGCTTCAGCGTGGTAAAAATAATGGAGAAATAAGCTACAGATATGTTTTCAATTAGAAAATATAAGTAAGTTTAATAAGTACGAATACAAATGTATGGCACTCTGTAAAATTACTTAAAAATTAGAAGAGAAATTACACAACTAAAAACAAAATGAGTTGGAGGTTACTAAACATATAAAGTAGCACCTATGATAAATGAAGCAAGAGAAAAAAATTACAATGTTGACTATTTCAATGGGATTTGAAAATTTATTTAATAGTCGGAGAGAGAAAATCAGTCTTGAATATTTTATGACGAACTAAGATAAGATTTTCAAAGAATGCAAGTGGTTTGCAAAGAATTCTTTAAACAAAAAAAGAGATGGAGGACTGCTGCACAAGAATTTTCGGACATTAATTCAAAACATTTTCTTTCACTCGTATCTATTTTAGATAATTAGGCGTGGATGAGTTTCTCTCAGTAATTCTAAGGCTCATCAATGCAAGTGGTTTAATTATTCTCCTTGACAAAGTCAATCAGCGTTACATCATGCTGAATCAGTATGATATCATGCTGGCTAAACAGATATCAATATAATAATATACTGGCAGGGAAAACCATTATGATATCATACAGGAGAATCGGCCGATTCACATCATAATATCATGTTCATTGACTTTACTCAGGATAACAAGATCCAGGTTGAATTGACTGGTCTAGTCAAATCAGTCACGCTGAGGATGCTTAGAATCACTGGGAATCATGAATAAAAAATGCACCCACATCTGAATGCTTTCCTTGTAAATGGCAAAAAAGTAAAAAATTATTTAAGTTAGTTTTGCGAAATTCTTTCCCGTAGTATTTTCCGCATGATTAAATGAGTAAAGATACAGCAGGCCTATATAAAAATGAATAAATATATAGAATTATCCTTCAAACTTTTAAAGGCAACACAAAACTAAACTCTTTTTTAGACTGAACGTGATTCGTAGAATGAACAGGGGGGAACTTCAATTTAATGGATGACTAGAGCAATTGAAAGCAAGATATCTGGTTCAACATTTACTTTTGATGTATCACAAATTCTTGATTCATATCTTTTTTAATTCCAAATTTCTTTGATACTGTAGGTATTAAAGACATTCTTGACTCGCTTCCTATGATATACACTTTTGTGATTGTTTAGACTATTCAGGGTCCTGAACACCTTGTTGCAGATCTGACAGACTGCGGCGTGCAGCGGTTGGCAATGCTGTTGTTCAATGTGTCTCTTCAGCGTGAGCCGTGTGCTCAGCCGCTTACCACACACGCCGCAACAAAACGCCAACGCCTCCCCTGCACAAACCGCACCCATTTAAGAGTTATATTCATAGAAAATACATCAAATGCAGAATGCTACTACTTCAAATGAGTTTGTGATGATGAGGCAAAAAGAAGCTTTCGCTTTTCTGCAAGTGATTAGTTTGTACGGTAAATGATGAGAGAGATGGGTACAGCGCAATGATAATTGGGTTATTAACATGGGAAAAGGCAGAGTCTTTGCTGCAAAACAGGATTGAAAATTGTTTGAAACACTATCAAAAAACTTGTTTTATGTTTCAAGAAATAATGCTGCCTAATTCTTTAAAAAAGAAAATTGAGAGAGTATAGTAGGTATTTAGATGTTACTGAAAAGTCCACTGATGTATAAATTAATTTACAGTTCATACTATTCTTAAAAACTGACAGCTCATACGGAGAAAAGTGGCTGAAATTCAAGCTCTCATTCAAATTGGTTCGTGGGAAGTCTTGTTTGCTTTTTTTTAAAGATACCACAAAAAATTACATCAAAATTCGTTTTTTGGCAGTCCATATTTGTACAAAAAGTAACAAATAATTTATGAAATAACAGGGAAAATTTTTGCTCTATGAATTTTGAAACTTTGAAGAATTTCTCAAAAATATTCTCAAACTGACGGGCAAAATTTACTAGATTTGCAAGGAAAAGAAACACTCAAGATTTGATACTTCCCAGCAGCATGTTAAACAATAAATATCCAAGTGAAAAATATGCAATTTTCTTTTAAAAATCATTCGGATTACAGAAAGAAAAATTTTAAAATTTTGAATCAGTACCTATTCTCTTTTGAAACTTTCATGAATTGATGAGATTAATTGACTGTCAGATCTGCAAAAAAGGCTCCGATATCTGGCTTCACTAATACCATTCGTTTTTCGGTGAGGATAAAAAAAGATGACAAATAAAAAATTAACAGCACATAGACTTGTCACAGTAATAAATAAAACAACCAAAAATAGTGTTGAGAGGGGAAAAAAACAGAAAAAAAATAAAGAAAGAAAACTCATGCTGAGCAGACTACGCGTTTTCCAAGAAAAACGCTGAATAAACGTTCGACAACGTAAACATTTAGAGACACAAGGTGAAAGAAAAGAAGAAATTAAAACCACTCCAATTCAAAACTAAGGATTTGATTTTGTAAATTTGTAGAACCTTTTTTTAAAAAGGGCATTTTATCCAAAAAAAAAATCGTTATGAAATCATAAAGCTCTCACTTTAAATAAGAAATTCCATTGAACCTTGCAAGAGCTGAAAGGAAAATATTTCCCGGATAATGCTGCAAATATTTAAAACTTCAGTCTCAGGTTATGAACTCAGTCACCGTCAAAAAACAAAGATATCAGGAGACATACAAAAATGAACATGGAAAGAACTCAAGAGAATGAAATAAAAATTAATTTTAAATTTAAATATATAAGAGTAAAAAATTTGTAAAAATAATTTAAGTCGGAGCAGATAAATAGGCAAGGAAGGGGAAGTTATTATTTCATCTTTTCTTTCACGATATATTACCAATAAAAGTAAAAAATAAACTATGATAACACAAAATTAAATAAACTTCAAAGTTAAGAACTAACCTGTTTCAAAGCTGAGCTGCTCTAAAAATTCTTCATCCTTCGGATCTTTATCATGGAAAAATGAATTTATTAAGCGTGAAAAATTATTTTATCAATCATTGTCAAATGATCAGGGCGAAACCACAATTTTTCTCTGAGGAAAAAATTCGCTCAAAAATTAAAATTACTTGTAAGATACACAGAATGAGATTCTTTCAGACATGAGTATCATAAGAGAAAAGATGAAATAATATGAATACTTTCAATTTTAGCAAAATGAGATGAATGAGATGAACTCAGACTAGGGAAAAAATGAAACACGGAGTTTATAATATCAGGAAACACTCAATCTATTTGTAAAACTGACGAACTATGTAGAATAGAAGAATATGTGCCATTTAGGATCAAAATACAAGCATGAAATCACGTTTGAAACTAGGAACCAGAAAATAATTGATTTTCAAAGAAATTGGTCAGTACACAGTAATGCCCTGATTATTTGACGATTTCTGGCAGGGGCCCTGTCAGATAGGTAACAAAACAGTCCGCTAATCGAAACCACCAAAAAATGACTGAAAAAAATGCAATTTCAGGCTCTGTTTGTCAGTAAATAGTACGAGCTTGGCCAACTTTCTATAGCATTTGTAAAACATAGTCATTTAATTAGAAAAATTTACACACAAAAAACCTCATATACATTCAATTTTTAGCAAAAAAACCTATTTTTGTTGTGAAGGCTGATTTGCTTTTGACCAAAAACTCAATGATTGAAGCGTTACATAATCAGGGTATTACTGTACTTCATAGGATACCACTTTGATGATGAATGTTGCGTAAACTGTGGAATTTGTCAAAATAATTAATGCCTACAGTTTACAACTTGCTAAACATGATTGTATTTGGTATGAAAGTTGAACGTTTGGATTTGGAAAATTCTTTAACAAAAATATAGACATTGTTTTTCAATCAGGAGGAGAATGTAGTACACAATTCAAAGGCTTAGGGTAAGATCTAACTTTCTGATGCTCCACATGTTTTCTTTAATCTTTAGGTTCTAAGAATTCTGAATCATCGTAATAAAATTAACATTAAATCACATGCAACTAACTCTAAGAGCTGAGGATCTAACTAACAGCTAAAATTCAGGGTCCTATGATGAAATTCGGACAAATCATAAAATATATAATTTAAAAAAAAATCAAGTTGAAATGTAGGCATCAAATAAGTCATTTTAACCATCATCTCTTTAGACTCATCCTCTCACAAATTCTAATCTCCAAGAATATGAAGACAGCTTGACCAAAATAACAGGAAGGACTTTAATTCAAGTGCAAAAACTTGCATTCAAAATTAATAAGTGTGTGATGGCGGAGAAACCATCGTGCCCCAGTCCTGGTCTAGGGAACAAAGTTTTCCAGGAAAGTTAAGTGCCAGGGATAAGAACAGCGAAATTCCTGAGAGTTCCCATGAACATTCCTGTGACTCTTCAACGTTTGAGTGATTACCCTGATTATACACATGTTTGTTTCTGTGTTAAAGTTCTCGAAGAACATTTCAGCCAAGAATGCCCAGGTACATTCCTGGGGAAGTTCTAATTTAAATACATCCCCTAGTCTCATTACAGAGCTTTGACAAAAAAGGTTCATAACCAATGCTGGTGAAAAATTAGGGGAAAAAACAAAAGTGAAGTTCTCCACATAGAAGGAGGAGAGAAGACCCAACAGGAATTAATTGAAAGCATGTGGGAAAATAAAACTTGAGAGATGGCGTGTGCTAGGAATAAGAAATAGGTATCAAAGGTAAGTATATAAGGAGGCATGCAACAGCAAAAATGTTGGACTCATACAAAAGGCGATGTAAATTAACATAAAAATCCAGGAAAAACATGAAATAATGCAGAATTTGAAATACCTTGAGATGATGTGCCTGCTAAACTGTCAACGTTCCCTGGATGATTTTGACTATTCATTCCTGTGAAGAGAAAAAGCACTATGGGTTAGAAAAAATACAATGATACGTGTCGCTTAAACATGAAAAAAATAAAAGAGCTCTACAAAAAATTGATATAAATTTTTCCTATCAACTTTTCACAAGATCAATTGGGACTATTCTGGTCAACCCAATGAGTACATTTTACTTTTTGTGGAGGAATGTCCCATCAAGACCCAAAGACTTTTTTATTATTTGTAAAATTATCTTTGGGATTTTAGCTTCAATGCTTTTTAAAAGAAGAGTAAAGATTATCAAGAGATGGAGAAACCTCCCCTTTTTCAAACTTATTTCCTAATTTTATAAACGCTCTTTTCTCCTTAAAATTTTCAATAGGTAACTTTTTTCCCTTTTTTTCCCCTTGCTCTTCTTACAAATAGTTAATATCTTGCAAATAATGTGTAATTTCAAGAGTGGCGGTAGCCACCCCTGGTCGAGAAAATATATGGTGACTCAAGGAAGCAAGTAGTCCCTTGTTTCAAGACCTACTGCAGCACTTTTAACACGTTTCCAGGCCTTTTCTATTTTTGCAAGAGACCAACTCAACCCGCCTGTCACACAGTTAAGAAGGTTTTGGACCCCTGAATAATTTTAGAACGAACCTGCTAAAGAATCTGCCGCTAGAGCTGCTGCCATGCTGAAGTTGAACGAACTGGTTGCAGCGAATAATTTACTATCAAGGTAATTTTGAGCGCCTTGAAAACTATCCTCATGATCACAAACAGACAGATGTTGGATCCCTGATCCTGCTGATTCACTCACAGCAGAAATGTCTACGGAATCATTTGAATCGGAGTTACAAGCATTGGTTGGTTTTGCAGGTACTAAGTCCATCGGTTCTGACTTGATGTCATCTCGTGAGGGTGAATTTTTGCTTCGGTCGTAAAAGTCACATCTTCTTTTTGTCACCATGAGATTACTTTTAAGGGATATTGAAAAGTCAACTGGAGGTTCGTCTTCGTCTCTGCTCTCTTTATCTCTTTCTCGCTCTTTATCTGATTCTTTTTCATCGATATCTTCATCTGATTCTCGCGTCCCTGAAGTCCTCGATAGATTTTGAGCCATCTCTTCATCATTTTTGGCCTCTTTTGAATTACTAATGTTCGAGTGAATGTTATTGTTATTGTTATTGATGTTGTTTAGGTTATTATCTGAGCTCATGAGCTTGCTTCGTTTCAAGGGTAAGGGTGAATTTTCCTGAAACAAACAAAAAAAAGAAGATTTGATGGGTAAGAGTTACTGTCCGAGTATTGAAACTAGGGATTTAAATGTAAAGAGGGTACTTAAATCCCCCATCTCACCGCAGAGAACAATTGCCCAGCCAGGCAATGGGAGTCTTAGATGGTGGACCGGTTGGAGTGGAGCAAAATGGACTAGTCCTATTGCGCAAAGCATGATAAGAGGATGTGAACCTTGTACAGTTTTAACAACAGGTTTGCCCCCCATTTGATACCTTTACTTAAAGCTTTATTATTTCATCAAGGCGATATAATATTCAGTTGAAACTTTTAGATTTTCATCACACTATTACATAATTCATTTCAACTATGAAAACTTTCCATTTCCACTCTCCTGAAAAGAATTCACCGGTAGAAAAGCAGGACTTTCCTGTCAGAATACATGGCGATTTGAATTATCTATACATGCAACTAGTCAACTGCCATACTATGCAAGTACCCTTTTTAGCTCTAGATCCTTCACTGAAACTTTACAGCTTTATGTGGATCAAGTCATCATCAGAAAAAGTGGCTTTTTTTGCTTGAAATTCTCTCCAGCCCCAAGACAGCTTTTGACAACTCCATTCCACTCCTCCATTTTTTTTTTCTTTTGGTGTGTGGGAAGGGACATAATTTCAGTTGTCTCTGGTGGGGGTGGGGAGGTGCGGTTCCTGCTGTTAATTCTTCACTCCAATGTCTCTACTTTCCCAGCAAACGAGGCACTGACCCCTCTTACTGGATCTACCTTCTGAATGACTTTCTCCAAAATCCCCATAAGTTAGAACACACTACAGCATTCTTTTGTTTATTCCTCTTCTCTTTGAGTTCTGGTAAGGAAAGTTAAGGAGCAAAGCGAATATTTCTTCATTTTCCTGACAAACGAAATTAACTTCATTCTTGGGATTCAAAATTGACTCCAACAATGAATTTAACTTACTAAAATCTGATCCAGCGATTTCAGTCCAAAATTTTGTTGCATTTCGTGTAATTAAAAGAATGATCAATTGAAATCAATGAAATTTTTAGCTAGAAGTGTCCAATAGTTTTTCAGTGAAAAAAACAATTCACTGGTAAATATTGGGCAATGTTAGATTGTAGTTACACTCTTTTCTCTGGGAAACTACAGTTTTAGAACAGCTGTTATTGCCATGTGGTCACTGATAATGATGTCTCTACTCATTGGTGTTAAGATTATTTTCTGTAGTTTGACTTTCCATTAACTGTTGTTATTCATAATTATCCGTTTATTATTTTTTATACTTTTTTTTTGTAACACATCACCTGTTTGAAGACACTGGAATTTTATCATGACAAGTTATTTTGACGGACAGCTCATTGTGAATCTGAAGAATTAATTTAGACTGAAAATCATACCAGGGAGTCAGGAGTATCTCTGGATTCCGGAGAGCCTCTATGTATCCTTTGTTGCGAAACATTGCTTGATGATCGTCGATGCCTAGAGAGAAGTGGTGAAGCTCTTTCTTCCGTGACTGGTGCGCAGTGGAATGATTTGTCCGTTGGGTGAAATGATGTCTGAGAATATGATGAGGAGAGATAGGTAAAATCAATTGAATAATAAATCTTGAAATATGACATATTAGGTCCTTCAAGCTCATTCATTAAATTTTTTAGTATATGCACATTCTGTTCCTGCTTTTTATCGTAGATAAGAAAACTGAGATGCATTGTATGCAGGCAAATTATTGGAGGAACTAAAATAATTATAAGTCCCTGATTTTTCACATTGACAATTTGCATGTGTGAAACTGAAAATAAAAAGTTGTCAGCACTAATTTTACTACAAATGACAGAAACACATGAACCTATATTCTTCAGGTTTTAGTCATCTAATTACCTAAACTTGCAACGTTTCATACAAAATTATTCCTCTGTTCATCATTGCAAAAGCAACTCAGAGCATTTAACTTTGAACCAGACTGAGACTCAATAGTTTTGAGTGGCCGCACAGATATTCTTTCAAATTAGTTCCTTGATTTTTCAAATTTTCAATATTTTTCATAAAATGCCCCAATTTACTTACTCCTGATAAAATTCCCTGATGATGATCATCGGTATTCCAGACCTGCAGAAACCCTGGTTGATGTGCCTCTCATTTATTTCTTATTCTTTCTTTTTATAAAACTGAATAAAATATTTTATCGACTCCTAGGAGCAGACTCCTTCTGCATCATATGACTGGTTCCCTTTCAGTATGACAAACATCTCGATGTAGACTTCTGCTATGGACCTAACTTTTTTTGGGCCTTACAGCACAATACTTAAGACGCACAAATCCACTGCACAAGCCTGCAACTGACATTAGTATGATGATCCATTAAAGGAACTCCATTAGTTTTCCTGAGAGATTGTTTTGCTACCCACCGTTGCCGACCTGGTAGGAGGACTTGTGGGCTGTAAGTGTCGTGACTTCCCTTAATTTTCTAATTCTTTGCTAAGACTGATATTCATAAAAATAAAGTACATTAATTATAATTGTAACTCGTACCTCGCTGTAAGAGTCCGACTGCTGGGTGAGACCACTGACCCTTAGTACTTCTGCTGTTTTCAGGAAAGTGCTGAGGTTCTTCTGGTGGACGTTGACTTCTCCATGATAAATGAACTCAACCAATGCATGAAGGTCATCAAAAACTACATCTTGCAAAACGATCACTGGGTGTTTACATGGTGTGCTCTGTTAAAAAATAAACAATTGAGTATAGGTAATTAAGCTGTGCTGAATAGAATGCAAAATTAACAAACATTTAGTAGCCAAGCTTACCATTGTTTCAACTCCCCAACTTTTGATTTGGAAGCAAATCTATGGCTAAAGTAGAGAGGAGGACTAACAAACAATTTTGAGTTTTTCTTGAAATTTTCTGTAAATTGTACTTCATCAAAAATATTCCACGGAAATTGCAAAAAAAACTCCTATAATTTTCTTGAAAAAGAAGAAGAAGAAAAAAAAGGACACACAAGTGATAGGATATTTAAGAAAACTGCAATAAAGAGAACCATTTTCTTACTTTAGCAATCAGAATTTTCTTTAAAACCTATCCTGTTAGGTCAGTAGGAGACCACTAAATAAAATAATTTAAACAAAATATTACCTCTGAGTTTCTCCGGGCAACCATTCTAGTTGTAAATATAATCCACAGAAAAAGAAGGTTTCCATTTTGATAAATCTAAGAGCTATCATTAATACCTACTCCCCACTTAAATAATGAAAAAGTCCTACTTTAGATGAAGGATTAAATTTTTAGTAGTGCATAATCACAATACCTATTTAGGTAATATATAAATAAATAAAAAAAAAATCTATCTTAGAAAAAACCCTAAAACAGGAAGAGAAGGTACTGTTAGATAGGTACTGATAAATAATTTGACTTTGATTTCCTGGTAATAAAAAGAATACGCTTAAAAAGAGAGAAAGCGTCGCAGAACCATTCAGTATTGAGTGATGCTGTCGCCTTGAGAAGAGAAAATAGTTTTAAAAATAAACCACTCATTAAATTACGAGACCATGTACATTTGTTCATGTAGCCTGTTGAAAAAGAGAGAGAGAAAAAAAGGGAGAAGAAGGAAAGGAAATCAAAATGGAATATACTTTCTGGGAACTGATGAAATGAGGGCAGAAGTTTAAAATAAATAAAGATAGCGTCAGTTCAGCTTCAACAAAATAGTTGAGATAAAATGTAAAAAAGAAAGTCTAATTTGCACAGAAGATTTTGTGTGTTTTTATTTTAATACCATTGTACCTAGAGTTTAATCGAGTTTGCAATGCCAAATACAAATTTATGATAAGTAGGAAGTAGATAACAGTGTAATGCACGATTTTCTTTTTCTTCGTTTGCAGATAAGAAAACTAATTGAACAGAAAAGGGGACATAGAGTGCATAGATAAAAGAAAGAAAAAAAAGAAAACTGAGTTTGAGCTGAGAGCAAATTTTGAATGCAAGTATAATTATTACTGATTACATCCTAGAAATGGACATTTTAAAAAATTGCGGTAACTAGTGGGTAAGTGTAAAAAGAAAATTTTTAAATTCTGTGCATACAACTCATTCCTGGAATGATATGATGAATAAAACTTATTTGAAAGTTGTCCTGATTGAAAGGTGTTTTCCATTAAAATGAGAGCGTTTTGGTGGGTTTAAGTTAATTCTCATTCCCCCATTCTTCTTCTGTTATGCTCATATTTCACCTATTTTTACATAATTTTAGACGGTAGGCTTGAGCAGTTTTATTTTTCACACATTCATAACAAATTCAGAATGGCTTTTTTGCAAGAAAATAAATTTGAAAGTTCAAATATTGTAAGAAGGCTTTAATGATTGTTTCAGTGCTTGAGTACTTTTTATCAATGAAGGATTGGTCTTTTCAAGTTGTTTCTTGTGGCAGCCAAAGAGTTTCAAGAGTTTTTCACGAGAAAATTAAAAAAAAAAATTACAAATTTTGTTCATAACATTTGAGTGGGTATAAGACTTATGTGCTTACAATTTTTGACAAGTTTTTTAAAACTTTTTCATGAGATTTTGCTACAGGGCAAGTAAAACTCTAAAAATCTGGAAGACCATTATTTTTATTTTTTATTTAAAGAACTGATTAATGCATATATAGTTGAAAGTACCTATTATTTTAGTTGCATAGTCACAGTTTTAGTTCTACACATTACCTAAAGCATTTTAATTACACAAAAAGGTTTGATTAGTTTACTATTCACGTACCTTCAATAATTCTCTAAAATATGGGCTACATGCAGACAAGACTACTCTGTGGGCTTTAAGACTTTTCCCATCACAGGCTAGAGTCACATCGACAAAGTCCTCGTCGTCTCGCAAATTTTCAAAAGCTGACGTAATGCTACTTTGGTAATTGTTCCATCGAAGACAGTAGTGTTGAAGATCTCCCATTATTGAACTGCGGTCAGCTGGAAACAGAAAGAAAACACGAAGAAATTTAATACCAAGACATTGATATAAAAATGCAATAAAAACTGCTTGGGTGCCACACAGCAACAGGGATAGATCAACCTAATAAATTACAATAAAAGACATGAACAAGATGCAAAGCAGAAAGGAAGAGAATAGGTTTCTTTGTTTTTTTAAACCACAAAAAAGCTGCTTTATGATTGGTACCAATCAATGCCCTACCTACTGTCCACTTTTATTTCGCATTAGCAAAAAAAGCACAAATTCTCTGAAGCCTCTAATACCTACAGGGAGAGAGATTTCATTTCTCAAAGTTTAACCTCGTGTACTTGGCACTTCATACCTTAGTTATTTTAATATATTTCAAAAAATATCTCGGCCATGTATTACTTGAAAATGACTCTGGGGAACTTTAAAATTATTGCCTCGATGCTTGCAGAAGTTAAAGTTATTTACCAAAATTTTTGAGACATTTAAGTACACATAGAAGAACTTTTCTTCAATTTTGTTATGTGCTTGCTTCCTGATGTAGGAATTCAGTTACCCGCATTGGTTGTTTAATTAGGACCTTGGCAATTACTTCAACATGTAACCCCACACTTTTGGGCGACTTGATTTGTAACAGCACACTTTAAATTCGCGATTGACTATAACGAATAAGTAGTTTCCTCCTCGGCACAGCTAGAATTAATAATCTGGGGTAGGGAGGGACCATAAAATACCCTCCGGAAACTTGTGGCACATTGCAGCTGATTTCAACAGTTACAAATTTTCTGCACACTTTCCCTTTCTTGCTGAGCTCATAAGCTTAGAATATATTCGCAGTGAAACCCCCAAACTATGTATCTCTGTTTACAATGTTCCGGACTTCCTGTCATAGTTAATTTATAAAATTAGAACTACCTACTCAACATTACAATAGGTACTTGAAAATTTCTGTGATTTTTCTCCTCTGAGAAAACTTTAGGAAATAAAGTAATTTGTTCTCTTTTAAGAATATAAAACAGGAGCAGAGATTTTGAAACACCGCAAACAAG
Source organism: Bemisia tabaci (assembly GCF_918797505.1). NCBI lineage: Eukaryota > Metazoa > Arthropoda > Insecta > Hemiptera > Aleyrodidae > Bemisia > Bemisia tabaci. The sequence continues at coordinate 33,197,997 of NC_092793.1, forward strand.
ATACATGGTTTGGGAGTTTCACCATACTCAGATAAGTACAAAGGGCCGGAGATTTCTTCTCAACAAAACACAGATTAAAATTTTGTCCTGGGCTTACCTCAGTCAAAAATACATGATGACATAGGATAAATACATCCAAATAGAGCCTCTGAATCTGAATCCTGGAAGAAATACGAAAATTCTTCCTCTTACTAGAGATGAATTCATCCCCTATTTGTTTGGTTGATAACATTATTGGAAGAATACTTAGGTACTTGATAGAGTGCGGTTTAAATGAAAAGAATTCAAAGATTTTTGAGAATTGATCGACGAAAAGATAATATTATTTGAAGACTCTGAAACGAGGGCTCATTTTGAAATTTCTGACGAAAATAGTGAGATTCCCGAGCCGGGAAAAGTTAACTGACTGATAACAGTTATCAATAAACACAGCTTAACCTAGAAGGGTTTCAAGAATAGGTATACATACTTGATTAAAACCTTGGTTAACGAATCTAATCATGTTTAATGACGACGAACATTTGGAAAATACACTTAAAACACTTATACTAAGAATCACAGAAAAGTTGAACTTAAAATGGTATTTAATGGCACTCATTATTCGTAAACATTGCGAAGCGGACAAGCGCGCTGCTCTGCTTTCGCTTTCAGCTCGATGTCGCTTTCCCCTCCAAGGACTCGGCGAGTCAGGAGGAAGAGGATATCTTCGTGCTCTCATTGGTTAATTAGGTTCCCCGCTAGGGAGCATGCGCAGTGGCATAACATCTCAAGACGTTCGACTCGGAAGTTCGCGGTTCCTAAGTTTATCGCTTAAATAGTACATGTGGAATGATTCTTAATTTTTTTTTCTTTATCAAATCGGCATGAATTTATTGCCATCTTTTGATGTAATATGCGAGAAATGGGACCAGTGTTATCACCCGAATAGACAGCTGTCCTTGATTATTCAAGTTATTAATCTATTTTTTTTCTTTCGATTTGGCGAACCCCACCCTTTCCCTTCCCATGCTTAGTGGAGCGGACTTTAACGTAAGTAGGTAGGTATTGACGAGTTTGAGATTGGAAAGTGATCAAGTGCGGTCGTAAATTTCAAGTGGAAGCAGGCAAAAATAAACGAAAGAGAGAAACGGTTTTAGCAATATACTGCTCTCTACTAAGCCCAAAACTACAAGTGAGCTCGGTGTAGTTACGTGAGCTATTTTTTTTTAAATATTTATCTGCCACGCCAAAGAACGTAAAAGGGCGGTTTCGGACAAAAAATAAAAAATATTGAACTGATGAATCAATTTGGTAAATTGTTTTCTGCCAAACCTTTTGAGCTGATTTTCAAGCAGTTCCCATAATTTTTATAGAGAGTGATTTATACATACGTGATATTTCGGTATACCTATACAAATCTCTTATCATCCCTTGAAGCGATTAGCATAGGTCCATATACAAAACTGAGGGTCTACCGGCGCGCAAATAGATACCTAGAAAATATCTCAGCAACATGCAGGATCACAGCTTTTCTCCATGCATTTTTTTACTCATACTTTCGGGAAAAGTAAATCCCGAAGAGACGTTTTATGTCACCCGATTAAATCTAAAATCATTATGCTGGCCGACTTCATGTGTTCACAGCAAGTTAAACTTAACGCGTGAATACGCACTTAAATATTAGGTAGGTGGATACCTGCATAATTTGGTGTCTTAATTTAAAAATTTTAACCCTGCTCTGACCACGCATGTGAAAAGCTCTCTCAATTTAAAAAATATGATCGATTCGAAGCTTCAAAAAAAAAGTCCGATAAATGAAAAAACATCAAACCAACAAAAAATTAAATAAAAATAATAAAAAGACGAAAAATAAAGTAATTCAATACCTCAATAACGCCCAATTGAAAAAAATATAAAAAATGATAAATAAAATAAAATTAAAAAATATTATGAACCGCCCGACTTGTAAACTTGGTCCTTGCGATTCGAGCATTAGAGGAGTGAAAAGTGCATATTTTCGTTCAAAAACACCTATAATTCGATTCTTACTTCTATTTTCAAAATGAAGAAAAGGCATTAGGGAAATTTAGCAGGTTGAAATTACTAAATATTGAAGGAGCAAAGAGATAAGGCAAATAATTTTTTTTTAAATGAGCAAGAAATGGGGAATATTTAAAAATACTTCGTAAAATATAATTACAAATCCGAAGGTATGCGTAATCCACTCAACCAAGAGTCGGCCGAAAATTTGTAAAAAAACAGCACACAAAAACTGGGAAACACGATACTTTGTACTGATAATATTTAGAAAGAAAAATATTAAATTATTACCATTTGAAAAATAATTCTAATTAACATGGATGAATACCGCACACGGTGTAGCACTAATGAAAATGAGAAAAAAAAGAAGAAAAAAAAATGAATTTATGTGCGTTGTGACTGCATGATCACAAAAAACAACTGCGTTACATGACTAGCATTAAACTACTAGCAGAGGGGTAAAAAGTAAAATTGCATATTCGTACACTTAATGAAAGGATCTCCTCCCCCTTTTTTCATGAATTCGCACTATAATACATCCCTTCATGAGGGATGGTAGGGGGAAGGGAGAAGGGATTGTAGGAACTCTAAAGAGAAAAAAATCATTAAATTGGTCCGCACCCTTCAAAAGTTTGCATCTGCGCATGTGCTACTAAAAAATTTAATTCGTTTTAACACACTACTGTAAATAGTGAACATTGTTATTCAACTTTTATCCGGCTCGCCCCGGCCTCCGCCGCTGCTCGCTGTATCTCTGCATCCCTGCGTGTGCCATAGATTTCCCTTCGCTCCTCCCCTTCCCCTTTCTGCTCTTTTCCCCACCTTCGCACCCCCACCTCGCCACACTCGCCCTCTCTCTCTCTACCCCGTCTATTTCTTTCTCTCCCTTGCCTCTATTCCTTTTCGGCCTAGTCGAATGTAATTTATGATGAACTCAGAATCAATACTATTGAGATGAGCGAGTGATGAAAACTTGAGCGCTAAGCCTCCTCTTCCACCTCCACCTCCACCCCCTCCCCCTCCCACTCGTCCTCTACCTTCCCCTCTGGCGCCCTTTCCCCGGTCCTCCATCCCCTCCACCACCCCTTTGAGCTTAACTCATAAACGCCCACCCCGTCATATACCCTGATTATTTCCAGGTACCCATCCTAAAAAAGTATCACATCTACAAATCTTTCCCTGTGTTCTCTTCCTCTTTCCCCGTTCATACCACCGTCCCGTCCCTTCGTGCCTCTTCCCGCTTTCCGCCTCTGTTTTCATTTAAGTACATTTTGGTTTTGAAATGTACCTGTCGTCGCGCTCAGGATTCATCTGCAGGTTCCTTCAACCAACAATGTACCTGTAGCTAAAGTGCGGCCCACTATCTTACGAGCAGACCTCTTATCTCCTAAATAATTGATCGAAAAGCTCGGATCGTATGTAGCACAGGTGCGACTCTCAAATTTTGACCACAAAAGCTGCGCGAAGGGGGGGGGGGGAACTTGTTATTTTCTAGACTATCTTGTGCCCCACGTTAAGCACATGAGTTTGAAATGAAGGCGTAGGTATATGAGACTTTAGGGTTGCATGAAACGGAAGAAATTAATAAAAGATTGGAAACTTCCGTAATATATATATTTAAAAAAAACCACTCACTTACACACCCTCACACACACAAATTCCTTAATTTGTTAATAAACTCTGAATATTTATTTAGTTTCCTGTAATAGGGAACGTGAATGATAGAAACGAATCAATTTTGGTATGTAGCCAATAGCGTATGCTGATAATCCACGATTAGAGATATATCTATCAATATATGTTTCATTTATTTCTGAAATTTCTTGGTATATTTGCCATTTTAATTTCAGGATTTTACTTTCCGTGAATTTTTTCATGGAAAAAAATCGGGTTGAAAATGGTCAATTATGCATTCTTTTTTAAAATTTCGAAAGAGGCTCTTCGGATACCTCCACTTATGTGGAAAGGTGGGGGAGGGGAGGAGAGCTCCCCTCTTCCACACTCTGGTGTATCCAGCCCTTGGCGCAAGTGAGCCGATTTGAATTTTTGGATCAAATCCGGCAGAATGAATTAGTTTTGAATCCCTCAGAGGCGAATAAGAGTGAGAACTGGCCTACTTTATCGTATGATCTATAAAAGATAGAAAAAAAGAAAGAAAAGCTGATAGAAAAGCTGTCGCATGTAACATTCAAAATGTTAGACATTTTTCAAATTTGATTTTTTTTATTTTTCTCCCATTTTAAGTCAGTGAAGGAGGCGTGGACCTCAATCGCGTCGTCCATCAGAATTAAATACGTCATTTAGGGAATGATAGAATAATGCCCCCGATAAGCTGAAACCAGATGTTCATATTCTATTTCAAGTTTTTGTTCATGTACAATTATTACAAATATTTATAATCATGTACAAATATTTAGTACATGTTTTTATTCTATTTCTATCCATATGTGCTTCATATCATACACTTGCAGATGAATCTTCTGCCATGCGCTGTTACGTTGCTGGCACGCTGGTGACCTCACTGCGAAATAACCTCCTGTGCTGCCGTGCAGAGGAAAAACGCCGTATGAACCTTTAAGCGTTGTCAAATTTCCTCCAATAAAATAAACATTTATTGGAGAAGTTGTAAATATTTTTCCTCAAATTTTTAATTCTACTTAGTTCGCGCTTTAATCTAAAATATCTGAAATTTTCAAGGAAATATGTGCATAAATTTCATCATAAATACCTGTTTTATCCGGGGAAAGTTGGCAACTCTCGAATGTTCATACGGCGTTCTTCCTTACCGCGGCAGTGTGGTAACGTGCCCTCAACATAATGCATGCACCCACGTGCTTATAAACTTCTCATAAGAGACATGGATATCTTTGGTCCTCCATTTTCATCCTTAATATACCCGGAGAGATCGAAGGTCACGTGGAGTTGGCGCAACTTTTACTCAAGAGTGGGGCTACATACGTCTAACTTCTGGGAAGCCCTCTCATAAGTCTCGGATCTCTCTCGGTAGCCGAGGTCTGAGCCCTTACCGCCACCCGTAACCCAGTGGCGTGGCGTGAATTGCGATATATCGATTGTTATACCATTTAAACCTGTGGAAAAGGATCGATAAACAGGGTGTTCGCAGCGAACACCTTAATGATCGATTCTTCGCCATAGTTTCAAATGGGGAAATATCGATGATCGATCATTTACGCCACGCCACTGACGTAACCCAACTCTTACAACCCCCGTATCGAGAGGTTGCTATGTTTTTTATTAATATCTTCTTCCGACAACTGACGAGTCCACGGGAGGACGGACCCTAACGACGAGGGACTCACAAGTAGCTCTTCAGATTGAGAGCTCCGCGCATGAGGGATAAAGAGGCCCTCGGCTAACCATATTACAGACGTGGCTGGATGAGCTGCCTCGTTTCGTTGTCTCTTAGAAGAAAGATAGAGAGATCCATAATGCCGATTTTTTTCGGATCGAGCAGACACGTTTCTGATTTTTTGCCGGTAAGTAAATAATTTGACACACCTCACACCAATACTGCCGAGCTAGGGAAGAACGCCGTATGAACATTAGAGAGTTGCCAAATTTCCCTGGATAAAACATGCATTTACGACGACATTCACGCATATTCATCCTTGAAGTTTTCAGATATTTTAGATTAAATTGCGTGTAAAATATTGAACCAATCGATATCAATATAATCTCACCCGTGTGATCCGTCGATTACGATTTATAAAAACCATCAAGTGAACGTGCCGGTGGAGGAAGGGGGTATGAGACGCGTTTACTCTTGTTGGGTACATTTTTTGTGAAAGCCCTGTCAACACTAACAAAAGTTCAGTTCCGTAAACCCATCCCTGTTTGGACAAGGCCTTCCATTCATAAAAAAACGAACGAAAAAATTATGAAAGAACAAACATAAATGTGGTTAAAAATTCTAACTTCCACCGCCGCGCCGACCGCACTGTGTTGGCGCAATGCGTGAAGTATTCATGCAGTCCTGTAGGCGCTATGCGTTTCCAGCCGACTGCTGCTGACCGCAGTGTGTTTGACGCAATGCGTGAAGTATTCATGCAGTCTTGTAGGCGCTATGCGTTTCACGCCGACCGCTGCTGACCACACTGTTTGGCGCAATGCGTGAAGTATTCATGCAGTCTTGCAGGCGCTATGCGTTTCCAGCCGACTGCTGCTGACCGCAGTGTGTTTGACGCAATGCGTGAAGTATTCATGCAGTCTTGTAGGCGCTATGCGTTTCACGCCGACCGCTGCTGACCGCAGTGTGTTTGACGCAATACGTGAAGTATTCATGCAGTCTTGTAGGCGCTATGCGTTTCATGCTGACCGCCGCGCCGCTCCGTTCCAGGTCAAATTGCGTGTTGGGTTTCTCTCCTAACTCGACTAATTGAAGGTGTTGTCTCTTGTATCACCGAGAGACGACAAAATTAGAAATTACGATACTTTTAGTCTGAGAAAACGAGAGATTTTGTCGTCTTTTCTCGTTTGTAATTTATTATCTGAATCCGATTTTTTTTCTCTTTTTTTGATACCTACATTCAAAAAGATTACAAAATTTGCCGCCCCCTACCTTTTGCCGCCATGGGCTGCCGCCCCATGTGGCCACCCTCTTAATCCGGCCCTGTCTGCCAGACGGAACTATGTGCATTAGGACATGAGCTCCGAGACCCATAAGAATACATGCATAACAGCGATCATGTCTTAATACACATAGTCCCGTTTGGCAGAAATACGTCCATATTTAGTCTGGATCATGGGAATGCGTTAAAACTGAGTCAGACTCCTAACTGCGTTCTTGCGAAGTGGCTAGGATCGATACCGTGACGCTACATTCGTAGTGTACCCATTTCTTTCATCCAATGACGTCTAACTTCTCCGTATCACGCTTATCCAAATATGGGATTATCATACTTTTTTTGCACTCTTTGGCGTCCGCGCGGGTATTCGTAAGCGCCTCAACTTTGGGTAGATGAGTCCCCCGGGAACAATTAGCCACGAATAAAAACATCCACCAACCAAAATTCAGAAAACTTCGGTGCTAGAGGAGAGCAGCACTGAGCAGTTGCTTTGTTTTGAAATGATTGATAGCGGGATTCCTCCAAATTTTCGCCAGCGATTCCTCGAGCTCTAAGTACGCGCAACTGATACCAAGCCATAAAATTAATTATGAAAAATACTGTGTCGTCAGAGCCCCCGAGTCCTAACCATTCCTCTTTACTCGAGCTCGAACGACCGGAGGTAATGTTTGACGTTACTTCGGTCATTAAAGCAAACACCAAAAGTACCTTGGAACATGAGGGATTTCTACGACTAAAACATGAAATTTCATTATTGATCGCATTAAATGTGTTCCAAAAATAATTGTAAAAGGGTTCTTTGTGTGCCATAAGACCCCCAAAGGCATTTTATGCACAGAAAAAAATTCAAGCTTTATTTCTTGCAACGATAGACAATTCAAGTTTATGAAGGAGGATTTTTGGTTTGACAAATCTCTGGTTTTTGGTACTTTTATTGTATTTTCCGAAGGAACACGAAACATGGTATCCTAACACTAAAGCATGGTAAAATTCAGCAATTTATAAATTGTAAAAATGGAAAAATAGATATCGGCGGTGGAACTCCTAAACCACGTATCTCGGTTTGCAGCACAGCAGCCTTCTTGTCGTAATTAATATTTTTATCAGAAAACTAATCGATCTCATTTCATGAAAATGCCGGAAATTTTACTTCTGTATGAAGAATATCCTGTGAAAATTTCAGACCATGAGGTCGGTTCGGTCCATTTTTGAAAATAAAATAGGAGCGCAGATTTTGAAGCTTTGCAATCAAGGTACGAGATTTCGCAGCTTAACCGTCGTTTAGTTCCTTGACGTTTAATATGGTCCAACTATTGTAATTTACCGTGTCAGTGGCCCTCTGCACTGAAAAAAAATGGGTCACGTAAACCGAACATTCGGTGTTCCATGTCATCCCAAATATTCGGTTCGTGTAACCAAAACTTTCGGCAAATACGACCAAACTTCGTTCGTCAGATAACTTTACCGCACAAGCTCGGTTACACGAATCGAAAATTCAGTTTGACGAACCGAATTGGTTGGGATGGTATGGAACACCGAACTTCTGTACTTACGATCGAACTATTTTTTCAGTCTGTTTGATTCAGATGAAAAGGGATTAGGAAAATATTTTCGCACTGCTGAACTAGCCGCGGCTGTATTGGCGCGGCCAGTAAGACTTGTTCGCTGTGGCTCATAGAGACGTCGTTTTTGATCGGGAAAAATGGAGCAGACGCGGCACACGAGCTAATTCCGGCGCTAGGGCTCAATCGCGGGGGCGGATTCGCCACTATTTTTAACTGAATTTGCGGAATTTTCAATAACAGACCCTCTCAGTTGCATAATAGCGAAAATTCTGCACGCGGGAAGTCTCACCAGCGCGTCTCGAATCTTGGCCTCAAGTTCACGTCACGTCGTTCTTCGCCGTCCAGTGTTCTACATTCCAACTCCCGACGGTGAAACTACAAAAATGCGTATCTCGGTTGCGGTGATCCGAAATCTCTACTTCTTTTTTATTTTTTAGACGGAGACCGAACCATCCGACTTGAAGATTTCCCAGAATATTCTCTTCGAAGAGAAAAAAAAATCAAAGACATTTTTAAAACAATGACGTTCAGTATAGTGCTTCATGTATGAAATAAAGCATGAAAGGGAGTCTGCAACGCCGCAAACCGAGATACCCACTTCTGCAGTTCTACAGCCTACACTAAGAAAAAATGTATGTTGGATCAATAGAAATTCCAACTGATAGTTCCCGGACGAAAATTCTGGTTGAGCCAACAGGAAGTCCTCTTATTTCAAACGATGTTCCTGTAATTTCAAAGAGATGCTCCATCAATTGAAAGGGATTTCAGTTGATATAACAAGAATTCTCGTCTTGGCATTATCGGCAGGATGATTTTTCTTAATGAAGTATTTTCCGCGTGCTTTTCATTACATTCTGCGCATTAACGGGCTTGGATTAACCCCTTCAAATTTAGCATATGTCCCTATCCAACATACGTCACTGCACTAGGGGGTGGTCTCTAAATTACGCAACGCTCTAGTGGGAAATAAGGGGCAAGGAGAGCATACGCCATTTAGTTCTTACGTGTTAAGGGATAGGGGCCTACGTCACAAAAACGTTACAATGGCGAGGGGGGGGGGGGGGTAAAAATCCCGAAAAAGTGCGTTTCGTAATTTAAAGACGGCCCCTATAGTCCAAGACTATTGCACATAGGTATCTTAACGCTCTCCAAGTCGATATGACTCTAGTTAGGCTACCACCCTAATTACGTCCAATTTTTTAAGAGTGCAATCAGACAACACGGTCGGGTCGGCGCTGTCCAGTGTCCCTTCGGATTCGTGAGGCTGGGGGTGCCAAGCAAAGCTAGCAGAGCCGGTCCTGGGTTCAAAGGGATCAACTGGATGAGGGCAGCAGCTGTGTTAACCCTCTAGTGCGCGGCGAGGCGCACAATGGAAAAGGTCTCTAGGAGAGAAAGGACTTCAAATTTTTGACCGAAAATGAACTTGTTGCATCATATTACAAATTTGAAGTGAAGTTCTTTGAAAAAAATTGTGTGAGAAAATGAGTGAAACCTGTTTTGAGCCTCTAAGTTGGAATTAATGAAGATGTGCGCAAGCTTTTAAAATTTCCACGTCAAGTCAGACTTTTCCCATTGACTCGTACCACTGTGCGGCGCGACGGATAAACTATCTCGGCCCTCCTAGGATCGGAGATCAAGCTAACCTACCTCGAGACACGAATCGCAAAACAATAAGAAACCGGAACCTGGTCAAATACAACTTCCTAAATCCGCGAATACTCCGCGGGTGAGGCGATTCTCTGAACTGAGTTTCGGCCGTCTAAATGTATGAGAAACAATCGATATTTTTTGCCTCACCTGGGATCGATTTTTAAAGTAGGTTAAAATGGAGGGAAAAAGCGTTACCAACTTTCGAACTTTTTTAAGGTTAACACCTCATCATTGAAATATGGACTAAATAGTATTGTGGCACCGCTTTTTTTTGGGGGGGGGGGGGGGGTATAAGCAGCAGCCTGATTCTGTTACCCATTGCGACGGTGGCGATTTCCTTGGTGGGTTCACCAATTTTCTACGGCGCTAAACCTATGAACGGTAAGGAATAACCCGCATCTCATCTACCTCCGATGATTCTGGGGATAGATGCATGACGAAATTCGTGTCACACCAATAAGATTATGCGCCATTTGCGATAAGTGCAGAATCAGGCTGCTTGGAGGGGAGGGGGAGGGGGCAATAGTTTGTGTGATAGGAAAACGACGCAATTTTTTCATTCCATCAATGGGCCTACCTGTGGTGAATCGGCGGCCTTAAATCAATTTACTTTTCACCTGTATGATCTGGGACGCTCGATTTCATCTCATGTCAAGGGTGCGTTATATAATGACACGATCGAAAAGTGCGAAATGTATGAGCGACTGGTCTTAAAGTCATTGAGAATTGTTCGACTTTGGCACTATTCTCTTTCATCTAGCATATTTTCAGAGCTAATCAGTAAAAAGAGAGAGAGAAAAATTGCAAAGAATTGGAAAGTAAACAGGAGAAAGAGGAGTCTTACTGATCTCAAACTACAAGGACCCTCTCAAATGACTCGAGATAACGCTTTTTGGGTAATTGCAGACACTCTTAAGTGAAAGATACCGCGAGAGATTTGCATTCCCGCTCTATAATTATTGTTTATACTGTTGCCTTAGAATGCTATCTATGAGGGTTTACTGTTGAGAATGGTTAGTATCCACTTGTACCTGTCTGAAATATTTGAGCCCCCACTCAGCCTTATCGGAGGGCAGACATTGCTTTTTAAGATTCGACCTTTCACAAACGGCTGTTGTCTATTATATTTGTGCGGATAATCCGAAATTACAAAGCCCTGGTACTTACTTCAATGATAATGAATGATCAGTAATTCTAACGATAAATAGTTTTTAAAGGAGCATACAATCTGTTGCTTCACACTCTCAGAAGAATTGCACTAACTTTTGATCGAAGTTAAAAATCAAAAGCTATGAATGGGTCAGTGGTAACCCAGTTATTCTTAAATTCATTATTTGAAAGCACAGAGTGAACTAAGCTTCTAGACATTTTACGAATTTTTTTCAACCCTAATTGGCAAAAAACCCCGTCAAAAATGGGAACCTTCAAACGATATTTTTGGCGATGAGAATTTTTGAGCGTCTCTTTTCTTGTAGATGGTCACGTTAAAAGAGAGAGAGAGAAAAAGAGAAAAAGAACGACTCTGTTGCAAGGGCATAATAGAAAGTTGAGAATCACTTGAGAAAAAATGGCTTATGATTTAATTCTTGTGAGAAAATGAAGAAAAACTGTTTTTTTGTCAAAATTTTCCCCACAAAAAAATCATGAAATACTACTGTTTCCGATTTTGACTCGAGTCTAACGGTGAAGCTGAGAAAAAAGAAATTACGAATTCGTGCACAGCTATGACGAGTAATCAGTAACTCTCCAAATCTTTCAAAAGATTCGGGTTTCCACCACATGGCTTCGTTTTTTCTTCTGGTTTACTCTCGAGTCAGCGAGCTGATTATTGAAATTGATAGGCATATAAAGCGATGAAAAAAAAGATAAAGGGAAAATCAAGCGATTCTATTGGTAAAAGTGCGTGGTTGCAATGGAAAAAGGAGGTAAGTAATAGACTAACAGAAACTCATAAGATACCCTATGGTTAATTTATCATTTATCACCTCAGTCTATCGCCAACCATTTCAACCCATCGGATCGCTCCACGGGAAAAAAGAGGTAAGGGCTATAGGTCCCAATCTGGTCCCAACTTGGCCATTTCCAATCAATTGTGGTAGTGCCCCAGAAATTATAGGTTACCAACCCAAATGTTGCGGTGCTACCCCCACTTGAGTTGCGGTACTACCACAATTGATTGGAAATGTCCATATCATCCAACAAAGTGGGGTAGTGCCACAATTTTAAGGGACAACCCCTGACACATTTTCTCCGTGTCCATTTTAACCTTTGTATACTTTTCTATTGAATTATATCCATCAATTTTAACGATCAGCCCCATGCTCATTACCATCTACGCCAAACACAGACCTGAAAATAACGAGCTCTGAAACGAGCCTGATGAATGTAAGCTCCTGGCGACTTTTTCCTTGGTTATCACCGCACCATCACAACCACCGCCATCATCATCATCGTCAAGAAACACACCCCCAGCCTGGAGCTTATGAAACCCGATTCGAAGCGATCGAAAAGCGTTTTTATTGTGACTTAATACACATTTCAAAGAGGTATTAGCATAAGACGCGGCTCGAGAGCGGGGGGAACTTCCGAAAAGCACCCCGCCCGGTTTTAAAAATTAATAGTCGAGAGCTATCGGATGTACACTTCAGTGTTTAGCATTCCGATCGAGTTGCATATGTTGTAATCAGCCCCCCCCCCCGCCCCTCCGCGAGAGGGGGAAAAATAAGCCTCCGAAAAATGAAAATAAACAGCGGCGAGGCGTGAATGATTGATTTTCGATGTTTCCCCCATTTGAAGCTGCAGTAAAAAATCGACTTTAAGATGCTTAAATTTTTCGATTTTTTCCACAGGTATAAACGGCGGATACATCGATATATCGCAAAGCACGCCACCAAAAACAAGGGCACGGGCGACAATTCGTGAAGAGGTGGGCGCGCAGTGCGGGGGCGGATTCCGCCGGAGTAAACGTACAAGTAAATATTCTTCCTTTAACTTTATAATAAAGCTTGCGGCGAGGGAGAACCCCGCGCCCTGCAGGGGGGGGTGCGGGGAGGGTCTCCTCCACTTCTCCAGTTTCCATTTACCTAATCGCGTCTCTTGCGCCTTGACGAGCCTCCACCCTCCGAGCACGCGTCAAATTATGTTACGTAAAGAAATAAATGAATCAGGAGAAAAGGAGCCGAGCGGGCGAGGAGGGGAGGACGCGGAGGGGGAGGGGGGAGGCGGGGGGGGGGGGGCTTGCGCTAGAAAGTTTTCGTTAGACGCGGATTCCAGATTCAAGATAGTATTGATGTGTATAATGTATATTTTAAAACTGAAGTACGCACGGCGCAGCTTCCGCGTGGCTGCGAGTATCACCGCGCGCAGTATTGAGGGATGCGAAGCCCCCCCTTCCCCCTCCCGCGGCCTCGTGTACCATATTTTTCAATCTCCCGTTCCTCCCCCCCCCCCTCGTGCTCCTACTTTCACTCGCCCCGTCCCCCGTCCCCCATCGCCCCCCCCCCTCCGCGCGCTCCGGCCGCATCAGTCGCTCTATTTTCATTTCACGTTAATTCTTTGATTTATTTTTCGACTTTCTTGATGATTCGGTTTTCTTCGGGTTTTGAAGCGGGCCTGGAACACAGGTCTATTTCCATGCTTTCCCCGCTCGCTTGCAGCGTAATCACATTTTGCTACCCCTCTCCCCCGCACCCACCACCAACGTGGAAATCCTTTAACGGTTCGAATATTGAATAAGGAGCGGAATGTGAGCGGGAATGCTTGCCTTATGTGACGTGTCAATGCGATAAGATACAGAGGGATATAGGCCAAACAGTCCAAAATGTGAAGATAACAGGACTAATTTTTTAGAATAGATACAAGGAGATGGAAACGTCCCTAAAAGCACTTCTTGTGGCTGTCCGCAGGATAAGGGGCTTGAGGATCGGAGTCCACCAGAGGCATGGCGCCGTGGCTTGACGAAAAATGAATTAATTTTTGCGATGTGTTGAGCATGATTTGTAGAGCAACTGTTCATGTCCCGGAGAAACGTCTGTTCATGTTTATTCATGTCATTCGTAGTATAAACTAAAAATTTAATGCGGTCAATCATTTTGGATGCTTGCAATACAGTCGGTCACCGCGTCTGCGCCGCAGATAAAGCGGTGAATGCCTTAAGCACCAAAACGCCTTCATCTCCGTGCGTAGGCAACCTGGGCATCCGTGGAGTTCGAATAGTTGCATCCAGGCGTTATGATGGAAATGGCTTAGCATGTTGTATGCAATACTAACTGAGAATGTTTTGTTTGTCTCTCTTATACCTCAACTTTAATTCCAGCGTCGACCATTGCACCGTTGAAGTAAACTATTACCGATTTTTACCGCGACATTGTCAATTTTCTGCAAAATGCATTCATTGTTCAAATGTATTAAAACGTTGACGGTTCTTAAAATCGCATAAAAATTAGGTATCGGAGCAAGATTCGTGTCTGATTCCTCCGCCCTTTTGAAAAAATGCTTTTAACGTGTAACTGCGAAATTTTCAAAGAACAATCATCGAAACCGGCCTTTAGTTCCTCACCAGGGCCGGATTAAGGGGGTGGCCACATGGGCCGCGGCCCATGGCGGCAAATCTAAGGGGCGGCAAAAATTTGCAATTTTTCAAAGTGCAGATATAAAAAAAAATCGGATCTATAGAAACAAAATTACAAACGAGAAAAAGCGACAAAATCTCTCATTTCCTGAGAGTATAATAATTTCTAATTTTGTGGTCTCTTAGTGATACAAGAGACAGCACCTTCAATAGGTCGAGTTGAGAGAGAGACCAAACACGCAATTTGGCCTGGAACGGCGCGGCGCAGAGAGCAATGATGACGAGGACTTGAGATGAAAAGGAGAAGCCCTCGGCGCGGCGATCGGCATGTAACACATATTAGCGCCTACAAGACTGCACGAATACTTCACGCATTGCGCCCAACACGGTGCGGTCTGCGCGGCGCGACGCGGCGGCGGAAGTTAAAATCATTGAACCACATTTATGTTTGTTCTTTCATAATTTTTTCGTTCATTTCTTAAGACTGCGTGAATACTTCACGCGTTGCGTCCATTACAGTGCGTTCAGCAGCGGTCGGCGTGAAATGCAAAGTGCCTACAAGACTGTCGGAATACTTCACGCATTGCGCCAAACAAGGTACGGTCTGCCCAGCGCGGCGGCGGAAGTTGAAATCATTGATCCACATTTATGTATGTTCTTTCATAATTTTTTCGTCCATTTCTTATGACTTGAAGGCCTTGTCCACACAGAGATAGGTTTACGGAACTTAACTTTCGCGCATAGTTCCGTGAACTTTTGATAATAGTGTTGACAGGGCTTTCCCAAAAAATGTGTTCAACACGAGTAAATGCGTCTTATGCACCCCTCCCCGCTGGTCGTTCATTTGATGGTTTTTATCGAGTTTCAAAACGAATGAGAAGGGGGCGGCAAAATACAGGCGGCCCATGGGCGGCAAGTAGGTGAATCCGGCCATGAAATTTTAGTTAAGACGTTAACAAGAATCATGTACATTAAGTTTCCTCTTAAATTTTCCTCTGTTCAGGGTTCTGCGCTTTTCGGGTGAGTCTCAACACCTTCGCTTTGAGATTCTGGGCTGTGAATACCAGAACCTCCTTTCGAAGTTTGCGCTTTTCGAACTTTGCATCTTTGGGTGTCGTCCACCTTAGGTTACCAATAAACCAATGAAAATTGTACGCGAAAATGGAAAAAAAGGACCTTGACTAGGAAATACCTTCTGTTTGCGATGAATCTGACACACTCTAGATAACTTCCACCTGCGTGATGCGTATTTTTTTTACTTTTCCGCAGAGAAAAATTCCTAGAGCATCTATGGGAACGTCTCTTAAATATTTTCCTCTTTAGATTTTTTTTCATGCAACAAAAATCTCCTTTATCCCAATAGAATGCTAGTGGTAATAAGTTCCATTTGTACAAAGGGAGTACCGGTTGACTCTAAAAAAAATCGGAGGTTAACATGCACAGAGCGTTTTATCTAAATGAGCTTGGACATTTACACCGTGCGTTTGAAAATTTGTAGTATGCAAAAATGAGATTTGACATTGTTTTGGAAACGGTATTGTTTCCATATAAATATCCAATAGATATTTTTTCTCAGAATTTGATGCGTAATTACCTCAAAATAGCTAGAGAGAGTTCTTACATTCGAGGGAGACCTGATTCTGAAGTTTGGCGTCAATTCTTCTACACTACATATGAGTATGTATTCTCTTTTATATGCATCCATTAAAAATTTCGAGATTGAAAGTGGCGTTAGTTCTTGGAACTAAATTTTTCTGAATTAGGTACGATACTGACGATTGGAAAAGCACACTGAAAGAAAGGTCGGCTCTATAAGCCGTTTTACGGTGCTACACACCGGACGAACCATTCGGTTAATGCATCAACGTTCTTTCTGTTCTCGTGACAGTGTTTCGGATCGTGTAACAGAACTTTTTCTTCAGTTTGGTTAATGCTATCGAATTCTTTTTACAATTTGATTTGGTGCAGAAGGGTAGTTTTATAGACCAAATCGCAGTTACAGCAAGCTTAAAGGAAGGTTCCATGAACCGAAAACACCACGACCGATACGGAAAGGCGTTCTACGATTCATACGAGCTTGTTTTTCGAGTGCAATGGAACCATACAGAAACGCAAAGCTAGGCAGGCACAAAATACCAGGATACAAGACTAAAGGGTGAATAAATGAAATGAAAAGAGCGGGAGACACAACAAAAGAACCGGGGAAAAGCAGGAGGGGACGAGGGAAAAAACACGGTCGGGGGGGGGGGGGGGGAGAGGCAGGGCAGAGGTTCGGTTATAAGTATTGATAATAGCGCGGAACGTTCGGAAAAAATAAAACTAGAGAAAATTCGTGCATTAGATAATTTCTCCTCTGCGAAAAAATAAAAAGCATTTCCCTTATTAAATTACACTCTCCTCGTTTCAATTGGTACGTGAGATCAAAAGCGGAAAAATCCCTCCCCCCTCCTCCCGGGCTTTTTCGTCATTCCCACATCCTCCGCCCGGTCCCTGGTTCCTCTCTCCCGCGGGTACTGTTGCCGGCAGTACTGCTTCATCTCCATGGCTCCTTAATGAGCTTGCGTAATTTTCCGACAAATTTGGCAACGCGTGCTCAACCCTCGCACGCGCGGCTCTCTTACGACCACCCCCGCAAAAGCAGATCTAAACAGACCCCCCCCTCCCCCGTGGCGCTCAACCCTCTCCCCCTCCTCTCGCGCAGTTTGCTCTCATTTATTTGTCATCCTAGTAATTAATGCGAGGCCCCGTGGTATACACAACTTTCGAAATAAAATCCACCCATATTTCCTATACGACATCTAACGATCGCTCTTGAATATTTAAATATTTTCACTCTCACTCTCGGTTCGCTTTGGTCCTCTGCTCTCCCTTGTCGGTCGCCATCCCCGCCAACGTTGTTAGATTGTTCGATAAAACGGGCATATTTTGTGCTCGGTTGAATGAGAGAATGTGCTGAATTTACAGCAAGATCTGGCAACAGTAAACCCCGCTCCGCCTACCCCGATCCGCGTCTCGCTAGGGGGGAACGCGTGCCTGCTCCGAGGCAATTATTGTGAGGAACCATTCCGGGGAGAAGAATCGGAGCGATCATGAATAGAAAATGACGTATCCGATTGCGGGGAAAAGGAGAAAAAAGGAAAGAATTGATTATTAAAATTAGAGAAAACAAGTGCTGAAAATGAGGGAAGAAAATCAGGTTTATCAAAACTATCGTAGGAGAAGACTGTTGTTTGGGTTTGTGTTGGTGTGTCGATGACAGGTCTCGAAATGTAAGTAGGGAGGCGCTTTAATAGCGCGCCAGAGCGCTCTGTAGTACCTGACCGTCGTTGTAATATATCAAAGTAGAGA
Source organism: Bemisia tabaci (assembly GCF_918797505.1). Classification (NCBI taxonomy): domain Eukaryota; kingdom Metazoa; phylum Arthropoda; class Insecta; order Hemiptera; family Aleyrodidae; genus Bemisia; species Bemisia tabaci. Next base: position 33,215,735 of record NC_092793.1, read on the forward strand.
TTTTCGTAAGCAGGCATCTCTCCATCTCTGTTTGGACCATCCATTCACCTTATAGCTGAACGCCCGCCACTACGCCTACTTGGAGGGACCCACTCTAAAACCTTTTTCGGCGACCTGGTTCCAGTTATTCTCTGCACATGCATAGTCATACCTTTCCACCTGCCACAATTCGGTTTGATGGCTGAATCTTGAAGACTGGCGAAGAAACACTAGGATCAAGTCCAAACCATGAAACCAATGGGGTTATTAAAGAACGAGCAACGCTCTGATTGGAGCCTCATTTGTCGCATGGACCTAGACTGTAGAGATTCTCCTTTTTTGCTGTCTCCTATGATCTGGTAAAGAGCTGTCGCAATGGACCACTGGACAAGGTACGAATTTAAGCATTCTGATACTTGTTTCTTAACCAAAATTTTACGTAGAGCACGATTTGCGCTACGAAAACTAATGAAACAAACTCCAAACGAAGATATTAACGTTTTTATTTCACATTGGTTAAGAGGAATTTGAACTGCCCGTTCACAAGAAACTCAAAGCTCTACGTGAGTCAAATCGCGCACTACAACGGTTTCAGCAAGCTTCTCAATCGAGCAATGTTCATTTTACACTATGTGTTGTTCAAACTATACGCAATTTGCTACAGCTAAGCCAAAGCGTCAAGATTGAGGTTGCCACATTTTTATACCGCAGAGACTGTCATGTTAAACGTTTAGGGTGCGATGTGGATCACGCAGAGCATTGAGTTTTCATGAGCGGATGGTTTGAATTCAGCATCAAGAATTGTTAAATATCTTTGGAAGGAGTGAATTTCGGTAATTTTCGTTGTGCGCGTCGTATTTTACGTGAAATTTTAGTTTAGGAACATGTATCAGAATGCTACAATTCGTACCTTGTCTACTGGTCCATTTAGACATACCTCTTGATTCCGTTCATATGTAAGTTGCCAGGTTAATTACATTTGAAAATTGCACTCTTTATACGATTTTAGAGTGATGGTCCTTAAGTTCATCCTGACCCTTACTTAACATAGATCGCGTATAGCAGAAGTGAACCAACCTCGATTATAGTGTTTTCAAAACCATGCAACTTTTCATTTTCTATAAACAATAATAAACGGGTATAAGTACAGGAATCACATGTACACGATCGTTTTCCGATAAAAGTAGATATTTTCCAACAGGAAAACAAAAAATATTTGCCGTTTTGTCATGTTTCCGTTTTTATTTCTTTCTTTTTTATTTTTTTGTTGAGAAAGATGAACATGCACGATTTTTACAACACTGAAATCACGTTGGTTTCCGTTTGCCGAATGCAATCATTTTTTCATGTAAAAATCGCAATTAAACAAACTACATGCGAAACATGACCCACTCCGATCTTTTTAGATTTCCCCGATGCGCAAACTTCCAAATCACTTCCTGAATATCCCCGCCGGAGCTATGGGGACCATAAGATCTATACAGGGTTTAATTTTCGCCAAAGTGAGCTGTCAAGAAAGAAATCTGAAATTCAAATTCAGGAGAAAGCTGATAAGAAACGACAAGACTGAGGGGAAGAGGTACTGGTTATGATAATCACTTGAATAGCGCTCACAAGTTCGATATATGAGCCATATTAAGGTTATCAATAATAAATCGGAGCTGCGGGAGTCGGGTGAGTGGGTCTAACCATATGGTAAATGCAGCCTATCAGCCTATTTATGTAGACAAGGCCATCTCGCAATCTCGCAAAAATTAATTTGGAAATTAAGTCTGTTTCGCGCCCGATCGGATCGATGCCTGATGCAATTCTTTATTTCTCATCAACGGCGCCTCCGATAACTGACGGTGAATTATTCATGACTCCACAACATAAACAAACGCGGAGGACTTGAGCATTTGGACATGTTTAAGTTGAAAGGAACTATGTTGCTCGAAAACCCTATGTACATAGTTCCTTTTAGCATAAATACGTCCATTTGATCGTGTGAGAGAGTGCGTGGAAGTGGAAGAGAGACTACAACAGAAACAGACTGAAGAAGGCCAGAAGGAACGAGGAGATAAGGAGGAGGATGAGAAACGATGAATGACCCTCTATGGACATACTGAAAACAATGGTTCATTTGTTTCTTTTTTTCTGTAAAAAATCGACTTTGATATAATTTTTTTTTTTGTTTAAAGGGTTCTCTTAATTCGAATACAGACAATTGTTTTTTCTCACTCTCTCTTATTTTTACAGTAAACTTAAGTCATCGATTACATAGTTGCATTTCTTTGCATTAAAAGAAGCTTCATTTTAACTATAAACATTTTTTCACCCACCACATTTTTCAATGAGAAACAGAAATTTTCCTTTACATTTAAAAAAAAAATGTTGCAAGTGAATTTTCTTTCAATCATTTTTTTTTCCAAATTGAAAAAGCCTTTTCCAGTCATTTTCTTCAGTGTGGTTTCAACGGGACGTAATTATGGAGGATTCAATACCTGGACGAGTAACATTGATGGTGACGTAGACGTGTAACTTTCCAGCAAAAGACATCTGAATTTAACAACCTTGGTGGGCGAGAGGCAATGAGCTTTTTTGCGTGAGGAACCACTGTCTTAAACATTGGGATTGCCCCATTTTCTCTTTGTCTTCATTATCTTCTGTTAATTTTAAAAATCAGCCTGCAAGGGCGCAGGTGCAATAGTCTTGGGTGAAACGCTATAAATTTTCCTGATAGAAGTTTGCGAGCGAGAAACGTGAGCTGACGCGTGACGCGCCTTCATTTCACATTATAGGCAAATCTATACGCATCGCGATTCGATCAACACTGTGCATTCCATTCGCGGTAGTGTGAGTGTAACACGCATACAGTGCACAGTATCGATCACTTTGGAACGCATCTTTACTTAGGACACAACCTGAAACACAATATGTAACTTTCGATACTAACAGTTACTTAATTTTTTTTATTTTTTTTTTATTTGTAAAACGAAAAAGAAAATTAAAATTGCGAATGAAACATGGCACAAACTTTCTCCAAAGTTATGTCTAACAATTTTTCCTGCTGCTACTCTCCCTCACCCCACAAATCCGCCGCTCTATCATTTGTGTTTTAATTGGAAATTAAAAGAAGGAAGAAAGTTATTTCTTCAGTTATTTTTAATGTAAATGATTTTTCAATATCCTGTACAGTAACTAATTTTGAGTCGTCTCTCATCTAGACATGGATTTAGTTTTATCGTTATGCATAACCAAGCGATTTCCATGAATCTGTGTCGTAAAAATATGAGTGTATATAATATCAACCGATAAAATTTTCTTGTTAATTTCAGTCGAAAATCTAAAAATACACTTGATCAATGAAAAATATGAGGAGTACAAAGAATCATTACTGCGTGAATTAGATAGTTTGGCCCTCCCCTCTGCACCGCTTACATCTATTGCATCTACAATGTTAATCATACTAGTCCGGCCCTGAACTCTGATATGTAATTTCGCTCCGACTGCCCTTTGGTTTTAGTGCTTCTTTCTTTCGAACGTCAAATTAGCACACAGTGATAATGATCACGTTTTTTGCACTACGGAAAACCACTACTTTTTAGGACAAGAAAGAGAAATGTGACCGTTACTTTCTCCTAGCTCCTCTAAATTTGTATGCCCAGATTAGCGTCTAATGCATTGACATGATAACAATGCAATAAGTCGTTTTAGTGCTGGTTTTATCATCTCTTATTGAAAAATTATCCGTAGCTATAGCATGGTGGCTATTATTCTTTTTTTGGAGGAGGAGGGGGGGGGTGTAAGTTGTATACCCTTGGTTTCAATCTCAAGAACAATTTTTGACATACCTAAACTGAAAAAAATAAAAATCTTGGCTTTTTTTTAAAGATAGATTAAAGATAGATAGAAGATTAATAGATTTTTGCTGCCATTATGAATATGCATTAGATGATCTTTGTATCATATTTAGAATCAAAACCTAAACTATTCATTGTGACAATGAACGTCTCATTCTCTAAAAAAATTAATAGATGATGGAAATTAAAAAACTTGCTTCGCGCTCCGGTATGTTGCAGATTTTTTGACACATTTATAAACTCACAAATATTTCTAGTGGCATATCAAAATTCCAAAAAGCGTTAATTTGTTTTCCCTTCCAAGACAAAAAACAACTGGGTAAATCTTGAATGTCACGATTGAAATGGGTGTGTTAAAGTATTCTACGTCGGAGTGCTCTCTTTATCAAAACTTAAAATCATATCAGAAAACGCGAAAAAATAAAGTCCAATAATTTGCCTTGAAATCGAATGGTAGGCAAATACTACTGTCATGCTTGGATTGTAGCCTACTTTTCAATCGGGCAGTTCGTCTCCGACCAGGAAATAGTTCCAAAATAGTATAATGAATGTACCTCATGATGCCACATCTTGGGTAGCCAATCGTCTTTTCCAGATATTGCGTGCTTGGCTCTAATGTGAGGATTTTATAGATGTTTTCAGCAAATCCACTGTGAATCTTTTTATGCCACATTGACTGCAAAACGTAACTTGCTTTTCAGCAAGTTAAGTTTTTCAAAGTAGATCGATTCAGACTTTCGTCTCACAACTATAATGATTTAGACCATAGACCAGTGTAGCAAAATCGATTATAGCTGCTTTATTTTCATTACTATAGTAATGAAAACGGGTTATGCTGCTGTTTGGATCCAGTTTAAAAATATTTATTCATATTACAGCCATCAAATGTAATTTGAACCCAATTCGTAACCCGACATTTTTTACGATAGGAACCTTCAGATAAAAATTACCAAAAGGCGGTGAAAAATAAACTCTTTTTTTTAGAAAAATTTCAAGTCAAGAGGGTTAATGGTATAGACTCCAAACTCTTTGTGCCTTCGTTTGAACCTCTGATGAAACTGCCTTTAACGTTACCATTGGAACACCGCAAATAAGAGGGCTGACTCACCTAAAAATGATTGGCCAAAATTTTTTGCATCTAAAAAATAGCTAATATATTTAGCTCCCTAAAGAGATATGCCACACAAACGTTTAGCAGGTGTAGCTTTTAGAAGTTGCTACTTTTGACACCTGCTTATTTCTTAACTGGCCGCAGAGAAATGTGCTGTTCCAGTCTAATAATGAGCAATTAGCTTTATTGTTAAGCCATACGTAGTTAGCCTGTTACTTTTTCCCGATTGGGCCAATCCAAGAGCTGTACTAGTCTCAATTATTTAAAATTGTTTAGTGTTGTAGATCATCTAGCTGGTGCCTACATTTTTTCAAAGTATGAATCATCGCTGCTCATCCACCAAGCACGCTTAAGGTAGAACGATTCGTACATCAATGTCATGCAAATCAACCACACGTAAGTTTGAAGGCGCTTTAGAAAACTGCTGGTCTCCATGAAGCCAGTAAACACATACCATATCTATGCGGCTACGGAACTATGGGTGCGACCCGGGTCGTTCAACCAGGTTCTTATCTAAATATATTTTTAATACACACACCCTAATTTTTTCAAGAGGAAGCTCTTTGCACAAAGCAGAATTCTCTGAAAAGATTCTTTTGTCCAGTAGCTTTTTTTATTTCATCAAGCAAGACTTATATAACTTACCTTGTAGTGAATTTTCCTGAAACTACACCGATCCGTTTTTTATTTTATTTTTAATTTCACCGAAAGTCTGAGACGATGCCCCCCCCCCCCCTCCCCGCCAGGGCCGGATTAAGGGGGTGGCCACATGGGCCGCGGCCCATGGCGGCAAATCTAAGGGGCGGCAAAAATTTGCAATTTTTCAAAGTGCAGGTATAAAAAAAAATCGGATTTATAGAAACAAAATTACAAACGAGAAAAGGCGACAAAATCTCTCATTTCCTGAGAGAATAATAATTTCTAATTTTGTTGTCTCTTAGTGATACAAGAAACAGCACCCTCAACAAGTCGAGTTACGAGAGAAACCAAACACGCAATTTGACCCAGAACGGCGCGACTTACACTGTTAAAAAAAATTAGCTCAGAGCACGACCTATATAAGGAAGTCGCTCGGAAGTCACTCATCGCTCAGGGCCAATTTCCACGGAGTTGAAAATCTCCGACGTAAGTATGGAAATGCTGAGCTAAAGTAACTCAGGCATCAGGACGGGCTGCGTCGCTGGCGACTGCCCTCCCCTTACCCCTGGCATCCGTCTCATACCCCGATCCGTTTCCCCCCTCTCCTCCCCTCCCTCCCTCCCTCTCCTCCCCTCCCTCTCCTCTCCTCCCCTCCCTCTCCTCCCCTCCCTCTCCTCCCTCCCTCTTCTGCCTTTCCCTTCCACCTGTAACTGCAATGTATGTTCTTTTTTTTTGAAAAGATGTGAAGTTGTACTGCAAATCAAATCATGTTTGAGGAACTTTCGGGCCGATATCCCACAAATTCGGAGCCAAAGTGTTTTTTGAGTTGCAAACACGCGACGGAAAATCAATATTTGTCATAGCTGAACAGCTGTCTCCAGTAATTTCGAAAACGCTTTTAGACAAAGAAAAGTTTTATAGATATTAAGTATTTTGTGAACATAAATTCAGTGTAAGCTTAAAAAATAAATATACACGATAACAGAATTCTAACTTTACTGGACGCCACGCCATACCCTTATAATCAGGCTTTGATGCCCAAAAGTATCATACGAGCTAAAAAGAATAAATGACAATTTCGTAGAATTATACTGCAAAATTTTATTCAATACACCTGAGGTTTTTCGGCATACAGTGCCATCTCCAGACGCATAACGAACTTTCACTAAGGAAACTACAGATACTTGACAAGGAAGTACAACTAAAAGCAAATAATCCATTAACGGGAGCAACATGATGGTTTTAAATAGGGAATAATCTAAATAAACTACCATGCACATGCAAATCAACAAGCGATAAGGAATGAAGCGATAAAAGAGAAAGAGATACAACTTTGCAGTATAATGGTACGAAATATGTATTTTTCCTCTTAAACCTAGTTTCATAAAACTGCTGCCCTTACCGGCGTTTTCAAAATTCCTGGAGGTAGGCTATTCTACTAGGACGAATTTTTATTTTCCGTCGTGTTAGGAACTCAGCGAACACTTTGGTATGGGATCCATTGGGTATTATCCTGGAAAGCCTTCAAACAAAATTTAATTTGCTGTACACCTTCACGAGTCGCAACTAATCACTGTTCACGCAAAAGCCACTGGCTGGAGACTGACGCCGTCGCAGTCGTGAATTCCAGAATAAGATTGTAACGGTCAATGCGCGTTGATGATGCGCAGAAAATTATAGCTCTGTTTCTTCTTAAGTATCTTAAATCTGAGTGGAAAGTATCTCTCCCGAGCATATAGCTGTCTTTCCTGGAGTGACACATGCTACAAGGAGCTTCCCATGCCAGAGCGAGCTATCTAACTCACCGCAAAATTTTGTCACTCGATGCTCCAGGCAGGATAGCTCCATAACATTTCACTCAGGCCACTCAGGCCAGAATAATTTTTAACAGTGAGAGAAATGATATCGAGGACTTGAGATGAAAAGGAGAATCCCTCTGCGCGGCGATCGGCATGTAACACATATTAGCGCCTACAAGACTGCACGAATACTTCACGCATTGCATCAAACACAGTGCGGTCATTGCGGTCAGCATGAAACGGATAACGCCTACAAGAATGCATGAATACTTCACGCATTGCGCCCAACACGGTGCGGTCTGCGCGGTGCGACGCGGCGCGGCGGCGGAAGTTAAAATCATTGAACCACATTCATGTTTGTTCTTTCATAATTTTTTCGTTCATTTCTTATGAATGGAAGGCCTTGTCCACACAGAGATAGGTTTACGGAACTTAACTTTCGTGCAAAGTTTCGTGAACTTTTGCCAGTATAGTTTTGACAGGGCTTTCCCAAAAAATGTGTTCAACGCGAGTAAATGCGTCTTATGCACCCCTGCCCCGCTGGCACGTTCATTTGATGGTTTTTATCGAGTTTCAAAACGCGAATGAGAAGGGAGTGGCAAAATATAGGGGGCCCATGGGCGGCAAATAGGTGAATCCGGCCCTGATATTGAGGTGAGAATTGTGTGGTTTTTCGTGATCTTAACGAACTGCTGAAGAATTTGCGATTGTGCCACGGTATTGAGATAAATTAAGCGTAATTTTTAACGAATTCACGAAATTCCGGCCCTGCCCCCTGGAAAACTCTTGAAAATCCGGAAACTCCCGGAAAATTCAAATATACAGGGTATAAACTTCTTAGATAGCATTGATGTATATCAATGGCTAGAGTAAAAAACCTCGTATTTATATTTGCGACGTTGCAGACTTCCTATTATGCTTTTATTTTTCTTTGAAAAACTAGTTGACGCATGACGTAGGTAATTTCTTGAAAACCTCTATGATTCTCTTTCAATCACAGCAGAATATTCTGAGATTTCAAGTTATGAGGATGGCTTGTTTCTCTCCCAAATAATAAGTTAGGACTGGAAATGTTGAAACACCGCAATGGAGGTTCGTGGTTTCTCACTAGGGCCATCGATATTTACAGTGCATAATAATTGGACGTATTTCTGCCAAACGGAACTATGTGCATTCAGACGTGAGCCCTGAGACCCATAAGAATACACGCATATCAGGGCTCACGTCATAATGCACATAGTTCCGTTTGATAGAAATACGTCCAAATACGAACTGAACAACGATTTTTTAGGCATGAAAGGGTATAAATTTCGATGTGAAATTCTGTCACACATATTAGTGCGGGGGATATAAGCAGGATGATTTTATCGCGAAAAATTGGCAACCGGGAGAGTGTGACTACTTTATGGGACGAGGAGATAATCGAAACTGATGGCTGTTTCGCGATGTCGTCCTCAAATCGTCGTTCCTCTGACGTAAGGGCCTATCTCGATTTCCGCATGAGCCACAGAAAGCATGGATTTGAATGTAACTCAGGGCTCACGTGGAGATTGAGATTCGCTGTTACGTCAGAGGAGCGAAGTATCAAGGCCCGGAAAGGATTTGGTCAACGGCCGACAATGGCCAAATGGTGCCCCATGCCCGCACGCTAAGTCCATTTCGCGACCGGATCCGATCCATACCCCCTTCTCCTCTCACCTCTCTCTGTTTCGCAAAAAAATCCGTACCCCTGATGCCAAATTGCTTTGCTCAATTTTTCAACCGTTCTCAGAGAAAGTATTTAAATCCAAATTAACTTATTTTAATTATGTCACTCAAAACAATTCCAGCTGTCTTTTGAGGCTACGGTGGTGAGTAACGTAAGGGCCCTTGAGGAGGTCAAGAGTGCCTGACATGCACCGTACGGTGAGGGCAGGGGATTACCTGAACCTGACGTCAAGTTATAATTGGAGCGCTCTTTATTGAAAAAATTTCGACGTGAAGGCGCAGGGCGCCGATTTTTTGGGGGTAAAATATTTGCCCGGGGGAGGGGGTAATTATAACCCAAACCTATGACGTGATCTTTGAGCGTCTATACCAGACTTAAGGGAAGGGGATCAAAAATTTGAAAACATAGTCTAATGTCACTCATAGACAGCGCTTCTAAAAGAGCTGGACATCTTTTAATTTCCAATTATTTTTGATAATACTGGAGATGTTTTGCAGGAAGTATTTGAAGGAAGTTTCTTTTAATTAGAATGAACATTTTTGTCCGTGCATCGGAAGTTAGATTGGGGAGCGTGCACGGAATAAACAACTTAGCGCTCGGCCCTTAACACTTTCGGTAAAATAGCGCCAACTACACTACAGGCTGTATCCCGAGCCCTACAGCTTCAGGGTCCAGCCCTATAGGCTGTGTAAGGCTCACAATCAGCTCCACTGACTGTAGCTGGCGCTATTTTACCTAAAGTGATAGGGCTCTAGCGCTAAGTTGTTTTTACCGTGCGCTTAAAAATGTAGGTGAAATCACATTATATATATACAGGGTGTCCCAAAAGTCCCTTCCACCCCCTCTAAAATTTTACCTAATTAATATTTTGAAACGAAACTTTGGGGATGTTCATCGTCAGTGTAAGCTACTTTTGGGGCCCCCCAAAATTTTCGGGCCCCCCGTGGGGAGGGGGTGCGGACCCCAACTTTTTTTTTTCAAATGGCAACCCCTATCTTGTGATACCTCATTCGAAAGAGCATAAAAAACTAAGAATTTTGGCGCAAACCGCAGATCAATATCTTAATTTTTGACCGAGTTATGATAGGTCAAAGGTCAAATTTGACCTATTTTCAAAAAATCATAACTCCGGTTCAAATTATCGTAATGAAAAAAATAAAACGGGAAAATTTACCACATTGTAAGCACTTTTAAGGAAAAATCACAGAAATTACTTCAAACTAATTTTAAGGGGGGTTTCGGACCCCCAAATACGTCAATTCAAAGGTCATTCAATTTTCCCGCGAAATAAGCCAATTTCCCCCAGATTTGCCTCCACATTAGTTCAGTAAGGTCAAAATCAGTTCAACATTACGTTGGCAAGTCTCCAAATTTCGGGAAAAGTTTAAAAAAAAGGAAATTAAAGGTGATTAAATTTGACCGTTTAATTTTTTTTTTTAACTTTTCCCGAAATTTGAGGACTTGCCAACCTAATGTTGAACTGATTTTGACCTTACTGAACTAATGTGGAGGCAAATCTGGGGGAAATTGGCTTATTTCGCGGGAAAATTGAATGACCTTTGAATTGACGTATTTGGGGGTCCGAAACCCCCCTTAAAATTAGTTTGAAGTAATTTCTGTGATTTTTCCTTAAAAGTGCTTACAATGTGGTAAATTTTCCCGTTTTATTTTTTTCATTACGATAATTTGAACTGGAGTTATGATTTTTTGAAAATAGGTCAAATTTGACCTTTGACCTATCATAACTCGGTCAAAAATTAAGATATTGATCTGCGGTTTGCGCCAAAATTCTTAGTTTTTTATGCTCTTTCGAATGAGGTATCACAAGATAGGGGTTGCCATTTGAAAAAAAAAGTTGGGGTCCGCACCCCCTCCCCACGGGGGGGTCCGAAAATTTTGGGGGGCCCCAAAAGTAGCTTACATTGATCGATGAACATCCCCAAAGTTTCGTTTCAAAATATTAATTAGGTAAAATTTTAGAGGGGGTGGAAGGGACTTTTGGGACACCCTGTATACGCGGCTTGGCCACTATCATCTAAATTAGAGTGAACTGCATATCAACCTTACGGTTACACCCAATACAATGCAATTTTTGTACATTTATGTCTCTATTTTCCTCGTCTTTATGCCGTACGCTGAAAGTACCTTACTTGCTGAGTGTATATACTTGCTAAGTGTATACTTGCTAAGAGTATACTTGCTAAGTGTATACTTGCTAAGGGCATACCTTCATAACAAATGTGTAATTTTGGTTCATGAAGAAACACTATGAAAACAATCATAACAAAATAAAGTATAAATAAATTTACCCTTTAAAGACCCCTGTGAGCTGTCATTTTTTGCAAAAAGTCCGCTTATTTTATCAAGTAACATTATTAATACTAAAAAGCGATAAGATTTTTTCACTGAGAATAAAATGATTGGAATCGACAACAACGCAAACTGAGATATATTTTATCCGACTTTCACTTTTGACGAGGAACTTCCGATGGAAATGGGACTCAAAGACACCAATTTTTTTTCCCAAACTCATTCTTTGGTACCAACACATAGTGATATATATTAATCTTTTTGTCACAGAAATAAGTCCTGAAACTATAAAGCGCATATATTTTAATATGTCTGAATTTATATCACTTCAGTACCGTGAACATTTTTAGGGCATTATTTACTCAATTTGAGACGTCGATCGACGAAAAACCATAGAGAAAAAATGCGGTCAGTTACATTTCTAACAAAAATAACTATTGGCCTTATGGATATATTATTGGTTGCGCTCGATACGGCATATACGCAAATTGATTCGCTGACCACCGAACCGAACCGCAAGGACAAGTTGTTCAGTAGAATTTGCAGATTTGCGTCGGTCACAGTTTCACCAACGCTCGAATAGAATCCTCAAAGGACGCTCCGATGTTCGCGATGACACACACATCTGATAACCAGTTCACCTCTCCTTTACCAGGAAAAAAACCGTGAACTTGAGGGATCGTCATGAGCGATTTACCGTTTTTTTGCTGCCTCAATAACACATGAGGCAAAGGCCTCTTTGTGCAATTGATCTCAAACAAAGACCTACTTGAATGTCACACGTTGAAATCCGTAGTTCCGCGATCTGCAAAATCCTCTGCGGTGTTTTAGTGGCATTATCTAGTGGCGATTGTAGGTTGCAGTGGCGTGGCGTGAATTGCGATACATCGATTGTTATGCCATTTAAACCTATGGTAAAGAATCGATTATTAAGGTGTTCGCTGCGAACACCCTGTTTATCGATCCTTCTCCACAGGTTTAAATGGCATAACAATCGATGTATCGCAATTCACGCCACGCCACTGGACTAGGTTGGTAGAGCTATTTTCAATCCACACTAAGATAAAAACTTTGGTTACACTAACCAATAAGTTCAGTTGGCACTTATTCCCACTCCGGATAACAGAGCCCATTTTCAAACCAAACTAATTTAGACCAGGATCCATCTGATTCATCTGCGTGTTTTTTTTTTTTTTTTTTTTTTTTTTTTTTTTTTTTTTTTTTTTTGCAGCCACTGGCATAAATTCATGGGTTCCGTTCATAACTTTATTAGATTGAGAGCACTCGGAGAAAGTTGAAATTTGATAATTTACGTTCAGAAAGATTCGACTCAGTTTTTATGAAATGCCAGTATACGCCACGAAAAATTTGTAGTGATCAGGAAAAAAGTCACCTTCAGCCTTCTCACTGAATTAATTCTTAGGTTTCGAAGAATAATCTTCGCAGTTACTCGATATGTATCATTACTATGAACTCTCGCCCTCTAAACCCTTCATCTTTTCAGCAAAGTTTGTTCTGCCATGCTACTGAACTGATTTTTTCGGATATCGACAAGTGATAGCCCCTAGATAAGCCCGCTCTATCCAGATTTTTGGATTATGGCAGGTTTTTGCACTAAGACGTCAATCTCCCCTTTTACCCAAACCATGCAAATGTTCAGTTCTTGCCACAGCTCATTTTAAGGGTCTACCAATCTGATTTTCATGATTTTTGCGGATATCGATAGCGGATAAATAGTCCTTAGATCAGCCCGTTTCATTTAGATTAATTTAATGGGACCCGCGTAGCGATCAGAGGGCGTACCCTCTAGTATCGAATATTAATCTTCAGTAATTGAATTTACAGTAAAGGAAAATAGTTTTGCCGACTTACGAGTAGGTATTAGCATTGACATAGCATCGTTATACTTTATTTTGGAGGTTTTTCCGCATAAAGGAAGCCGATTCTCTCTGCGCGCGAAAACTCTTGGATGATAATTCTGGATTCTCCTCTAATAATCCCGCAGCGGGCGGTGGGGGGGGGGGGCCCTAGGTCACTCTCATGTCCTTCAAACTATTTGCTCGTCTCGCTGAATATTTACACAACGATCGGCCATGACTATGGTAGGAGGAGCATAGAGCCGCCGCGGGAAAGCTGATTGCTGATTCAGATACCCACTATTATTCTCGCTAATAAATTCATCGCATTCCTATTCGGGGGTGTTCCATGAATTTTCGGCAAATTCACACCGATCTATTCCGCTCTCGTAGATCCTCCGAGGGCGTGGCGTCCTACCTGAATGGGCGCGTCTTCTTGGAAAATTTTTTAGCGATCGTGGAAAAAGAGAGGGAGAGAGGAGGGGAAGGGGATAGAGCTAAGAATCGAGTGCGAAGTGACAAACACGTGTGGTAAACCAGTGACTAGCCTTTCTAATGGAATTGGTTGGAGTTACGGAGAATAGTCACATCCATATTGCCGTATTTTAAAATCTCACACTGAAAAGAAAGTATGGTAATATCTACTATAAGTCTACTTGATTTTAATTTTACACACTTATATTATTCAGTGAAAATAACCATAATTATGTCAGTGTTCACCAGAACTCTGATGATACTTGCCATAATATGGTGGATACTACCAAAGAGTCTGGTGTTTATTACCATAAACTCGTATCATTGTGTCAGAATATGGTAGAATCCACGATATCTTTTTCTCAGTGCATGTCCTATTTTAATTTTTTGGAAGGACATCAACCAACATTTGCGCTTAAACTCTTGCGGAAATAGGTAACCTTCATGTGATGTGCGCAGTGAAATTTAAAAACCAAATGGAGCTCGACGACATTTTTTGTTGTGAGAAATGAGTCATGGTTGACCAATTCCTGGGTTAGTTCAGATAGGTCAAAGGAACTATTCTAGTCTGGAGTCAATTTGATTCGGGTTTTTTATAGAGGGTAGCCTCGTTCACATACTAAAAAAAAATTTATAGTGAGATATTATGTTGACTTATAGCGTCGTTTCTTGTTGTCGACAAAATTTATTGGTTTTTTAAGTTCAATCCGTGCGCGCGGATTGAACTTAAAGTAAGTTTTTTTTAGTTGAAGAAACGTTGTCGTTAGGTAAGTTAAAATAGCGATAACAAAACAACGTTTCTTGAACTAAAAAAAACTGACTTTAAGTTCAATTCGCACGGATGTAACTCAAAAGAACCGAATTCTGTCGACAAGAAACGACGGTTTAAGTCAAAATAATATCTCAAGAAAAAAAATTTCAGTGCAGCATACCTTTACCAGTCCCTCTCTCTAAGCCGTTTGGTTGAAAGCCTCTCCACGGATTCTTGAACCGACGTGTATGAATTAAAAATTGAAGACTATATCCATCATCATCGGCAAATTCCTTACAGGAAAATCATCGGGTGTACTTACTCAATTACACTCGTATATCGCAAACAAACCGGATCCTCTTTGAACTCTACCTTGATGCTCAAAGTCACAAATGATACAATATTGCTGAGGCCATCAACTGATCATTCGTCGTGTCTGTCATCGATTTCTGTAAAATTTGTGACTCTCTTGCCACAACACCATCAATGATTTTTGAAATCATGTTTTTGCATGTCACAGCACACGCCGTCTCATTTATTATTCTTCGAGCATATCCTTTGACTGCAGTTGCAGTATAAGGAAAATATGGTCAAACTGCCTTCTCCCTAATTTGCAAATGCCTCGCGGCGCGCACGGCGCCTTCTTACTTGAAGCGGCCCTTCGGTAATTCAAGCTTGATCGATTTTGAATATCGAGGAGTCCGTAAGTCTTCCTGTTTTTGGTCGGAAATTTTCTGACACAACACATGTGTGTGACATCACTTATGCTATCAATATTCCTCGATCTTGTCTAATGATATATGGCAATTTTTAATACGCCAGTATGATCAGTATTGCACGGGTTAGAGGTTAACAGGTCATACATCTCGTCAGTTCTTCATCGGTGGCAATTCCAGCGATTTAATGATACTGTTTTTCCTTCCTTTGAAACTATTTTGAAAATATCGCGGTAAACTAATAAGGGTCAAGTAGCTGCCTTAGGTACTTAGAATCGACAATTTTAATGGATTCAAATTGAGGAAAAATTTGTTCCCAATTTTCATTTTCGGGATGCCGCAAAGATAAAACGAGTGGTGTCTCCGTCTAATAATTCTTTCCTGAAACCAGAGTTTTCGATGGATATATTTTTCCAACTACCTTCCTCCTCCCTTTTTGCCCCCCTATCCCTTTGCCACAGAAGCGGAGCCAGAAATTTGACAACGCAGGGTTTACTCCATTTAAACCTATGTTAAATAATCGATTCCTGTCGGAGCACCTGGCTCCTCCATAAATCGATACAATTCCATAGGTTTAAAGGAAAAAACAATGTTGCCAAGTTGCCGGATTCGCCAATGCTTTGGCAAAAAAGCAAAAGATAAAAAAAAGCAACCAGTCGGCAGCAGTACGCTTGTCATGGTCCCTATTATTTGCTAAGTCAAAATAACGATAAATCTACGACTGAAGTCGAGAAGTGCGTATCTTTGATCGCGCCATTGGGGTATGCCGTATGCGTTCATATTCTACTTGTCTTAAAAAAATTTACTAACCTTTCACTGCAAATTTTCTGTAGCTTTTTCTCACTCATTCAAAGATTGTAGTATTACTAATCATTAACGCATATTCTGAGAAAAATTCGCTCCCAAAGTCCAATTTTTGAGCATCAAAAAGCAGTTTGAACTCTCCATGTTATTTCAAAATTTCAAACACGTATTTCTCGAAATAACAAAAACTGCACTTATGAGCTTGTCCTCCAGGCCCCCCACATCTTCTGCATAGGGAAATCTGTAGGAGGCACGTCGTATCTGATGATAGCGAAGCACGGATTCTGCTTCTTTCTGTTAAAGAAGGCTTCCGGCGATTTCCGCACTCCCGATGCCCTTCGCCACATGTGTCAAAGCGAAATTTGCACAATTTAGCTCTAAATTTCAAGGAGCCGCGAGACTCTGCTCACCTCTGCGATTTTTTCTCTCTCCTCCGTTTTTTTACTTTTTCTCAATTTTTTACTTGCTCCTCTATTCTGATCATCAAAGCAAAGGATTTTGCGAGAACGCCTAGCGCTCAGCCTTAGATATCATCCCAAGGTCGTTTTTTCGCGACCCGCAGTCGGTGGTTCGACTCTGCCTCCTAAGGAGAGAAAGCTCCGTGGGTTTAACCTTTAAAGAGCGTGACCTTTTCCCATTTTTTTTCAGCAGCATTGGATTTCGCGCCTATTGACTATGTGACGTTGATTTGATAGTGACTACTGAATCGATTATACGATTATTACGCTCAATGTCTTCATTTCTTGTATTTGTATATTTTATGCACACTTAGTTGGGCATGTTCTCGACTAAAGTAATTTTTTCCAGTAAGACATTTTTGACTAGCAACTAAGCATTCTTGCGACCTCTACAACGCGCTCGAAGAATGCTCTTTATTGACTTGAATAAGTGAGGGGTCAAAGATGCAGAATTTGACATCTGTCCTAATTTTCAGTGATTCAAGTTCATCTCCTCGGTTATGGAATTTATTTGTTCTTATCCACTTTGAAATTTCGACACCATTCTAAATACAAGTTAAATACTTAACCCCCCTACATGGGCAAAGAAATCTACGAGCGAGTTTTTTTTTTAATACTTTATTTTTTTTTTCTTTGAAATAAAATGCACTGACTCATGACGCTTGTTGCACTGTGAGAAAATATGCCATTGGCTTTTAAGATTGATGAAAAAATTGGAAAATTAATAGTTGTAGGGCATTTTTATGTAATTCAAGTGAAAAAAACAGTGGGTGGGGGACCTATCTCTATTACCTTCCAAACAAACTCAAATAAAATGAATCCGCAGTCAATTGTAAACGGTTCACACCATCATATGCTCGATATAAAAACAAGTAATGGTGTAAAATGAGCGTAAAATCTTCAATAATTTATTTTTACGTTTGATATGTTTTTAATGTAGCGAATTATCATTTGGTGCCGCTGTAGTCATATACTATCTTTAGCAGCAATTTAAATTTAAAAAGGTATATAAGAGGCAAAATTTTATCTATTTTCGTTACTCAATGTATTGCTTAGACAAGAAAAAAAAAACACTAAAATAACTGTGACCCGAACTGTGTTATACCACCTTCTTTATTGCACAGCTATCATTACTTAATTTTTGCAATTATTTTTTGTTATACTTTGTCCGTTTTTAATGATCCAGAGGAGAAGTACAAAAACGGTTTACTTCCTTCCCCACGATCAATTTTGAAAAATGCATTGTTGCAGAATTGGGACGGTTGTTGCATGCTGACGTTAAAAAAAGTCCTCTCCTCTCAATGAGGGAAGAATTGAGGGGTTTGGAGGACAAGACGCGTAAGTGCAGTTTTAGAAAAAACATATATATCGACACGGAGGAAAAAACCTCGTGCGTGGGACCCGAAGTTTAAGTCATATGGATCTCTGAAGTTTTCAGATTGAGCATCTGAACACTTTAAATCTAGCTGTCGAAGTTCGGATCACACATCTGAAACTTCAGTTCTCACATCTGAAGTACTTCAGATGTGAGAACCGAAGTTTTTCGGATGTGAGAACCGAAGTTTTTCGGATGTGTGATTCGAACTTCGACAGCTAGATCTAAAGTGTTCAGATGCTCAATCCGAAAACTTCAGAGATCCATATGGCCTAAACTTCGGGTCCCACGCACGAAGTTTTTTTCTCCGTGAATTATTCCAGGTGTAGACATTCTTAATGCATATGCTGAGAAAAATTCTTTCCAAAATTCTAACTTTTAAGCATCAAAAAGTCAGTTTAAACTTTCTTGCCGCCATGAGAATCAATGCCATTTCGAAACTTCAAACATGTATTTCTCGAAATAGCAAAAACTGCACTTCTGTGCCTTGTCCTACACGGTGAAAAAAACTTCATGCGTAAGACCCGGAGTTGAGGTCATATGGATCTCTGAAGTTTTCGGATCACGTATCTAAGAACTTGAGTCCAGCTGCCGAAGTTCGGGTCAGACATCTGAAGTACTTCGATATATACCGAAGGGTTCGAATCACACATCTGAAGTACTCCGGTACATACCGAAGTGCCTCGATGTCTGACCCGAACTTCGGTAGCTCGACCTCAAGTTTTCGGATGTGTGATCAGAAAACTTCAGAGATCCATATGACCTCAACTTCGGGTCCCACGCACGAAGTTTTTATTTCCGTGTAAAAGCCCCTCAATTGATAGCATTGGTCTATTAAATAAACTTATCATTAGTATCTAAGCCAACGCTTTCACACGTGCATCCTCCCTTGCGAACTCCTCAGTTCCTGTCGATAAAAATTCTCCAAAAAAATGTACCGTTCGTTGACCTGTCTCGCCTCTCCGACGCCGTAACCAGTCATACATTTCTTCGACTTCCTGTCATAAGAACGTAACTACATTTGGCGATGACCCCTGTCGCCCATATTCCTCGATGATTTCCATGACTCATCTCTGAATATAGTTACGCCCTTTTGTCAGGTGAGCGACGAATTTATCAATGTGGTCGATTCGGCAAATAATGGCGCCATTAAAAATCTAGTTAGAATTTCATCGCTTCATTCAGGACTAGACAAGAGGCCCCTATGTTTTACTGCAGTCTCGCTTTATTTATTTATTTTTTCCTCGGTCCAGCTCGGTTCGTTTACATGGTGAAAATAGTAGCTCGCCCCTGCGAGGATTTTTATCGCGAATCTTAAAGAGCAATTAAACGCCGAATAATGACCGGCTCGCGAAAACACGTCTGCAGTGAATAGACTTCGCGACCATAGCGGGAAGCTCTTTTTGCCCTCTACCTAGAGACGCATCCGTATCTTTCTCTCATTCCGAAGGTACATTGTTCTCTCGCTTTACTAAACGGTTTCTTGGAGGCATTACATTATAAAACCATTTCGACTATTGGGTTAGATTTTTGGCGATTTCTATGCCGGCTCATTATTTTGCGATGTCCACACTGAAAAAAGTTACGGGCTATATAGACATACCATCCGTTCCGGGCTCAGAGGCCGAAAACTCTGGGCGCTCCGACTGATTCGGGTGCTACACCCGGGATTTTCGGCCTCTGAACCCGGAACGAGAGCGGTGCGTCTATATAGCCTGTAAGTACGGGCCATGGCCGGAGTTTTTGTTTCAGTGTATAGGGAGACCATGGGCCTGTTGCATGCAAGAGATACAGCCGCGCGAATAGACTTTTTAGAGGTTAAATGACACGAAAATTACGATGGTCACATTAAAAAAGTCTGAAATACACTCCTTTCTGCGCAATTTGCGTTGTTAGGAACGCGCTTTTTCAAATTTCCCGCGTCTGGGGGCAGTTTTCTAATCACCGGAAATGAGCAAACGGCGGGCTCGGTGATTTCCGGAAGATGCGGAGTCGTTGTTATTGTTGTTGTTATTTTTTCCTTCGGTTTGTTTACAAACCCAACGTGATCTCTTATAGTGGTCCATATACGCTTTATGCGGTAACCAAATCGATCAACTTTTAAATATCCAACGCAATCCTTCTACATTTCATTTCACGATATCACGAGCTCCGATTTTTAGGTTATGTTGTCAGTTTTAGTTGACCGGAAATAGCCGCGAGTTGTCGTTAATTGTTTTCGTTAGAAAACTGCCCCCAGACGCGGGAAATTTGAAAAAGCGCGTTCCAAACAACGCAAATTGCGCAGTAAGGAGTGTATTTCAAACTTTATTAATGTGACCATCGTAATTTTCGTGTCATTTAACCTCTATAAAGTCTATTCGCACGGCTGCATCTCTTGCATGCAACAGGCCCATTTTACTGTTATAAGCAGAATTTTACATGCAGAATTTAGCACAACCGAAATTTCTGATGGTGCCGACCAGAACAATAAAAGCGTATTAGCACATCGATGTCTTCGGGGATTAAAATTACCTAATTGGCTCAGACTTTCACAGACTTATGCTTTGACGGCACTAGAGTAGCGCAAATTTCGGGAGTTAAACGTCAATTTTTATCGCAAGAAAGAAATCAGAAAATGCATAGTTAGTGAGGAGATTCGAGAGAAAACACGTTTGGAACAATAATGAACGACGCAAATACGTGTACGCCTGATGTGCCCGAAATCCATCTTTTCCATGCCAGGGCTTTGTGATATTCAGTGGTGACCTCTAAATAACGCTACTTCGTGGTAATTAATTCATTCATAAATGCTTGGGAAAGTGCGTAACGTCTCAAATTCCTGCCTCTACGCCGTTCGCAAAAATCTCCGTGCCAAATTGGTTAATTAGACGATATCACGAGAGTAAACGAGGGCGATTAGGCAAATGCCGGTGTGATCGTGCTTTTGTTTGTTATAAAAGTAGTGATGATTTAATTAACTGTTTTTCTGACACACAGCTCAAAATAAGAATGAAAGTTCTTCGCGCGAAATTGTCATTTACGTGATATGCGAGTCGAAGCAGTTGCCTGCCCGCTATCGTAGCGCAATTTGATTCTCTCTTTCTTTTTGACGTTTCGCGATTTTCTTAACGAGTAGAAACGCTAGAGTGGAAGGAGAAGTCTGAGAGATAAAAAAGAAAATGAAAACAAGAAAAGAAACCTGAAGAAATGATGAAAAGTGGGAATACAGAGAACAGGACCGGCATTATGAGATTAATTATTTGCAGTCTCAGACTAACTCCGTTTGACAAAGAGTCCATGAATCTGGGATAAAAGTCTCATTTAACCTGCCTAAACACCTGCTCTGCTGAAGTTCAAAACGGGGAATGGCTCTGAACTGGTAGCTGAAATGCTTTGTGTATAAGGAAATCGTCGTAAATCTTCTCAAAAATATCAAGAAAGTAAACACCTTTGGCCACTAGGGATTTTTCGCTACCAAGTTCAAGGTGCGTAAGTGCTATGAGCTGAATCGGTTTCTGTTACACGGGCGTGAGCCCTAGGGTCCTGCATAATCAACAAAAGCCAAGGCTCATGAGTTTTGGATTTACGCCCGTCTAACGGGAACCGATTCAATTATAATGCACCTTTACGCTCTTTATGGGCCAGGAGCGTTGATTTTACGCAATTGTCAATTTTCCTTCAATTTTCAGTGTAGGCAACGCGCGTTCCCGCGACGCCGAAAAGTGGTATCACTCATAGATGCCACGATGCTCAAGGAAGAAAGCAGGAGTCAATCATCGAGCAAGGCAAGGATTTTAGCGTGGAGCGGTGACTTTACCTCTCATATTTAATTTTTTGCGAGATATTTCACTGCTTTATCACTTTGACATCGCTGTCTGGGAACAGGTATAACTGACTACTTCAAGTGTAACTCGGTATTGGTATGATTAGAGAACAACTAGACAACATTGGACAACAAAAGAGACAACACGGATTAGTAAATGTAAATAATAAAAAACAAAATTTGAAAATTGATTTACGTTATGTCACGTTATGTTACGTTACGAGCCCATCATTTTCCTTCGTTAATTTAATTTTTTACGTAAAAACAGTTGCGCGGATCAATTTTGCCGATTTCCATAAATTTTCTGCATAATATGAAGCAAATTCCTTAAAAATTTCAAAAAAATTCACACAAATGCTCTCTGGTAAAAAATTAAATTGCTCAGTCAAATTTGGCAACAGCTGACGTTACTTGGTCTCTTTCTGTTGAATGCGGTCTATACACTGTACTTATCGAGGGGCGACATCTTCATTAATAATAGACGTAGGAACTTGGAGTTTGGAACGATCTTTTCATTTGTAGCTAATATATGAGCTGTAACCATCAAAACACGATTCTGTGACTTGCACAATTGACCCATTTTCAAACACTACGATCGAGACCTTAGGCTGGGTAATACTGGACACCTTTTATAGAGAGAGTTCAGACAACGCGGCTCATGGATGTCACTAACAGGAATAAAAAGTACACAAATTGAACGTTTTTCGTATAATCTTTGATCAACTTATTCTCGAATTACTGCCTCAGTTCTTTCTCTCATTTCGTTTTTTCCTTGCCGCTCCCCCTATTTCCCGGTCCATTCCAGTCCATAGTCTTTGCAATCGGTGAAAAGGTAATCTTTACTCCAGCTTGTGACACTGTGAAGGCCTAAAATACACTGGGAAAAAAAAAAAAAAAAAAAAAAAAAAAAAAAAACATTGGATCTAGAGTCCAGACTCTTAAAAAACATTGACAAGAAAAAATACTCTTGATTCAATCGGATTTTTGCTTAAATCAAGAACCAAGCCTCTTAATTTGAGCGGATTTCTTTTTGATTTAAGCAAAAATCTGATTGAATCAAGAGTATTTTTTCTTGTTAATGTTTTCAAGAGTCTGGACTCTAGAGCCATTGTGTTTTTTTTCCAGTGTACGGGAACCAATCAGAAATGAATTCGTATTGTCTTTACTCTCAGTATAAAGGGACTCCAGGTAATAAATATACTCGTGTTGAGGAAATATAATACGGGAGTTTGAATTTCGGGCGGCAACAGCGGCGCTTAACTCGAATTTCTAACAAGCATCTCAAGGATCCGCCGTTCGGCGAGAAAAAGTTTTGCACGGTCAACTTTTTGCTTGGGCCGCGTCTTGTCTTGTGTCTCTGGTCCTCCTCTCCCGCGCGCGGCATCCGAGACCCACATTCGGCATCGGCCGCGCGCGCCTCGATGACACCACGCGCCGCGCGCGTCCGTGTCGCCCGCACGATCAAACTTTTTAATACATTTTATTCCCCTCCGTTTTTTCGCCATTTTTTTACGCCGATCTCTCTGTACTTCCAGCTAAATGGCCCGCCAGTTTCCTTCGACTATCCGCGCTCCGTCGGAACATCGAGGAATGCGGTATTTGTTTCTGCCTTTTGTGACTCAGCTCTCAAGGTCGATGACCCTGATCTTTCGACGAGCTCACTTTTGGCCGCAACGTTTTTTTCGGGACGTGGAATCGACCACTACTCAGTAAGAAATAGTGACCACAATTTTGTGTTAATATGGGAAGTAAAACACGGAGGAACACGAGCTGTTGGTTAATTTTTTGTGTGTAAGTTTCCCCGGTGTCGAATTGACCAAATCTTCGGGTAGAACGGACGGAATCTTTCACTGATAAAAAGTTACGGGCCATATAGACTTACCGTCCGTTCCGGGCTCAGAGGCCGAAAGTTCCGGGTCCTTGAGCCGTAGTTTTGACTGCTCCGGATGCCATGCCCGAAACTTTCAGCCTCTGAGCCCGGAACGCGGGCGGTATGTCTATATAGCCCGTAAGTACGACCGCCACGACCGGAGTTTTTTCTCTCTTTTTTTCGAGTGTTGTTTTGAAAATCTGCGACCTCCATAAAAATTACACGGCAGCCACCAGGATTGAACCTAAATCGTTCCAGTGATAATCCATTCTGCTAGCCACACACAAGTCACAACATCTGAGTATTTGGAGGAAAACAAGAGCACATAACTTTCGCAGGGCACTTTCGTCATGTCCCGATGTTTCAGAGTAACCTACGGTTTGAGTCGATTTAACACACGATTGTGTTAAGCAACTAAGTTCTTTTGGGTTGATCTGAAGCAAATAAAGTAATATATAAAGTAACACTGAGTAACATTTAACAAGGACATTTTTTACTTGTGTAGACAAGGTACGAATGGAAGCATTCGGATATGCCCATTTAAAAGCTACTGTGTTTATGGTTACTTTGGATTATTTTGAGAATTTCCTTGAAAAATGGCCACAACCATGGTTGCAGCCATTTTTCTGAGTCCTGCATCATACTTCTCTCAGGGCCGGATTTTCCTACTTGCCGCCCATGGGCCACCTGTATTTTGCCGCCCCCTTCTCATTCGTTTTGAAACATCAATAAAAATCATCAAGTGAACGTGCCAGCGGTGGAAAAGTGCATGAGACGCGTTTACTCGTGTTGAACACATTTTTTGGGAAAGCCCTGTCAACACTACTAGCAAAAGGTCACGGAACTTTGAGCGAAAATCAAGTTTCGTAAACCTATCTCTAATGGACAAGGCCTTCCATTCATAAGAAATGAACGAAATAATTATGAACGAACAAACACAAAATTTAGTTTAATGATTTTAACTTCCGCTGCCGCGCCGCGCAGACTGCACCGTGTTTGGCGCAATGCGTTTCACGCTGACCGCACTGTGTTTGGCGCAATGCGTGAAGTATTCATGCACTCTTGTAGGCGCTATCCGTTTCACGCTGACTACGATAACCGCACTGTGTTTGATGCAATGCGTGAAGTATTCGTGCAGTCTTGTAGGCGCTAATATATGTTACATGCCGAGGGCTTCTCCTTTTCATCTCAAGTCCTCGTCATCATTTCTCCCTAAGTCGCGCCGTTCCAGGCCAAATTTTGTGTTTGGTTTCTCTCTTAACTCGACTAATTAAAGGTGCTGTCTCTTGTATCACTATTAAAATTAGAAATTACTATACTCTCAGGAAATGAGAGATTTTGTAGCCTTTTCTCGTTTGTAATTTTTTTTTGTAAATCCGATTTTTTTATATAACTACATTTAAAAAAAATTACAAAATTTGCCGCCCCCTAGATCTGCCGCCATGGGCCGCGGCCCATGTGGCCACCCCCTTAAGCCGGCCCTGACTTCTCTACAAGTATTCTGATGAGGAAGGTTGATTTGTTCGAGGAAAAAAACTCGAGTTCGAGCGTAGACAAGAATATTTCTTCGCGAAGTCAGATTCTGAGTTTTCGGTGGAAAACTCCTCCCCCTATAGAATAACTCCTAACTCCTGTAGAATGAGTTGCGAACGGTAAACATCAATTTTTTTCCAGCAGAGGACCTAAACTTGCAATATGATCCGATGTCCTCACTCCACGATCCTCAAAAGTACATGTATAGTAAATGGTGGGAGTTGAGACATTAATTTTACCAGCAAGCAGTCTGAAAAGAACGGCTGCAATCATCCGGAAATCTTGGTATCCCTGATCGATCGTTGCTTTGACACACGGTAGGTCTCAATATGCACCACATTGTCTTTCAAGAGCCATGCTTTCCACCGAAAGCTTTTAAACGCTCGAGGGGCCTTTTGTCTGAGATATGGAGGCTATTTGACGAGCGGCTATATTTTCCTTTTTTCGTGCCTTTACTTTTTATCTTTACCTCTTTTCTTTTCCTCATTCAGGAGACTAAGTGTTCCCATTGCGTGCAAGCCAGACGCCTTTCATCTGATCATCGTTGAAGATGAGAGAAGACTCTACTCGCTCCGTCGTTTCTCTAATGTAAGCGTGTATGTCCATTTCCAGGTGAGCCCTGGAGAGCATAGCGCTTCAGGGACGTGAGGGGTCATCATAAAATGCGGGTAAGCTCTTCCACCAGAGTAGCGATGACTTAAGGGTACTACACCGTCGGGTAGGACACAGTATGGAAATTTTTAGGTTCTTGTCCTCGTATCTCACGACTTTGCTCGACTACCTTGTGGTATGCACATGGATGAACGACAGAACGAAGCTGTATAAGTTTTAAAAGCGATTTGATTTTTCCTTTCTTTCATTTTTTCCCCGATGACTGGGTTACTATGTATGCGAAAAATAAGAGTCAGGTTTTTTGAGGGATGGGAAGGCCTGCTCTCTTTATCAAAATTGCATTCATATGGAGTTGTAAGTCGCTTTCGTTATAATTCGCGAAGAGAATAATACAAGAAACTTTCGTAAGTATCAGGGCCGGATTTACCTACTTACCGCCCATGGGCCGCCTGCATTTTGCCGCCCCCTTCTCATTCGTTTTGAAACATCAATAAAAATCATCAAGTGAACGTGCCAGCGGTGGAAAAGTGCATGAGACGCGTTTACTCGTGTTGAACACATTTTTTGGGAAAGCCCTGTCAACACTACTAGCAAAAGGTCACGGAACTTTGAGCGAAAATCAAGTTTCGTAAACCTATCTCTAATGGACAAGGCCTTCCATTCATAAGAAATGAACGAAATAATTATGAACGAACAAACACAAAATTTAGTTTAATGATTTTAACTTCCGCTGCCGCGCCGCGCAGACTGCACCGTGTTTGGCGCAATGCGTTCACGCTGACCGCACTGTGTTTGGCGCAATGCGTGAAGTATTCATGCACTCTTGTAGGCGCTATCCGTTTCACGCTGACTACGATAACCGCACTGTGTTTGATGCAATGCGTGAAGTATTCGTGCAGTCTTGTAGGCGCTAATATATGTTACATGCCGAGGGCTTCTCCTTTTCATCTCAAGTCCTCGTCATCATTTCTCCCTAAGTCGCGCCGTTCCAGGCCAAATTTTGTGTTTGGTTTCTCTCTTAACTCGACTAATTAAAGGTGCTGTCTCTTGTATCACTATTAAAATTAGAAATTACTATACTCTCAGGAAATGAGAGATTTTGTAGCCTTTTCTCGTTTGTAATTTTTTTTTTGTAAATCCGATTTTTTTATATACCTACATTTAAAAAAATTGCAAAATTTGCCACCCCCTAGATATGCCACCATGGGCCGCGGCCCATGTGGCCACACCCTTAATCCGGCCCTGGTAAGTATTATGAATTTTCACATCTAAAACATTGAAAACTCAAAAACTCGTCGTCAAATACATACAAAATTATTCGTAAACTATCAAAATTTGACTATCTGCCTAGGGATATTTGATTAAATGTCTCATTTAACAACTTGTCTGCAACACATGGAGAAGAATGGATCGTGAGTAAGATGGCTTTTATTCGAAAGGATTGTGTTTGCCCAACGACTAAACTCTCTCATCAACGCAGAGGGCTGATTATTGAAATTGATAGACAAAGCAATAGATGAAGAGGACGATGGGAAACTTAAGAGATCCTGTTAGTGGGAGCTGATATAGTTGGAATGGACATAGAGGGTGAGTAATGAGGTATCTCACGGCAATCCACGATAAACCCTGTTGGCCCATCATTTTCCCCTCAGTCTGTGAGAACTACTTATTTCAACCGATGAGGTTTCCTTTTTGTTTTTTGTCCATAGCTTTGTCTATCAATTTCGATTATCAGACCTCTAGAGTGCTTGAAGTGAGGCACTTCAATGCGGATTTTTCGCCGGAAAAAAACCCGATAAAATCGCGGAAGCTTAAGCGCACGCGGTCACACAGGTGACCTGCGGCAGGTCAAATGAGTTCAATCGTCACCTCGCTGGCTAATTTTCAGACAACACATGTGGTTCATCTACTGCCTTGCCGAAGAGGAACGCCGTATGAACATCCGAGAGTTGCCAATTTTCTCCGGATTAAACAAGTATTTTTGAGGAAAGTTATGCTTATTTTTCCGTGAAATTTTCGGATCTCTTAGATCAAGTTGCGAACAAAATTATCAGAAAAATTCGAAAAAAAAAAATGTTCAAAATTATCCCAGTCAATTCAGCTTTCAGTCTAGAAAATCTGGCAACGGCTAAAGGCTCATACGGCGTTCTTCCTCAGCACGGCAGTATACCTCCACACCTTCCGGGGCTCACGTGACAATAAAATGGACATATTTCTGTCAAACGGAACTGTGTGCATTATGACGTGAGCCCTGTTATGGATAAATTCTTATGGGTCTCAGGGCTCATGTCTTAATGCACATAGTTCCGTTTGGCAGAAATGCGTCCAATTACAATAGGTGTGCAAATCGAGGGTTCCGGATTGCGAATTAATTCCGGAACGGAAGGTGTAGATGGGGGCGCCGATAAGTGCGGCGGCGACGGACGAAGAAAAAAACCAGATGAGTTAAAAGTAAGGCGGCCGGGATAATGAGCGGTTGGGGGTGGAGCACGAGCCGACCGCCTAATTAATTAGGCAGGGAGTGATTGAAATGATAACTAGTGTGATCATCATCGTCATCGCGACAGGTGACAACGGATCTAACGAGCATGCGGGTTTCGGAAGGTCGTCGCCGCGACCACGCCGATCCGGGGTGCTAAGTGCTAAGTTCATCCTCTTCCGGTTTGCTCTGCCCCTTGCCCTCTGTTCTCGATCCCCCTATTTCCTCCTCCGTGGTAGCAATGAGAGCACCCCTCATTTTTGCATGACTGCCAAGGGCTGGTAGCGCTGCCTGAGGCAATACGCGAGTTTTTTTTTAACCCTGATCTGACACAATCAGATCTTAGGGATCGTTATCATTTCAGCGCGCGGATTGTTGAAATTGATAGACAAAGCAATAGACAAAGAAGCCGAAAGGGATACGGAGGGATCCTATTGATGGGAGCGGGTGGGTGCAGGACATAGGAGGTAGGTAATAGACGATTTATAACCGTAACCCATGAGAGACCCTTTCGTTAGTTCATCTGTTTCTCCCCTAGTCTATGAGAACCACCCATTTCAACCAATAGGGTCGCTCCATACTCCTTGTGTCTTTTCTGTCTATCGCTTTGTCGATCAATTTCAATAATCAGCCCGCAGTACCCCAGAGCCAACAGATACTTAACTAACGTTATAGGAAAAATCCAGCCAGTGGCGTTTTCGGAATCTCTATCGACGGTGAAAAATTTGTTAGCCCTATCTTACGGGATTCCACAAATTTCTATTTACATTGGAATCAATGGGGCCGATGCGCGGTTTTCCCCTGATATCTCGAAAATACTAAAATGGAGTTAGGTAACTTTTGGCTCTGGGGTACTGATATAGTCGTTCCTTAAACACCTCCTTCTCTGAGAATGGCCCCATTTGGTTTGTAGGATTGCAGGGTTTGTCTTTTTAAAAGAAGAAGCACATTTGGAAGGTATAATAGTAAAAAAACAAGAAAATTAAAATTCAGAGGATTGGAAGTAAATAATAGAGAAATACGAGCTGAAAAAAGAGGAAAACTCAGAATTTCTTCTTCTCCTTCTTCTTCATTTTTCCTTCTCCCTCCACTCCAATATTAGAATTATTTTACAATCATTAGAGATCTGACCTAAATCTTGGTGAAGGTCTCTTTTTAGTTAAAGTAATGAATTATAATTTAATTTTTCCGCAGTTGCCAAATTTGAAGAGCTCTGTGTTGAAATTTGTCAACTTTTCGATTTTTTTTTTGTACCTGGAAAATGATTTAAAACTCAGGCTCAATCAATATCTGGTCAAAATATCGAAAGACCCGATACCTAGTGAGGAGCGTATTTATGTCAAATCGTATGATTTCGCACTGATGGAAGCAACGAAAGTTTGACTTCGGTCAAAAGTGGGCCACCCCAATAATGCATGCATAATTGCATAACTATCCGTCGGGTGGGAGATTTGCGCGTACAGCTCGGCACAGAGTGAATAGAATTTCAATTTGAAATAAAATACGGTGCAATTTAGACACGTGCAGAACTGATGAAATTCAAAATGCTGATTTGTGACAGTGTTTTTCAATGGAAGGCCGACAGGTTATGGTAAATCTTCGGCAAGAGACTATTTACGTATTGGTCAACTGTCAAAAGTCCATCTATCTCTAACCAGCAATAAGGCTCATCCTTAATCCTGATTGGTCATCAAAAAGCTTAATATTGGACTCTTCAGCAAGATAAGTATCATCATTCGTGAAATATTAAATAAAAATGGGTGACGTCATGCTATAAATTCCTTCATTGTTTAACAAGTTGAATATTTTAGCCGGCCTTTTTTCGCGAAACTCTGATTACAGCGCATGTCGGTGAAAGAATTCCAGGTCCATTCAAAAGTTCGCCCCGTGTCAAGCCTCCACCATCGGGTTTTAGTGTCCACGTGGTTCCATTTTTATTGGTAACTATCTACTTTTTCTATTTTCACGACCGTACGTTCAGGTCTCTAGCGTCTAGCTAATCAAGAGAAAAACAAATTTCGGTGGAATCGAAGGATTTGAGAATAAATAATTACATACTTTTTAAGCTTTTGGAACTTGTCTACAGACTGTTTTTCTAGATAGCTATAGATTAGTAGTTTTGGTACGACCACCGGTAAAAAAAAACCTCTTGGACCAATGCCGCATTGCATTGACTTAAGAGTGCAGTTTCTTGTCGCCGGATTTAAGAGTCTTGAACTCTTGTTTCAAGCGGATTTTGCATTGATTCAAGCGGATTTTGCATTGAAACAAGAGTCCAGACTCTTAAATCCGGCGACAAGAAACTGCACTCTTGAACCAAGAGGTTTTTTTTTACCAGTGACCGTTGCGTTCCTTCAAGAGATGCACCATAGAATAGTTCCGCCCACGTAGATTATGCGGTTTTTCCGAGAGTGGTAAATTTGAATTTACGATTCATAAAATAAACAAACGTTTCTCTTTTAGTTGCGAGTCAATTGTGGAGGTATTTGATATGTTCAATGTGTTTTGCTTGAAATTTTGATAGCAGAACAAGTGCCGTAGTGCTTAATATCTCACCATGTCTATCGTGGTCCATTACATATGAATCTAAGTTTATACACAAAACTAAATTCAAGCTCAGTTCATCTGCTACTTGATCGGGCTCTTTTCAAAAAATCCGAATCCTGAGGAGAATCCATTCTTGATGCTATCCAATTTACCTACTCTTCCTGACAACTGAAGTGCATTCGGCTACGAGGGTAGTTGGATTAAATTTTGCATTAGGGGGCTCACTGTTTTTGGCTCATCCTTGAGGCACTTATCTTCACAGGGCACACCAAAATCGGGAAAGGCGGAGGAAGGACAGGAAGGAGGAGCAAAGAAAGGAGAAGAAAAAGAAAAAGGAACGCTAAAAAAAGAACGGGGGAAGAAGAAAAAATAAAAGGAAGAGGATTAGGAAGAGAAATAGAATAGGAAGAGAAAGAAGAATGGAAGAAGAGGAGATGAAGAAGAGAATAGGAAAGAGGAAGAATAGAACACAGAAGAGAAGAGAAAAAAGGAGGAAAAGTGCTGAAATAGGATGAAGAAGAGGAGAAAGAGCGAAAAAGAGACGATGAAGAGGAGTCAAAATATGAAAGAGAGGCAAAGGAAGCAAAAAGGAGGAGAAAAAAAAGAAAAACGACAAAGAAGAAAAAGGAGAAAAATATACACTGCAACGAGAGTGAGGAGAAGAAGAAAAAGAGGGCGAAGAAAAAGCAGAAGAAGAAGAAGAAGAGGGCGAAGAAAAAGAAGAAGAAGAAGAATTTGTCTGTTTAGTGACAGTAATAGCTCATACGTGGTTTTTAAAATTATCCTGAAATATTAGTTCCTAGTTTTAAAATGTAGTCCAGTTCGTCCAAGCGACCTTACCGAGTTGGCGAGGTAGTTCAACCCAAGTTGGGCGGAAGTTGTGGCTTGAGCTTGGAACAGTCTGTCGGCGGGTTAGAGGCGAAGGCTCCTGCATGGAAAATGACTTCTCGAACATTGTAAGTGTCAGGTAAGTTGTCTCTGCGGAGTTTTCCGGGCGGCGAGAGCGGAAACGGACAAATTTGGAGGGATATCACGGCGGTATGCAAACTGGGGCACAGTGCCGGGCCCGGGCGCCGCGCCGGCGTAAGTGGGGGTGGGGGCTGCGGAAAAGGGCCGTGTTTTAAAAGAGAGATTAAAGAATCGACCATCCGCGGCACTGCTTCCTTAGATTCTGCTCCAGCAACTCCCAGGAGCCACGTGCGCCTGTAAAAAGCTGTATCAACATCCGTACTTTGCCAAATTTCCCATGGTAAAAACTTGATGTTTCAGAGACACGAAACATATCGACGGCATAAGTCCGCAATCACATATCGACGGTGAAACTACCAAACCACGTATCTCGGATTGCGACGTCGCAGACTTCCTGTCATACTTTATTTTTTAAATGAAAAACTACTTAACATCCAGTCTTGAAAATTCCTGTGATTTTTCCTCTTTGTGCGGAGAAAATTCCGTGAAAATTTCAAGGAATGATATTGATTTGGTCTACTTCAAAAAAGTAAAATGTGAACGTAGATTTTTAAACACCGCAAACGAGATACGTGGTTTGGTAGTTTCACCGTCGATATCTCGTTTGCGGTGTCTGAAAATCTCCGCCTCTATGTTATTCTTTTAAAGGAGAACAAATTGACATCATTCCTTGAAGTTTCTGGAGAATTTTCTTCACCCAGAGAAGAAAAATTACGACACTTTTAAAGAATTGCAGTTGAGTAGTTTTCCGTTTAAAAAATAAAGTATGACAGGAAGTCTGCGACATCGCAAACCGAGTTACGTGATTGCCGACTTACACCGTCGATATTTCTCCTTGAAATGTGTAAATACATACTGAAAAGCCGCTTTCACACCGCTATTTGACGCTCTGCGACACCTTGCCGCCTAAGTTCTCTATCCTTCAATAGCCCCTCAGGCAGTTGGTACTCCCTCATTTCCTCCAAAACCCCTGTCGCCACCCCTTTGTAAATTGTAACTTTGTAAGTACTTTAGATTATAAGGGTCTCTATGTAAAGTCTGCATTTAAGTACAGTGCTCGATTATCCGACTACTCTGTCACCTGACACAATTTTTTCCACCGCTAAAACTCGGCTTTTTCGGACACGACATGACGATTATACAGTTTTTGGGGCAGAATTTGAATGTATGCGTGGTTTTTTGTATTATTTTTAATTACACGACCATACTTCACAAATACGCCAGAAAATTGGACCAACTAGTGTTTTCTGATTACCTAGAGCCTAAAATGATATTTTTTCAGTTTTTTTCGGTAGTTTTGCTAGCCGACATTATTTCGTTCCTCGATATCCCCGACCGTCACATTGAATCGGATAATTGAGAGTCTACTGTACTACGCATTGTATAATCACTTCAAAATTTTACGGGAAAAACAATTCACACGATCTAATGTTAGAAAATCTACTCCTGGACAAGATTTAGGTGTTTACAATTGATATTGATTAAATGGGGTAAATACAAATGACGTCATTTGTAAGATCTGTAACTTTCATTGGGTCGGTGTTGAAAATTCTTGATAAAATCTCGTTCAGGAGTGGATTTCCGAACTTCCTGTTGTGTGAATAGTCTTCACTGATAAAAATATCTATGTTCTTGTGCCACCATTGGGTAACACAGCATGTGAAACACAAACCAACCTGAATTTTGTGTTGATTTTGATACAGTTTGCGGAGAGTTCAGCGTAGGAACCAATAGGGTGACAGAGGAACCTCAGAGTCAACCAAAGATTTAGGTTATTTTGGGTTTTACTTACCACAGCAACACGACATGTTGGTTACTTTGCTTACTGTGTAGGTAAGATTTTGAAAAGTAAGCATATGACTTATTTCTAGTCTTGACGAGTGGTCTATTGCGAACGAAATTTTATACAGTAATTGAATCAAAAGTATTACAAGATTTTTGAACAAACTGCTTCCCATCAAATTGGGATCGTTCGATGGTCTATAAGGTTTAATTCCTTCGCATGGTCGGAATTCTCATAGTTGATTGATCAAAAGTATGAATTTGGAATTGTGGAGAAATTGATTCTGCTTGCAGACAACCCTCCCCCGTCAGCACTCGAAAAAAATTATAGTAAAATTTATTGCAAACCTCCCAGAATTTTGATCTAAACAGAATTTTTAATGAATGTAATCAAAGTCATGATGGTATTTACACAACACTTTGATAATGCCGTACAGCCTTTGAAATTTCTGAGTCTAACACCTCCATAAGGTCTTCAAAGCTCGAGATTCAATCTAAAGTTCAATTCAAATCGCAAGTCGATACTTAAATTCTTCGCTCAAAAATGGCAGAGTTGCAGTACTTTTGGGACAATAATCTATTAGTTTTTTGATAAATTCACCTTTGTTTAGCGACCCAATACTACGCAACCCGATAAAAAAAGCTTCAACCACAAATAATCTATTACATAGAGCGGTTACTTTTTTCAAAGATCGTGAGAAACCTACAATTGGCGCATTCGTGCATTATTTATAAAATGAGCCCTCGTGCCATGAAATGCAGCAAATATTAGAGGACTTTATCTGAGGCCAATGTTCTTCCAGATGCCCGCTCTCAAAAGGATGTTCATAATTCAACCGTGCTCTAATTTGTATTACTTTTCTTCACCCTGTAAAATATTTTCGAAATCGCAAAATCTTAGCAGCATTGCATGACCCTAAAGCCTTTTTTGCACATAAAGCATCAATTTGTGAGTTAAAATTAGTCTTGAATCCGTTAAGGCATATCGACAGTGAAACTCCCAAACCACGTATCTTGTTAGCGGTGTTTAAAAATCTCCACACATACTTTCCTTTTTATAGGGAGAACAAATCAGCATTGTTTCTAAAGCTTATTCTAGAATTTGCCTCGCACAGGGAGGCAAAATTGCAGAACTTTTATAGAATTGAAGTTGAGATTTTTTAGGGTCTTTTTTAAAGAGCCCCTCTACTTCGGAGGCCCCCGCATAGACAATTTTAACGAATCTCGCATATAGTTCAACAGTTAAACTTTTGAAACAAATTCTTGCGAGAGACTATACAATAATTTGCCTCTTCAACAAAAATCAAAATTCAAAATGAACATTGCTGTAAATTTTGAAAATAAGGTATGTTTGTACCTTAGTGTCTCAAATACTCTCCAATTCAGAGAATTTTTTCTTTTGCATTTGTATTTGTTGCGGTGGCAAATTATTCTCATCCCTTGTAAAAGTGTATTTTCAAACTTTGAATTTCACTCGAGATTTGTTAATATTGTTCTGTTGAGAAACTCCCTGAACATCCTGGAATCACAATGAAAACCATACAGGCCCTCCCTGAGGAAAGGAGCCGTTTAAGGAATGACTGCGACATTCTCTATTTCCTTACTCACTGAACAGTGAGGGTGATAGTTTTTCAATTTACGATTAATTAATTTTATATAATATAAGAATTCGAATATCGTCGGTGAAACTACCAAACCACGTATCTCGGTTTGCGACGTCGTAGACTTCCTGTCATACTTTATTTTTTAAATTAAAAACTACTTAACGTCCAGTCTTGAAAATTTCTGTGATTTTTCCTCTTCGTGCGAAGAAAATTCTGTGAAAATTTCAAGGAATGATATTGATTTGGTCTACTTCAAAAAAATAAAATGCGAGCGTAGATTTTTAAACACCGCAAACGAGATACGTGGTTTGGTAGTTTCACCGTCGATATATACATTACCATTAAAATTCACTTTAAAAGTACTAGCTTTTTAAACAATAAAAATGCTTGAGAAGAGAAGTAATTGACTGAAAAGATGCTGTCGTCAGTTATCACCAAATCTGTCTGATATTTTGAAAATATAGGAGTAAAAATGGAGAAGTAAGCACAATGCCTCTTACGTTACAAGACAATACAATAGTGATCATTACTACCATTGAGTGAAAACGAACGCACTAAGCAATTAAAAACTTTACTATCGCCCTCTTCTTCTAGGCTCTTTCCTGATCAAAGGGTTAATTCAATTGAAAAGATGATACGAGTATGTTCAATATTTGGATAAACATCATAACTGATTCAGTTTGACACGTTATTGTTTACAAATTATGTAATTCACTTCACCATTTGTCATCCGCTAAATGTCCCTCTATAAACAATGGTAATAAATAACTTACTCCTTAACTGATCAGAGCATACCCATTAGCTTGAGAGATATCTAATACTCATGGCGAATTTTCCATCTTTCTGTCAGATGAAATTTAGCAAAATTATAGTTTTGAGTCGTTCGAACTTTAGACATTACATAATACATTTCCTTTTTCATTTAACCTTTATGATGATATTTATTTCATAATGTTGAAAAGTTGGTTTCTGATTCCGGGATGAAATTCAATGTAAAATTCATAAAAAAAGACACGTCCAAGTCGACAAAACTGCACATTTTTAAGTACGAAACTGAATAAAGTCGTGTGTTGGAAAATGCATAGATTATTCTCCCCTGTGAAAAAAAAATATTATGTGCAACTTTGAGGTAGGTAAATTGGTTAACAATCTTTTAAAAAATAGAGGAAGAGCGGACATTTTGAAACACTGCGTTTGGGGTGCGCGTTTCCTCTACTTTTACCATCGATTTGTACTTCCAATGAATCGAAATCCACAACTTGTAAGTGGTCGTGGACAAGATGTCTCGCAAATAGCACAATTGCGATGAGCTTTTGCTCAACATCTTCAAACCAGTCGTTCATAAAAGAAAATTCAATTTTAAAAAATAATAAAAAAAAATCGAACATCGGCATGTAGGCGGTAAAAAAAAAACTCTGAGAATCAACGTACGCAATTTGAGCAAAAAGATAGGTATGTATGCTGTTTTTCCCCAATGGTAAAACTGATCATTTCAAAGGTAGGCACAACCTTTGGAACAGGTGAGAGGATGACACCTAAATTTTCTCAGGTACATCGACTAAAATGTTGTAGGTGACATCACCTAAAAATTTTATTTAATGCAACTTAAAACTTTTACATGATGCCAACTCACCTGCTCCGATAGTCTCCTAACCTAACGTAGGTGAGATTACAACATTCAAGAATTCAGATGGCATGTGTCACTTGGTACGGTAAATGATACAGCCAACTTTCTGATGATATGCTCGACAGTGATTAAAACTAGAGACCTGACAATATAGTCTCCTTTCTTGAGGTTTTGCATGGTTTCTAATCCAGCTCATGAAGTTAGCGCCCCTTGCGAAGGGGTGAAACCGCTCGACTTAGGTAAACGCAGCTTCCACCATGCAACCGAGACAACGTGTTTTAGTGTACTTAGAAAACAAAGGAAGATATTACCTTATTAATTGTGTACACTGACCGTCACATATATAGTGAAAGCACTTCCAACGCACGACATAATCACGGAGAAAATTGTGACATGAATTCAAGAAAATTTGATTAAATTGGGCCAAGCCGCATACTGGGACTTGTCACCTGGTCTGTAGGTGATGCTGCCTAAATTCTAGGTGATTTCATCTATTCTCTAAGTGATGTCACCTAAATTTTAGGTGATCAGTGTTACCAGAGTGACGTCTGTCCCCTTGCTTTGTCAAATATACCAATGCTTTTCCAATTGGTTTAAAGACCTCAAGCAACGTAAATTAGGTTAACCTAACAACAAAAAATATGTTTCCTTATTTTAAACGACTGAGATTGGTTTCATCTGATGAGTGGATTTGAGGCTCTTGAAAAAAGGGGGAAATGAGACATTCAATAGGTTGAATGATGAGGGTGTTTCCCGATTAAGAGATGAAAAGCGATAATCGATTGATTGGTTAATTGATTACTTACGAATTGTCCTTGGCGCAAACATCGGAGGCATCCGTGTGGACATATTCAGGACGCAGTTACTCATTGGTACCACAGTTATAGCAACACTCGTAGAGCACAACACAATAAAGCCATACACTTAAAAATGAATCCAGGTTCCGAATGACGATATACACAATCAGCGGGAAAAACTGTACGAAAAAGGCACAAACAGAATCAAAATGTCAACAACGTCTGGGAGTACATGCTGGTTTGAAAAAGGAATCAGAACTGAACATGGGACGGACCCGAAAGTGGCCAAGTCGGAAGCGCGAAAATCAAGAGGGAGGAATGCCCCGAATAAGCACGGGAAAACAGGGGATACTCGGATCCAGGCATGGGCCGGAGCGGCTACTCTTCATCCACTACGCTACCCGACGGAAAGTAGATTTTCAAAGATGCAGTTTTCGTACTGTTTATTTTCCGTTTCTGTTTCTGCTTCTGTTTCTGTTTCTTTTCATTGCCTCCCTTTGCCTTTTTTTTCGTCGTTGTTTCTCGCCGTCCCCTTGCACTCTTGCCTCCTCCCACTCCGGGCGACCCCCTCTCCTTCCCCCGCCCCCGGCGCGCCGCGGTGTGAACCAGTTTTGCAAGTATTGTTTCAGAACTAATTATGAGCCAAAAACAGGGCTTGTCGAAATGCTGGCCGAACCTCACGAGTTGTGCAGACTTTTCGGGCTCGCTCCGTCTCTGTCGGGTACCGCTGTCGCGACTAGTTTTTTACTTTTTCGGATTTTAGCGTTCCGGCTAGGTGTTCTGCGAAAGCGAGAGAGACGCCGAAATTCGCGAGGAGCCCCCTGCCTCCTCCGCGGGCCGCATTGAGCCCGCCTTCCTCTGCTGCCGCGGCGATGAGTATGTAGCAGGACCGACTGGCGCGCTTTCGGAGGGGGTCCGTGGGGCGGGTGGGGGGAGGTGGGGGGCACTCTCTGGTTTGGGATCCTCTCGGAACAACAACCTCAATCGGAGACCTCGGGGTCCATCCGTCTCGTGGCGTCAAACCTCTTGCGGTCTCGCGGACCTGGTCCCAGCATCACCATGTAAATTGTTGGGGCTAGACATTAGACAATTTCGGCGGTTGCCCCCCCCCCTTCCCTCAGCCCCCGGCCCCCCTCCGTGCACGCCTCCTCATGTTCCCTCTTTTTACGATTTATTTTCCTCCTCTCATCCTCTTTTCTGCAAATACGCTGCCTTTTTCGCGCCGCGCAGTGGACCATTTCCTCTAAAATCTGCGAGCGTGGTTATGTTCATAGTTGGTATCAGGCTGAAACTAAATTTCTAGTTTTATCCACAAATTGCGATAATCTAGTATTGTTACTGGGGTTGAAATAATTACATCCACAAAACTAATATTGTTATGATGACTAAGAGTCTGCGATAGGTAAGCATTGTAAATTGTAAAAAGCACGACTCTTTTTCCTCGTGAACATCACAACGT
The DNA here is from genome assembly GCF_918797505.1 of Bemisia tabaci. Taxonomy (NCBI): domain Eukaryota; kingdom Metazoa; phylum Arthropoda; class Insecta; order Hemiptera; family Aleyrodidae; genus Bemisia; species Bemisia tabaci. Next base: position 33,254,641 of record NC_092793.1, read on the forward strand.
ACAGAATTATATACGCAGTTACTTTCCAGAGACACGTATAGATCCCACAGCTATGCAACTTTTTTTCTTTTTTTTAGTTTGTAAGTTTTTCAAAGCCTCCATTTATGATTCAAAAATTTTAAATTGGTTAAAAGACTACGATTTGAGTCCCTTAGGAAAAAGGGCCGTTAGTCTCCCGAGTGAGGGATTTTTATCAGGCCAGGTGAGAATGTTTTATTTGAATTTTTGATGGGAAACTCAAAAGTAATTAAAGAAAAAAAAGCAAGGAAATTAATTTTTTTTTTTTTGGGTAGGGGTAAGTACCTGAGGCCAAGAGTTACTTTTCATCGGACAATTTTTATTTAGAATATGGCAGATGAAAACTTCACGGATCTTTCTTTAAAAACAACGTTGTTTGGAATGCAAGCTTTTGCTTGCCCGGTGACACTTACGGGCAATTTTTTGCCAAAACGTTTCCAGGAGACTGCTGCTTTGCAATTATAAAAATTTAGTGTTTGAGCATCAAAGCCCCCTCTCCGTCACTTGAAACAAAATAAAATTATCAGTCACATTGGTAGGCTGTTTACTTCCTCCCGGCGAAATTTGAATTCGAGTATTCATAACATATACCTTGTCAATCAAGAAACTTGTAAACAAAATTTAGGCTTAAGGATTCTCAAAGAAATCCATGAGTACTAGCCGAAACAATTTCAAGTGCAACTCCTCGCTGCTAAGACTTTCCAGATTTTCAAGATTTACAGTTTCGAGTGCTAAATACTGCAGCGAGTATGTGAAGACACAGGGTAAAATTTTGGATGAAATTGCGATACCAGTTATATGTAATAAAGCTCGACTTAGGATTTATTATAATACCAAATTGAACACTGTAAATATCACTTACCCAATCCATTTGTGGTGCAGGATACCTCGATTGGGCACAGAGTCATCGTAGTCCTTTTTAGGGTTATCTGTTCCTTTTGATTGTTTAAAAATTAACTTTATTCCTTTACACTTGGAAAATTCGTGTTTTAAACCATTGCTCAATGTTTCCCACAAAAGAATATCAATTGATTTATAAATACTCCCTTCTATAACAACTGGACACCTTTTCATTTCTTTTTGAAGCAACTCAAATGCTTTTGGTGAAAATATTCAATGGAAGCTCTCTTTGATTCAAACAGAAATCCTTCACAACCAAGGGAAGTTTTTGTCGCCTACCGGAAAATCCCTATTGAATCCTCTCGTGCCCGAGTGCAATTTTAAATCCACAGCTAACCACTGTGCGATGGATAGCATCGAATGCAGCTTGGACCCGCCGAATTTTTCTGGTCTTATTTTTTATTTTATTTTTTTGGCCAAGCAGGTACACTCTCATTATCTGCCTCACTCCTCTGAACTCTGAGACCGCGTCCAGCTCCGGTTATTTATTTCTTAAACCTCTGCAAAAGTAGATACTTATCTATACCGCGCACTCGTACTCGACTACGCCTTTCTATTAGCTCGACGCGGCCCTAATCAAAATTTCTGTACTTACCTACGCCTTCTCTTGCGTTTTGGTCCACGCTTTTTCGAACCTCTCATCTTCGAAATCTCCCTCCCCGCGGCATATTTCAGTAAAACCACGCAGGTGAGCCTTAAATCTTCAATGAAGGTTGCCAAACAATACAGTCTCCTCAATTAGGTACCTAGTTTACAACTGCATACAGATGTCTTTCACTTAATGAAATATTCTATAGGCTATACATTTAGATCAATCTAGTCCGGACCGCAAGTCAAAAACTCAATTAGAACGAAAAAATCTTCATGTAAATTGCTGGAATTTAATTTCTCTTAATATGCACCAGGTGTGGGTCGCATATTCATCTCTTACAGATCCTTGTAACCTCAATCTGATTACTTATAAATTGCCCGGAAAGACTGAAATAAAGAAGAAGCGAATTGTTTTTACATGTAACCGAGCTGAATTACAGTGTGGAGTGAACTTAAAAATAATGTTTTATTACTCGTATGTCAGTAAATCAATATTTAATCAAATTAAAATTTTCGTCAATTTTATAAGTCACTTTTGAAAATGTTTTTCGTCTTTCTGACCGCTTATTGGAGCTATATACGTAGTCGTTTTACATTAGTAAAGTTTGAGGGGGCAGATGGAAATCTGATTAATTTTACATGACTATCTCTGTCCCTGTCTCCAAGAAATATACAATATTCGAGACAAAATCAAGAACGCACCTCAAAAATCCTCTGGGATATCAGGAATGTAGAAGGGGGGGGGGGGGGAGAGAAAGAGAGAGACTCGATCCGAAGGCGAATGACATGGAAAGTATTCGTGAATATCTGGATTCTCAACAAAAGTTTCTGTTCCCTTTGCTCTTGAGGAGTTTTGAAGTAAATAGTTGAGAAATATTAAGAGTCTCAGCAAGGAACTTCCGAACCGAGAACACACGAATATTATGCGGTCGTTGGGGTTGTATCGTCCGGTTCTTGCACGCACCTCCGGAATCGTTCATTTTCAAAGTTGATGAACCCTCTTCCCAAAATTTATTTTTTCCCCTCAAGTTAGATCTTCAAGTTTGAACTCAAATAACTGAGCGGTTTGGCATATGAATCATGCTGATGTGCGTCAAACTGCTCTCAAAACTCTCATATGATGAAACAAATTAAAAAATAATGGTCATTGCTTGGGACTGGGATCGCGTTGCTCATTGTTTTTTTTTTTTCCTTTCATTTTTTTGAAATTATTGTTCTTAATTTACCATTATTATTTATTCATGCACATGCACAAGAAATTTCGTATTTTTACGTGTTGCATGCAATTAGCAATCGTCGGCACTTTGTAAACGGTTCAGAGCTACATTGTTTCAATCATGATCTCGGCTTGAGGCGCCTTCATTTCTTGTGATACTCTACGCTTTGTCCCGGAGTTAAATTAGTTGCCTATCCAATCCGAATCCAACTAAGGCCACGAATTTTACTGCACACATCTCCTGGATGTACCAAGTGTACCTTTTACTTCCATGTTTTTACGGAAGAAAGAGTGTCTATTCGCATTGAAGACAAGAATAGCGGAGACATTTTGAAATTAACCCCAATAAGTGTGAAGTCCTTCCAGTCTTCATTGAGGGATAATAGGTGGGTCTCGATTTAAAAAATCAGGGATCCCTTCACGATTTTGAAATTACTTTATCAAAATTAGAGAATACAGTCATGAAAGAAAGTCACACATAATAGAGTTCGAAGCAGGTTATCCCTACCCGAAAGACTGACCACTGAAGAGGGAGAATAGAGTCCCTCAATCAAATGCTCGGCCACTAAATCTAGCGAAGAGGTCCAGGAGAAAAGTTTCGGATTTTTTTATGTGGATGCATGTTCAAGTCTCCCGTTCCTTTTGATGTTGATTAAATGAACCGCGTTCAAGAGAAAGGGACCAAGCCAAATCAGCTTTTGCCAAAATTAATCGGCCAATTTAATTTTTGACACGGAAACAGTTGTGCAAATTTAAATGAATGTCCTGCATAGTCCGAAACTAATCCCTCAAAATTTTCTTAGGAATCCGCACAAACGTTTCCTTGTTAAAAATTAAATTGTCTCGTGAAATTTGACGATATCTTGAGTGACTTTGTGCTTTTCTGCTATGCGCACTCCAAATAATCTTAACATCATGATCATAGTCCCGATCTTTTACGTCACCCCTTTTATTGCCCAAGAGGTGCCGGGGAACCTGGGACCTCGGGAAGAACCAATTCGAATTCCTTGGGGTCAATTCACTTCACAATTCTATTCCCTCGGCCTTGATTTCGTCCGATTTAAAACACGGGCACAGGCACGGGTTATTCGGGACACCCTGTATCTTTTTACAGGTAGAGCAGAAATTCGTGGCGTTGGTGATCAGGCGCTGTTAGGCAGAAACCGCACGTAACTTCAGTGGATTCAGATTGCGGGGATGAGCGCTCTTTGCGTAGCACGGCACGTGTGATGATTACAGGAGTACACGGTGTAATGCGGATCATATAAAACGAGGCAGCCGCAACTCAGTGCTGCCACGCTACGGAAAAACGCCGTGAGAAAATTCAAGAGTTGCAGAATTTCCTTCGATAAAATGTTCATTATCGAAGAAAGTTATGAATATTCTCCCTTGAAATTTTCAGGACTTTTCGGTGAGAATGCGTGCGAAACTATCTGAAAAATTGGAAGGAAAATATTAACAAAATTTCCCGCAAATTCGCGATTTACCGAATGAAATTTGGCAGCGCCTGGAGGTTCATACGGCGTTTTTCCGTAGCACGGCGGAGTGCTCCTGGGCGATGTTATCGGCCGCTGTAAAACTCATAAAACCACAAATACCTCAGCCGCAAGTCGCTTTAATCATTCCGTCAAGGTGCTTACTGTATTCTTTATTGTCCCGCCTAATTGTTTTATGAACAGCTCATTTCAAAGTTGTTAATTTCTCACTTTATTTGCATTAAGTATTTACCTCGAGAGGTGTGATCATCTCACCTCTGTCATGTGCTTGAAAGAAGCTAGTTTGAGTCGGAGATTCACGGGTGGGTCAATTGGCGTTAAATAACTATTCCGTCCCACACCTGCGATTTAGGGCTGAGTTGCAAGCCGGGGTGTGTTGTGATCCTAATCTGGCAGGTGTGGGGCGCAAAAAAGTTTGGTAACGTCAATTGACCTACCTATCTTTGTCTAAAATACCCCAACTATAATGGTCGGTTGACCAAAGGTAAGATGATACGAATCAAAATTAATCGCGCATAGTTGGGGATGCTCGGTCTAATTTTATTTGCCTCATTATTACTTATGATCCTCCGGCAAAAGAAAATGGTTGGTAACTCCATGTAACCAAATCGTTATCATTTGATTGGATCATATCATTTGATTTGGAGATCGGTATCTTTTTTCAATGAATGTCATTGATCTTTACCGCCATCAATTGAAATCAGCAATGTTTTGGCATTGGTCAAATGATCATTTTTTATCCGAGTCATGCCTTGATTAAGCTCCGATCATATCCACAGCTTACGCTCTGACTTAAGCTGGATTCTTGGCGGGGTTAAGGAAAAAATTACGGACACAACAAAAGCAAACTAGAGAAAATTAGAGGCCTAATTTTTATGAATCGGGAAAAAAAACCACCGATCAAACCATATCATACGCAATAATATAAAATCAGAATAACGTGTAACGGTTAACGTCTGAGGCGCGCAGAGTCTTAAGGGGTTGGATCGCGGAGTGGTCACGAGGCGTGGTCCCCTACTTTAAAAATTAGCTCGACTGTAACGTCTAAATGTATTGCTCAAATGACTTTTTATCTTGAAAAGAAATAGTCGAAAATATCTTTATGAAATTTTCCTTTTGCACCATTTAAAAGAAACTGCAGGTTCGTTTTCTTCAAAGAAACACAGTGCGGGCAGAGATTTTCGACGTCGGTGTAAGGGTTACGAATTTTTCAGTCGCAGCCACCAGAGACTTATGGGTGCAAATCTGATCGCAGCGACAGAGGCGCCCATCTGTTTTACCGAGGAATGCTATTCAGAACCAGAGTCGGCCGCGTTGTAAAATGCAAGCGTTAAGAATGCAAGACTGCATGCTGCACCGATTCATGAATGAGATTTCCTGGACTGCTGCCGTTCAAGGTTTTGGACCCGAAGTTATTTCCATTCGTCTCTCAAAGCCGCCGAAGCCTTTTTCACTCGTCGTTTTTCCCCTGTTTCTCATTAACTTGTTTTTCTCACCCTACTTGTCGAACGCTATCGCGTAATGCCGCTCACCTACTTGCTACAATCTTTGACATAATTTCCCCGGTCACGAAGTATAGCGGCAGTATCTATAAGAGTGAGTTTTGATCACTTTTAATATCAGCAGGCTGATCACTAAAATGGATAGACGAAGTGGTCGACAAAGGAGACAAATGGCAAACGTAGAGAGCTTATTTACGGAAGATAATGGACTGCTCTTTCAAGTCAAAACAACACGAAGAATAATCGATAAACGAAGTTGGGTTCGAACCCAACATGCAACTATTTGAACTCCGCGGGGGACCGGGTTGCATACACTACATATTGCGGGCGAAATATGAGATCTGCCCACGGCCTGAGCGCGCTCGCGATGCACGGATCTCCCGATATTGCGCATTTACAGGTGCGATTAGTGTTTCCCTTAGCATATGCAACCCGACCCACCACGGAGATAAAATAGTTGCATGTTGGGTCCGAACCAAGCTTTGGATATTCTTCCATTGTTTTAAGCTCCGCGCATTATTCAAATAATCTCAATTTATTGGTTTATATAACTTTATTTTGTCTGAAATGGTTTTTCTCTCTTACCAAAGAATCCTAGGGGAAGTTGTGCGATTTATTATCGGATGATTCCAATTCCGAAATGGGTGATATGAAATGGCGGAATGAATTTTAAACAAAAAATCGTCTTACAGAAATCAGTGTTTTGATAGAGAGAAAGACTGGGATACTACTAATCCTGCTTACCTTGGATATAGCGAGATCCTAAAATATTGGGTCCTTGTCGGAAAATGTGGTCCAATTATTCAATCCTCTTCTCATTCTCATAATCATGTCATTGTGCTTTCAATTGCTGAAATGCATTTCCTCAAACTTTCCCGATAATTCTCATGAGGCCGCACAGTGACACAAATCTCCAATGATTGGACCGCGGAGTGTGGTCAAGGACGTTCCCTAGTTAGACCTAGAAATCTGACTTTTAAAAATGACTCCATCCGAAAATGAGTTCCGAGTGAACGTTACAAATCGAAATGCAAATGATGTGCGATATTCTATCAGGAGGTGGGAAGAGAAATAAAAGGAGTTTATTTTCCATCTTTTTTTAAAACTTCTCTTTTGTTTCTTCCGTTTGTCGCTTTTCTGTTCCTCGTTTTTTTGTGCGTATATAGTCTTCCGATTTGGGCGATTTCCTTCTCCAAACTGAAATTTAAAAGACCCGGTGTGAAACCTGTCAAAGGACCGATTCCCAGCCCAACTCAGAAAGTTGAATATGCCCACAGAAAATTGCCGGGATAACAAGAATCAGAATTTTAATTAATATCAAAAGAAATTGCATGCTAATTACTTGCGTGTGCCCAACGAGAGATGGGTTGCCTTCCGGGGATTCCCCCGATTCATGTGCGTCCCCCGCGTGCTGGGTAAAAGGATACCTAACCGTGTTGCCGATTTTCATTTTTTTAAAAGAATTAAAATTAACTGCTCCAGCATGAGGCCAAATTCAAAATGTTGTAAAAACGTGACAGTGACGATGAGAATTTGACGGTAGCAGAATTGACACGAAGAGGGAGGTGACGTGCACTTCAATGCATACTTTGCCTTCAATTCCTGGGATAGGCAAGAAAAAATCATCAGTGAAGGAATAGCTTCGAGGATATTTGTGGCTCGGGTTTTTAACAAGTCTTGTCTCTGAGAAAATCGCTCTTACCCCTTCCTTACGCTTCTAATGATAGCTTGATTTTCATGAGTGGCAGTAGCCACCCCTGGTTGAATCAAAAAACCTGCAGCTAAAAGAGAATAGTTCCGCCCAGGCTGAATAATCGTTATCGCATAAATGTGTCGTGTAAATTTTTCCAAATGTCTGTAGAAAAACATCCTGAGAAAAACAGTGGTTAAAATACCACATTAGGGATGTTCCTCTTGAACTCGATTTCATTCAGGGGATGTAGTAGAATTAGAATAAAATCATTTTAAATGTTATCTTCACCCCGATAACAGTTCGGAGTTAATATTATTTTCCTTTTCTTTAGTCCATTATTGACAACGGCCGTTTCGGGTGGATCCCATATTCCCATCTTCAGGTCCTGCGTGATTCCCTTGCGATACACTACAACATCGTCTGTCTGAATTGTTACAACGTGATACTTCATGAAATCCGCAGTCTTTGAAACTGAAAGACTTGAAAAAACCGATAAATTTTCGAGCGCACTAATTTTGCGGCACCCAACCGTGTGTACTGCTTTTCGTCACTATGTATCGTCTTTCGCAAACCGAGATACAAGGTTCGGCGGTTTCACCATCAACTTACCGCTAGTGGTATAGAATACGAGGCTTCACAGCTACACCCTCTGGAGGACCGACGGATCCCAGTGCTCGAAACGGCAACACCAACGTCTACCTGCACCTGAGTTTAATAAACTCCAGTTTATTGACTGCTCTTTGAAGCGTTTTGCCAAAAGGTGGTATCCAATCACGCCGTTCCTTATTTTGTTTTGCATCGTAAATACTCCACGTCATAGCCGGGCCAAGTTTCGGGTATTCCGCGTGTGTAGTGAGCCTGCCAGATTTATGTAGAGATGGTGTGTGCCCCGCTATTTACGCATATCTGCCACCCTGGTCACACCCTCGTTTCAGGGCCCTGATTGATATCCCATTGATTGCGTATACGCTTTCCTATAATAATTATATTTTCTGCAAAACACTACCCAAAAAAGTTGAGCGGCCTCGGGGGAACGAGTACCGTTGTCAATTTTTTCTTTGTGCCCGTGATAGTAATAATAATAATTATTATTACTTGAGCCTTTTTGAGCAGTCATAAATTAAACGAAAAGATAATAATTTCTCTGGATATTTTTATGAAAGGCAAATGAAACTATGGACCAATTCCATGCATAAAACTACGTTGGTTAAGTTGCAAAAAGGGGGACAGGATTAAATAATATTTCCGACGCCAAAAGCTTAACAGGTTAGAAGCAGTGCGTCATTACGTCAAAACGTATTTGGACAGTATCACAGATTATGGAAATAAATGATGTTTTTGGGGAAAAATTGGGGGACTTGGAGGAAAAAGCGCGCATAAGTGCAATTTTTGCTATTTCAAGAAATATGCGTTAAAAGTTTAAAAATTACATGGACCTTATGGTGGAGAGAAAGTTGAAATTGACTTTTTGATGCTTAAAACTGGAATTTGGGAGCGAATTTTTCACAGAATATGCATTAAGACTAGATTTACTTGAAATCATTAATATCTCACATTTTTCAAAAACTGCATTTGTGCGCTTTGTCCTGCAAGCCCCTCAATTAAAAGTTTGGTCATTTCGAGTGCGATCTTTTTCATGGTGCACTTTGTTCGTAAAAGAATTATCCCATAGCTCCATTATCCCTAGCTCATCTAATAAAGCACTAGGGCACTATAGCATGTATACTGTTCCTTAAATGAGCTAAAAATAGTGGCTACTCGACGCAAAATGTAAAGTACAAATATGCATTAAGACTTAATTATTATCTTTCACCCTATGCGATTTGAGAAACATTTTTCATTTTTCTCAGAACATCTTTTGTAGCATTTTTAATGCTAGTGTAGCAAATAGTTGACAAGTTTGTCAATTTTTCTTGTCTAAAAAGTCATGCTTCGCGACTCCGCACATATGACATTCCGCTTAGGCCATTTTGACGTCTTTAATATGATTAACCTCACATCTCAACTGCCTTGATTAGGGATTAGACTCCACTGCCGAAAGACCACTCAGCGGAGGAAATTACATTATTCCTAGAATAGCGAGACTACGGGGGAAAGCGATATTCGGATAAATATTTATTTCCGAGAGTAAAATTTTTTGAGCTTTGAATTTTCTATGGGGCATATTTTTACAGTAACCCGACTTTCATTACACGGCTAAATATCCTCGAGCCGTGTTTCAAAACCTCTTGAGATGCCGAGCTCGGTGAAATCTGAAATTTCCGAGAAAAGAGCTGTGAAAAAGAGAAGAAAAAACGTTACCAACCGTGCAAATAGTCTCGATTAATTCTTAGAATGGTGACTGATGAGATTATATGCGAGAAATTAATATACTACCAATCGCAACAAATTTGAAACTTATGCTACAGAAAATCAACTTGAAACAAATTTAAAAATGAAAAATAATGAAGAGTCATGATTATTTATTTTTTTCTCTTTTATATTTTAGTGACTTCAGTCGATTTCCGTGTTTCTTGCAAGTTGACGACTCTATTTTTCTTCAATCTCAAGCCATTAGATATATAGATCCTATATGAGACAATCTGCCTCTCATAAAATCGATTGGTTTGCACAGTATTTAAATGAAGTGAACGCAGTGCTGCCAACTTGAAAGAATCGCTGCTGAGGGATAATTATTGTTCAAATTGATAGAGAAACAAGACAGATATAGAATGGAGCAATCATTTTGGTTGAAATGGGTGGTTCTTACAGACTAAGGGGGAAAATGATGGACTAACTATACGATCCTTCGTGAGTTGCCGTTAGTTAGTCTATTATTCACTTCCTCAAAATTAGTCCATTGCAACCGCCCGCTTCCATGAATAGGAGCCCTCTATATCCTTTTTGTCATCTTTGTCTATAGCTTTGTCTATCGATTTCAATGACCAGCCCGCAGATGTAAACAAGATTCCGCGGCCGACCAACTGATTCGTTACTTTTAATCAAAGAATAACGATTGCGGATTTGAGATGAAGAAAGGGGGCAACATGCAAATTCGGCGTGGGCCGTCATCATGAACCTACCTAGCCATCAAGAGACGGCCGTTTCTCCGGGTGCCCGGAGGTTCTCTTCTTCCTTCGGATAATGCAATCTCAACGATGATCGGCGCAGTCGAGGATCGAGGAAGAAAAATTGGAATGGCTGTCGCCTCGCGCCTCGGTGTCCGAAAAAAATACCAAGTTACGCCTATGATCGAAGATACCCGGTTAATAAATTCCCGAGCCGTCACTCCGTCGTCTGAAATAACCTTTTTCTCCTCGCTGAAAATTTCGGGGGTCCAGTTTAATTGATTTTCACCGAGGTAAATTAGAACCCGCCAGCTTCGCAGACGGAGTGTCTGTTTCGGAGCCTGCGTTGTCAGGCGGGTCAATTGGCCTGCCAGTGCCATGCCGTTTACATTTAAAAAATAAAATAGAAGTCTGAGCTGCTGATTCACACTGTTAAGCTTCTTCATGTGATAAGAAAAAAATAGATTGTTTCACCAAACGAACCTAATCTACATATAAAAATTATAAGAGGATTAGTCCACGCGATCGTAATAACTTCCGAACGTTTTGTCTCAGGCCTTGTGCTTAAAGTTATCCTAATAAGAATAGTCTAATTAATTTAACAAAACAAAACCCTAGAAAATGAAAAACAATTCTTAAAAAACAGAATGCGTAGGAGGTTTTGGGGTGGTTTCAACCCCCTCCTCAACCAAGAAACAAACTTATAAAAGTATAAAAATCAAAATACCATTCAGATTCCTATTTGTGATGCCATAGGAGAGAGGTTATACTCTCTTTCGGAATTTTTTTTTTTTTTTTTTTTTTTTTTTTTTTTTTTTTTAGTATATTTCGCTTCGCTATGGAGCAGATCCCATACCTTACTCATATCACTCGAATGTACAAGGAGCAAAATAGGCTCCAGTCCGCTGCTTCGTCACTTTGTGACTTCATGCGTGCGGAATTTGTATGATAGGGAAGCGTTTTCACGTATATTTTCGGTCCGCACGTGGTCCGTACAGGTATAGTAAAGGTCTACACGGCACGGATATTTTGAAAATCCACCCTCTCAAAAAATGCACATTAATCGCTAAAATAATTGATTGATCGATTCATTTTGATTCAATTCGATTCGACTACCAATTGATTACAGAGTGCTCGACTATACAAAAGTTCGATCAATCTATTGATCGAAAAACTTTGCCTCAAGAACTAACCAATTTCTCACCTCTGACCAGGCCCTCTATTCTGACCGCATGGTGACGACGTCTTGAGATTTATTCGAGCGACTCGGTAACGTTGTAATGTTGTGGCGAATATCGATGCAGTGGATGGCCCGCGGCAAGGAGGTCTGGAGGATGGGACTAGTCGCGGGAGGCAATTTACTCATCATCCGAGTCCAGCACCGCTGCCGCTTCTCCCTCCCGGGACCGCGGGCCACGGCGACTAGGTCACCTAGAACTGGACCTATTAAATTTGCTGTCTATGGTGTCTAGCCCGCCAGGACTGGACCACTGGGTCTCGCGTCTCACCGCTGCCGATCGTGTCTACGACGGAAATTCAAGGAACGTCTGGCTCCCGCCCGAATTTTCTGCCCCCCCCCCCCTCCCCCGCATAATCCCACGTCCGAGATCGAATACCTACTCACGGCCACGCTCTGTTTTCCATAGACTCGTTCGAATGGGCGAAGTTTCGCGATTCGACGCGGCTCACTTTTTGCCCTGCGTAGAGTCCCTTCGTACTGGGAGTTTAGGCGTAAAGGAATCAGTTTCAGCGGGGTGATTATTGAAATCAATAGACAAAGCTATAGACATAGAGGACATAGGGTGTATGGAGCGATCCTATTGGTTAAAATGGGTGGCTCCTAAAGAGTAAAAGAGAAAATGACAGACTTACTATAGGGTCTCTCGTGGGTTGCCGTTAGTTAGTCTATTACCTACCTCCTTTGTCCATTGCAACCACCTGCCTCCACCTATAGGATCCCTCGATATCCCTTTTGTCTTCTCTGTCTATAGCTTTGTCTATCAATTTCAATAATCAGCCCGCTGGTTGGCTCTCGTATTTCAGGTCTTCACATTGTCTTAAGCGGCAGAAAAGGCTTTTACATTTTCCCTGATCGCCAAGATTATAAACTAGAATGGACCGGAGATTTAGGAGTAAGTTGGGATACAAACGAAATGAGAGAGGGCGGAGGAAACGGAATGGAGATGTTGCATGTGTTAGGAATTTGCGATTTGACTTTTGATTCGTTTGTAAAAGTTCGCGAGAAACACGATGGTGCCACTGGTTTTCTGTGAATATCAACTCCCAAGATCAAAAAAATCTCTCAAGTTGAGGCCAAAATGGAGGGGATATCACACGCTATCCTGAGAGTCCACCTCTACTTCAAGACGAACTCTCCATGCAAAGATAGGGAGCAAATACATTGACAGGGCTGCCACTTTATTTTGAGACTCTAAAACTGAAAACACGGCATCCTTGCTAATGTATTTGCCTTCTATCTTTGCATGGAGAGGTCGTCTTGATGTAGAGGTGAACTTTCAGGATAGCGTGGGATATTCCCTCCATTTTGGCCTCAACTTGAGAGCTTTTTTTGAGCTTGAGAGGATGGGGAAACCAGTGGCACCATCGTGTTCCTCGCGAACTTTTACATAAGAAATAAACACAATGCAAATTTACTCCCTCCGCTTTCGTTTTTCCCTCCATTTCTGTGACGATTTAGTTGATTACATTACCTTGGCAGCAGGGCCGGATTTACCTTCTTGCCGCCCATGGGCCGCCTGTATTTTGCCACCTCCTTCTCATTCGTTTTGAAACTCGATAAAAACCATCAAATGAACGTGCCAGCGGGGTACAGGTGCATAAGACGCATTTATACTCGTGTTGAACACATTTTTTGGGAAAGCCCTGTCAACACTACTAGCAAAAGGTCACGGAACTTTGGGCGAAAGTCAAGTTTCGTAAACCTATCTCTAATGGACAAGGCCTTCCATTCTTAAGAAATGAACGAAAAAATTATGAAAGAACAAACATAAATGAGGATCAATGATTTTAACTTCCGCCGCCGCGCCGCGCAGACGCACCGTGTTTGGCGCAATGCGTGAAGTATTCCGACAGTCTTGTAGGCGCCATGCGTTTCACGCTGACCGCTATGACCGCACTGTGTTTGATGCAATGCGTGAAGTATTCGTGCAGTCTTGTAGGCGCTAATACGTGTTACATGCCGATCGCCGCGCCGAGGGCTTCTCCTTTTCATCTCAAGTCCTCGTTATCATTTCTCTCTAAGTCGCGCCGTTCCAGGCCAAATTGCGTATTTGGTCTCTCTCTTAACTCGACTTATTGAAGGTGCTGTCTCTTGTATCACTAAGAGACGACAAAATTAGAAATTACCATACTCTCAGGAAATGAGAGATTTTGTCGCCTTTTCTCGTCTGTAATTTTGTTTTTATAAATCCGATTTTTTTATATCTACACTTTAAGAAATTGCAAATTTTTGCCGCCCCTTAGATTTGCCGCCATGGGCCGCGGCCCATGTGGCCACCCCTTTAATCCGGCCCTGCTCGGCAGGCCGTAAATTCGTATTTTAAACTGACAAATTTTAACACTAAACATACAAACTTAAAAATATAAATTACTTTTCCCTTTAGAAAAAGTCCTTTTCATTGCAAACTTCGAACCATCATAACTCCGGTTTGGTTTCACACTTTGGCAGTTCATTGTTCCAAATGTTCAAATGAATCACTCCTCTATTTTTCAATGTACGTAAATGACTCAATTTTGATTTCTCAAGGAATAGAGTTCCTTCTCCCTTAGATTATCACAAAAAAGGCGTGATAAATGAACCCGTGAAGGTAATTTTATATGTTAATTGACCCAATCTATTGCTAACAATAAGTATTTCAGTATTTTCCCATCAAAACAATTAAGTAGTTTAGTAAAATTAGTAGACTTAATTATAAAACCTTCATACAGAGCGATCTTTCGTACTTGCCTGGGTAATTTTTCATCGTTGACTAGAGGTTAATCTGTGTAAATTTTGACATCGTTACTTCATTCAGTAGCTGTGTCTGTTTCGGAACTTCTTATATCATCAAAGCAGCTAAAATAGCCTTTTAATTTTTGGTGCAAGTCAAAATTACAGGCGACCTTCGACACAGAATAATTTTTGCGCATTATTGATTTCAGCCTACGGAAATACTGGACTACGAAAAGATTACGGAAACCTTGGATACTTTGTAAACAAGTCACTTCCAAGCAGCGACGATTTGCAAAAAGAATAAATTGAAAATTTCAGGTCCAAAATTGTGCAGTCCTTTTGGATAACTGCCCATACCCTTGCTAAGATTGTGCATACTGATGCACTGTTCTTATGGTGAGCAAATCGGACGCCATGGTTTTGATTTTTTCTACGAACGCTCTCCGTAATTTTACTAAAATTTCTGTGAACCAAAAGAAAAAAAAATTGCCGATAATCTGAAGTTAATTCGTTAATTTTAATATTTATCTTGCAAACTATAGGTATAGGCAGATCCGAAAATGAACACGAGAGAAATTTTTATAGAAACGTAAAGATCAATGGAATGAATGAATTATTGTCATATTTTGGTTATTTTCTTTACAAATGGGGTGGCAGTAAAAATCAAAGAGCGTAAAATCTTAATGTAAAATGGAACATTATAAAGACATACTTTAGACGTATTTCAAACGACGAGATGAAAGGATACTTTCAAATGTTAAGGTGTTGAGGTATAATCGTCTGGTGCTAATTCTTTTACACAAAGAAACATGTGCAAACTTTATGCACCACTCACACACATACATCTTGAAAAACTTCATTTTAGTTCAAACGGCAGATTCCATGATTTGAAAACGTTCTTAACACCGCGCGATGACTTGAAACATGTCCGTGTACTTACCTATTTCACTAATACTTTCTCTTTTTCATAAATTTGTTTTTTATTTAGATTATTTTTCCTAAAAATGCCGATATCAAAAGCTTTACAGCTCTGAGGGACGTCCGAAAACTCATGAAAAACTCCAAGCTCCGAATCGACGGTTTCAACTTTTTTGCAAAGTTTATCCTACGAGGCCTCATGCATTGACGGCGCCAAGGCTGGATGATGAAAAAAAGGAGAGAAAAAATCAAAGCCGGATGACAGCTGTTGCCGAGTTTTGCATAATATTTCTGAATTTCACACAAAAAATAGGTGCTGAGACTCTAAGGACTGCTTGTGATCTTGCAATCTGCTGGATCATTATCATGTAAAAGGGTCAATCTGCGCGCAAAACTGCTAGATTTGGTTGTCACGATTACTTTTCGAGTGGGCCCTAAAATCAATTCCTTTTTTATTGCAACGATCCTAAGTTGTTCGCATGTGTGCGTTTCCATTTTTCTCTGCATAATACTTCTATGTGTATAAATCTGCATTAATCCATATGGTAATATTATTGAAGCGCTCAACACTATGGGGGAGTGAGAAATTGTTCGAAGGAACAAGCGTGCATAACCAGACATTTTCTCTAGGGATTCTAAGGGTCAAAATCGGCCGTTTTGTAAAAATAGACCCTTTCGAGGAGTCTGGATCCTCTTAGTACCAAGGTAATCATTCCTCCGTCAAGTCGTGAAACTGAAATGGCGGGAAAATACGAAGAGGACTGCTAAAGAAAGAGGCAGTTACGTACTTATAACGAAAAAGGGGTTGCAAATGATTTGGGTTACCATAAATTGAAAAAAGCTGAAATCTCAGATCCGAGGTAACACGAGTTACCTCAGCAGTACGAACTCGGATAAAATTGAAGATCCTATGAAGTGTTTTGTGCGGTATAGAGCGAAAATTGAAAAGCGCCGTTCTTTCTATCCGGCGTTTAAGTCACCATGGTTATAACACTTATAACTTCGTGGGACGGACCGTCGCTGTTCTAAAGTAAGGGCGTATCTCTATTTTCGCATGAGCCTCGGAGAGTATGTACTTATACAGAAAACAGGGCTCACGTTGAAATCAAGATACGCCCTTACGCCAGAGGAGCGACGAGATTCGAGCCTCTCGAGCTTTACCAATTTTTAATTTATCTGAACGAGAGTTAAAAATCATTTAAATGGAGCTGGTTTCCCTTAGAATAGTGAACTACTTTAGCGACCACTACTTCCGAGATAGCTAACGACGCCAGCATCATTTTCAATTTGCGCAGGTTGGGGGGGGGGGGGGTTAGGGGGGGTATTTAAGGTTAGGGGTCGTTCGTGTAATACGCAACGCTCTAGGAGGGAGGAGGGCCTAAACCTGAGTTACGGATTTCCCATGCTATGTAGGAAAGGTGTATTACGTAACGCCAGGATAGGCACGCAGCGCCTTTTCTCTCTCTAAATTTCGAGATAATTATCAACGCGCAAGGTGGCGATTTTTTATCCCAAATTCATACATCATAAAACGATATTTTGGAGGGAGGTCAAAATGAGTGTCACGTGATTTTATTACAGAGGGTTCAGACCTGTGATACGAGTGCGTTACGAGGAGAGGGATGGAGTAAAAAAATCCGATTTTTAACGCAATGCGTGTATTAAAAACTGCCGTTACAACATTAGTTACTGGTTGGTCAATTTTTCTGGTCATACTTTTGACTTTTTTGCGGGGCAAATTCATTTCAAAATGTGACCATAGACTCTTAAGATACCGATCGACTTCCTGTACATCAGCTTTTTTGAAGAACCCCCCCCCCCCCAAAAAAAAAAACAAACAAACATTATTTGTCCCATGTTAAAAAGGTGGTGCTGATAACGGAACTGTTTACCATAGAACCTCCTTGATTAACTGTGTCCGACTGCAAGTTCTTAAAGGTAATTTTTGTTCAATTTTGAGGAGATAAATGCGGGCTTTTGGCAACATGGGCCCGTCGCGTTTTGTCGTGGTCTACGATTTTGGGAGAATAGGGAGTGTATGGTATGGTGAGGGGGGGGGGTGAGGCAAGGCGAGAGACGAGCGAGCGTCTACGCCCGTCATATCACTCAGGATTTGCGTTTGTTTCGCAAAAATACCGAATATCATCTAATAACATGAGGATGGTACCTCATGCCTACCTACTCGCGAACAACAATTACATGAATACATTAAAACTGTGTCAAAAAGGATTACCGGAGACCCGTTCTTGACTCATCAGTTGCCACATCGGACGCCTATGTATGTACTCGTCTATTCCATGGAAACAAATTTAGTTGTGGATTTGTTTTTCTTTGCTGTAAAAGATATTGATGGCTGAGGAACATTACCGCCTAAGAGATAATTTTGGCAAAAATAAGTTAGCGACTTTGCTGCATTCTACAGTATGAAATACTCAAGCTGATGTATTTACTTATTTCCGATTTTGTAGAGAAGCGCTGTAGGTAGTGAGTGAAAAAATTGCAAATCTAACCTCAAGTTACGAAAATGGCGAAGTTTTCTCTGCGTCCTGCAAAATTGTCGGTTTGTGGATAGGCGGTATTCTTACTTAGCAATCGATATAAATAAACAATTTTCCAGAATTTTCAGGCACTGGATATAAGCAACTAGCCAATAATTTGACAAGGAACACTGAGATGTTGATCCCAGATAGTTATTTCTTTTACGAGTATTACCTTTAAAATTTCAAAATTAAGTTTTTATCATTTTTAGACGTTCAATCTATCTTGAGGTCATTAGAAATAGAAAAAAATGGCATACAATTTTGAGTCTTTTGAGCGAGGACTGAACACTTGTAAACACAAAAAGGTTAACGAACGAGTGGACAGTGTTTTAAGACTAGGATCCAACTTTCGGGGTGAAAGGAACAGGTATGCTATTTGTAAGTAGATTTTAGCAGAAACAACCATACACGCTTGTTTCATACACTTTTGTGCTCAACATTTTAATGTTAATGATCTTCAGGTTATTCCGGTCTTTCTTGCATTCAGCAGATAGAAAATTTAATTTATTTGAAATTTTATAATTACACTCGTATAGGTATTATTTTCTGTTAGTTATAGTTCCTTACTGTTATCATTTGAAAAAGATCTGAAATAATTCTCAGACAGGAGCTATGCAAGTGACGGGCACTATTGTATTTACTTCAAATTAAAAATAATTAATAAAAAGGATCAAAAGTGGGACTGAAGTTTTTATACATTGTTTTACATAGAGGATTTTGCAATCTGATTGGGTTGAATTCTGCAGTATGGAACTAGTATTTCTGGCTTACATTTCAGAAGCAACATTTGTGCAATTAGTTTTCTAATGCACAAGCACATACATGCTTTTTGAACAACCAGATCCCTTGTTCCCCGAAAAAAAGATTAATATTCCCAAAATCTTGTCCGTATGCATGTTTCACGGTGAATTATTTTTCTTACGACAATGCTCATCCGGCAACCGTGGATGTTGTCCTTATGACGGTTCGCGACTCATAAATTAGAATAATGCAAGAATTATTGGATACTTTCCGGCGCATGGCCCGAGTTTATATGGCCTAGATATATGCCGCAACAATTTCGCTTTTTTTTATTTTAGGCCGCTTTGATCCCCATTTTCGTGTGGTCGTGAAATAAGAGATGAGGTACCGTATCTGATGAGAAATTCTGATGACTTTTTTTTTTTTTTTTTTTTTTTTTTTTTTTTTTTTTTTTTTTTTTAACTTATTTATTTATTTTTTTTTTACTAATTGATACCACAACATTTGGAGGGAAAGAATCGGAACTTATTTTGGAAAAAAAACGTTAAGTTAAGCTCGAGCACAACTTTAGCTCAAAATGCACGCGATTGATGCATGGACATTAAATAAAAATCACGCCGAAAAACGAATAGTTAATCCTATAATACCTATACTCATAATTAATTACTAGGTGCCTACTTTCCAAGTCGTGGCGGTTGGAATATTATTTTCACAATAACAGTTATTTTCGTCTTGGTAATACTGCCGTCCTAAGGAAAAATGCCGTATGAGTCGTTGCCATATTTTCCTCAATGAACAACAAATATGCTGGAAAAATTCTGAATATTTTCCCTCTAATTTTTCAGACAATTTTGTCCACAATTTAACTTAAAGCATCCAAAAATTTCAAGAGAAGATATCCATAACTGGACTGTATTTTGCAATTTGGACCTATAAATTCCGGCCCGTTTTAAAAACACCGTATGTGCCATTAGTTTCCCTATGCACATAAGTGTTTTTTCAGATGAGCCAGAATCTATAGGTCCAAATTGCAAAATGTGGTCCAACTTTCCTCAATAATAAATATTTTATCGAAGGAAATTTGGCAACAGCAGCATGCTCTTACGGCGTTCCTCCTCAGTACGGCAGAGTAATGCTTTAATGTTTCTAACGAGTATGATTTAAACTTTTACATTAAAATTGACAACATCAGTAATAAGCTGCTGGTGATTTGAGCGACTGCTCAGAAATGGAGTGATTTAAAATGCGCTGAGAAAGACAATAATCGGGCAAAGGATTCAAGAGGTGAATCTGAGGTATACGGAGCCCTCGATACTTTCTCCTACAGATTTCCTCACCCCGAGGGGGTGAAATATTAGGATTTTACAGATCAGCTCTCCATTCATCGCGCAAGCGTATGAGTTTTATTAGAGGATGGTCATAAAATTGCTGAGAAGTAGCAGTTACACGCAGTGCTGCCGTGTTGTGAAGTGATAGAACGAATTTCCCCCGGGTGCTGGGTATAGAATACGCTGTTGGAGCATAAGCGGATCTAATAAAATTATAAAAATTGTCTGAAACTCCACGTATGTTATGTCGATATCTCCACTCTAGAGATGAATAAAATATGAATATGAATGCAATAGATTGCTGCCCAGATCGTTGACACATACAAGCCAAAAAACTTCAAAATTTTGATTTGACAACCATGCCTAATCGGCGTGCATCCAGGCACGCCTTCATTTGAATGCAACAATAAAACAGGTGGTGGATTTTTGTTTTATTGCTTGCCTCGTTATGTCGGTGACAATATTTAAGAGAAACCAGTTTCCACTACAATAATCCCGCTCACAATTGCAGAGAAAGACCCGAATCTCTAGGCAGACGTCGCGCCGCGTTTTGATAATGTCCTCATGTCCAGAATAAAATCGCAGTTTTCTCAAAGTTTGAATGCCGGAAGATTCTTGCATACCTGGAAGGTCTGAAATTTCTCGAACCAAGATATAAACCTTTGATGTAAACTCAAGATCCGACCATTTCACTTCCAATAAGGGGTGATTCTTGCTCAGTTACATCGAGTCTCATCCATTCAAGTGGATGTAAATCGATCGAGAGTGATCAAGAGCGTATCTCGATTTTCATAAGAACCCCAGAAAACATGGATTTATATTTAGACGTATTTCTATCAAACGGAACTACGTGCATTACGTGAGCCCTGTTGTGCACATATTCTTATGGGTCTCAGGGTTCGTGTGTTAAGGCACATAGTTCCGTTTGGCAGATATACGTCCATTTAAACTAGGACTCGTGGAAATCGAGGTACGCCTTTACGCGTGAAGAGCGATGATCAATCGAGGCAGGCTTCCTCACCTAGAGTCGATTAATTATATTAAAATTAAATTGCGAATAAACATTTTTGCCAATCCCCAACGATCTTCTCAACTTGTAACCTGTTTTAAACCACTGATCGTCACAGAATAACAATCAATGAATATGACTTCATTGACGTGTGCATTATTCAATGCATTTGCATGAAATTAGTTTTTTTATGATTGGTATTCCTATTGACCTCCTTTCTCCGGTTTTTTATGACTCGAGCTTCTTTGCGCCCCTTTTAACCGCCAAAGTATCCAATAATTGTCTTTACATTAATTATTAATCGGGCAATATCTCCACTTTTTTCATACTTACAACAAAAAAGTATTAATAAAGAAAAAACTTGAACAATAAAACACTTTATTCTATACTTCAACACATGTATGATTTTACCTAGTGTAGAAAGACCTATGGAAGTATCATAACTAAACATACCTCTACAGAGTAAGAGTATCATATTAGTCAAGTATTTTTAGTCCATCTTAGAATTCTCAAAAATGAAATAATATAAACTAAGAAGAACTATATGTTTCTAATTAGGGAACAGAATGAAACAATCTATGATTGAAATGTGAGTTCAATAGAGACAAGTGCTCGATCAGCCTCGCAGTTATCAATGGCGATTCTTGAAAGTTAGCAACACTGTTCTCACGGGGGGAAAAGTGTGAGGAGTCATCCCCTAAAATTGTGGTACTACCCAATATGTTGGATGATATGGACATTTCTAATTAATGTTGGTAGTATCGCAACTCAAGTTGGGGTAGTACCGCAACATTTGGGTTAGTAACCTAATTTATCGGGATACTACCACAATTAATCAGGGTTTTACCACAATTAATTGAGGTATTAGGTACCGCAATTAATTGGAAATTTCCATATCATCCAACAGTTGGGACTTATAACCCTTACCTCTTTTTTTCCGTGTTTCCTCCATTTGAATGTATGCAAAACAATCGATTCTTGGAAAGGAAGCTTCCCCAATATCGATATATTTAATGGACTTTAATAAAGGAAAAACTGTGTTGCCCATTTGCAAAAATGCCCTCCGCCTGTCGTTAACTTTCTCTGTTCTGATCCGGAGAAAAAATAAAACTCGAGGCTGAGTCTTTCCCGAAAAGCAAGAGTGAGAGGGAATGCGCCTCCAGCAGAATATGAATGAGGAAAAAAAGAGCTGGACAAAGGATGACGTACAAATATTAAGGAGTTGAAATTAGAAAATTGTAACCTACGATTAATCAAGGATTCAATACGTTAAGCATGCATGGGCGATGGACGATAATCAATCACGAAGTCATAACCACTGTCGTTTCTGCAATTTCAAGAGAGGGGCACATACATACATGTTGAAAGAAACATGCATAAAGGAAAGAGAAAATGTCCAGAGAACGAAGTTTGGTGAGCGGAAAGAGACATGTTCAATGAACTTTCCGCGATGACCGTTAAAACGCGCGTTATGCATCTGATTTATCTTCCCGTCGCTCCAGCGTGACCGCGGGTTTGGCTACATCCAAAAATCAAATAAACTTGATCAGTTTAATGGCTCCGTTGTACCAAAATCGCACAATATTCTTATGCTGGTTGACAATGCGCATATCGGAGTGCTGCATATTTGTTAAGGAGTAAGAGGGGACATGAGATGAAAGAAAAATCACGATACCTATACTGCCGTGCTAAGGAAAAATGTCGTGTGAACATTCGAAACTTGCCAAATTTCTTCCTGAAGAATGTTCGTTTTTAAGGAGAGTTGTGAGTATTCTCTCTTAAAATTCTCATTTAATTTCGATCCAATCGTGAATGAAATTCTCTGAGAAATTGGAGGAAAAATATACACAGATTTCCTTGCAAATGTGTATTATAATAAAGGGTGTTTGGCAACGTATGAATACTCATACGGCCGTTCTTCCTCAACTCGGCAGTGTGCGACACCTTAGAGAGGCAATTATTCTGAATATTGGGCACAAGAGACAATGTTCCTTGTGCCTTGGGACATCAAGAAATTCCAAAAAGTGACTGTTTAAGAACATTCCAAAATTAAAGACGATAAATCGTTTTTAGGACTCCTGTCATTCTCTCCTGTTTACATATTGTGGTAGGAACGGTAAAATCACTGGTAACACGTTTAAAGAATGCCAAATATTCTGATACCACTATTCAAACTCTTGAGAGCGCATATTGCATACCCTCTCGAATGAAGGAAAACTGAATGCAGGAAGCTGCACCATAAACAAAATTTCCGGTCCGTTGTCCTAATACGTCACCCATCCTCAGTTCAACTAGGACAGGTATGCGAATCACTCGTGGATCATTATGTAAACACGGCCTAGAATCGATGATCGATAACTGACGCGACGCGACCTGCTGCTCCGCAACAGTATCCGGATCCAATTTGATGTTATATCCATCGATAATTAATATATCCGGCTCACAATTGGCGTCCCCTGCAGCATGGATAAAGAGAATAAATATTCAATGGTAATAGATAAATAATAGATGGATAAATAATTAAAGCATAAATGTTTATTCACTTGGTCCATGCCTATTGGGCAACAGGTTGAGAGAATCCGCGACACGGTCCAATCAGCGTCCACCAAGAACCGCCACCTGCCACCATTTTACCGGCCACTCTCTTCTGCTCTCCTAATACTCGTGCCATGAATTTCGAAATGCACGCAACTTATCCGCACTGATGCTGTCCAAATAGTTTGCCGAGGCCCTCGGAAAATTAATGCCCTATGTTGCGGAAGCCGTGGGCAAATCTTAGATTTCGCCCGCAAAATTGAGCGTATGCAACCCGGTCCACCGCGGAGTTAAAATAGTTGCATGTTGGATCCGTGTTACCTACAGAGCCTAGTGAGAGTTATGCGGGGTATTCTCGGATGATTCCAATGCCAAAAGAGACAATGAAAAAGTGCGAAGTAATACATTTCAAACAGAATCATGTTACTTAAATTAATTTTTTAATTAAGGAAAAGAGAGGGGAGGAGAAATACTTATTCCGCTTCATTTGGAAATGACGAGTGTCTAAAATATTAATACCTTATCGTTTATCCAAAAGTTAAGAAAGCAGTCCAAATGCAATGCGATTCACCAAACCGAAGAACTCAGACCGATTCAGAACATGCTCAAACTGAACCAAGGATAAACGGCATATTTGACATTAGTTTCTCTATGCAGATAAGTGTTTTAATGGATAATCAAGAAATAGTGGGTCCTATTCGCAAAATGAGGCTCAGTTATTTCATCCGTAAAATTAAGCCGTATGGGTTCATAAAACCGTAGTTTGTTTCCATCATGTGAAGAGGTTGGTCAGCGCAATTTTAGCCCAGTCTTGTTGGACCGAAAAGAGACCACTGAACTTATCAGTCCTTTTGAACGAGGTTTTTTTCTCCCCCCCCCCCCCTTTTACCCTCATGTGCGCAAAAATCTGGCATCGTAGGATTCGGAAACTTTGTAGACAAGCGGCGATCGGGAAAGGGACAAGGGAGAGGGGGGGAGGGGTGTCGCGCGACGGGGCCGAACGAGTCAGAGATATTTGTATGCAAATCAGCCGAATAAACGGGTAAAGTCATTGGCGCCCGATTTGGGGCCTTTCGTTTGAATCTCTCCTATTTGGTGAAATGGTCACCGTACCCAAACAAGCTGGGGCTGGGGGCTCTCACGGTGCCCGGACAACGAACTGCGCCGCCGTGCTAGGAAAAACATCGTATCAACATTTAAATGTTGCCAAATTTCCCCCGATAGAATGCTCATTTTGAAGGAGATTTATAAAGATTTTTTCTCGAAATTTTCAGATGTAGATGAGATTAAATTGCGAATAAAATTCTTTGCGAAATTGGGAAAAAAGTATCCAAAAATCTCCCAGAAAATTCGTATTCCACCGAAAGAAATTTAGTGACGCCTAAAAGCTCATAAGGCGTTCTTCCTTAGCACAGCGTTGCGCGACGCAAAAAATCTGACCGCTCAGAACTTCACAAGTGATGGCGAGACGGATAGTGATAAGGCTCACAGTGGAACGGCGGCCATGCATCGGCAAAAGTCGAACGAGACATAACGAGACATTTTTTTATACTAAAATAGAACAATTTGGTGTTCATTTTGACACAATTTAAAGTTTAAGAAGTTCCTCTTCAGGAAAATTGTAATAGGAACCCAATGGAACTCCTCTCAAACTTCTACGTTTCGTATTAACGAGCATATAAGTTTTTACAAAATTTCCAAATAATTTCCGATCTTTCCCATCGTCTCGCACCACTGTGTTGCTGGACCTGGATAGCTCAAAGCTGTACTAAAATGAAATCGCGTAGCTGCGATAGAAACACAGTTCAAATCCGCGGTTTTACTTTAGCTCAGCGGATCGCGCTCAAGATTCCACTGGCCGGATTGAACCGCCTAAATTCAGTTGAAAATTTCGCGTGGTTGCGCGGTTTTGGCACGCGCGAATTAGATAGGAGGCGTGAGTTATAGACCCGATTCTGGTCACCGCCACACCGCGAATTTGCCAGGGCACGGTGGAACTAGCAAGCTGGAAATCAGGACAACCCACGACCAACATGACACGCTACGCTACATTTTTAGATTCCTGCTGCTTGAATCTGCTGTTTCTGATAATCTCCGGAGTAAATTTTTAAACTTGCTAGGGCCGTCCATGAGTAGCGTAAGGCACTATTTTATTAACAGACTCCTCCCTCCCATAAGTGATGAAGCCCTATAAATGGTAAATAACGTATAATTTAGCGAAAAATAGTGTTGAAACAAATTGGTACCGTTTGAAGCATCAAAATCAATGTTCAAGCAGCCGTATGAGGGCACGGTATAGAGTCACATTAGCAGGGCTAAAAAAATATTAAAGATCACAGGAAAGCATTATGAAGCATGGTATCACATTCCCTCTGTATGTACAAATGTACTGCAGGTAGTAGGCAAAGTTTAAGAACGGACAGAGGTAATTAAAAAAGAAAAATTGAAATAAAATATTATTTATTTAATTTAGCTCACACAAATTTTGGACACTTTCTAGGCGAACTTCGTATTTAAATGTCATTTTTCCTCTCTATTCGAGCTCCCCTATTGACCCCCCCTCCCTCGTAGGTAAGTCACTTGTGTGTCTTACGTAATGTATAGGCGCCAATTGCGATGCTTGATACCCAAGAACACTCTTCACAAAACTGCATGCAAGCAACTATTACTGCTCCGAAGGCTCACATTGCCTATCGAGATATTGAAGGCGAACTGGTTAGAGTAAGTTAGAAACAATGTGAGTAAAGTATTAAGCCGCTGCAGGTATGAAAGGATTATGTGAACGTGGTCGAAATGCTGCGAGCAACTATTACTGCTCCCAAGCCACTCACATTACCTATCGAAGCATTGAAGGCGAACTGGTCGGATCAAGTAAGAACACGGCTCGCTATTATAAAAGGGTCCCTCAGGACTTACAATTAAAATATTCAGTCGTATTAAATCGGTCCTAGGAAGGCCTTAAAAGCGACGGAGGAGCTTCGGAGACCTCGAAATCATAGTATTCAGAGATTTAAATGAGGCTTGGGAAGTACAGTAAATCGGCCCCAATAGTCAACACACAGCACTGGAATAGTCAAATTTATCAACGGGCTCCCAAGGCCTAAAAAGAGAGGGAGGGTAACAAGCTGCGGCGCGTGGAAGGGAAGAAATGGGGTAGCCACTTCCCAAAGTTTTTCTTTAACTTTTTTCGGAATAATTATTGATGATGTTCCTATAGGAGGTGGTGAAAAAAATTTGTGCGCTACGTCTTGCAACTTGTCTTAGCTGTTTGACAGGGAAAATTAAACTTCTCCTCCATATAAGGGGCTAAGTCGAGGATAATAACGAGATTTCTTCTCCTTGGAACCACAAAAATAATGGGAGGAAAAGCTGATACTTTATCATGGCAGCAACCAAAAATTGAGTTCTAGGGGTATCTAATTTCCGAAAATTTTCCGCTGGAGAACCTCCGTACGGACCCCTGTAACCTTCTGGGGAGAAGCCCTCTAGACCCTTCCTAGAGAGGCCCCCAATTTACTGTACCCCTAACTGTTGTGATGCAAGGCCGCCCCTGTTGATAATGCACCCTCAAAGAATTTAGCTTAGGCCGATTAGAACTTTAAGGTATGGTTATTTCTCGGAATGAACTGCAATCAAATTCGCTTTTTCATTCACGGAATTAGCCCTCGTATAGCTCAGCCAGTTTTAACGATGATTAATGAGCACTACGTTAATCATATTCACCCAAGGAGTTTCCTTCAGTGTTGTTGTTTGATTAAGATTCCTGGAATTTTTTGCGGTTTGAGCTGCAACGTTTATTCATGAGAGGCGACATTGTACCAAATGGCCGAAACTTAAAATGCCACAGTCCAAAAATTCGAAAGGCATGCTCATCAGAGTGTGATGTATTGGGTTAAAGTCGACGGAGGGGACGCGAAATCCACATTCCACATCAATCTATATAGTTCTATGAATAAAGGTTTTTGAAGTTAAGAGTACAAAAATAATTTTGCATGACATGTATTTGTTTGAAATTAGATTTTTGTGACGTTAAAGTAGCAAGTGCATGTGCTCCGTCATAAAAATTCACAATTTTGCTACTTCTGAATTCTGCTAAGACCATCCATAACTGATTTTTTGTTCCCGCATTTTCTCACTCAACTTTGTGAAGTTTAACGGGAAAGTAAATCTTAAAATTCTCCTTGAAATTTCCTCTCGTATTTAACTGTATTCCGAGGAAATTGCAAAAGAAATTTTGATGGATTTTCTTTTAAAATAAAACATAATCGAGTATTTGGAACTTTGCAATTAAGATACGCATGCCTCGATTTCAGCCATGGATGTGTGAGATTACGTCTATATCGGGCCGTGTTTAGGAAAAACACCATATGAGCTATCGGGTGTTGCCAAACTCACTTTAAAAAACCAATTTCTTGAGACTTTTGTGAATATTTATATTCCAATTCTTCAGAGAATTTTATTCGCAATTTAAAACTAAAATATCTGAGAATTTCAAGTAGAGGCATCGGTAATAACTTTTCTCCTGGAGAAATATTTTATTGTTAGAAATTTAGCAACGCCCGAGTGATCATATGCTGTTTTTCCTCAGCACTGCAGAATTTTTGAAGGCGGTCCCATTGTGCGTGAAGACCGTTTCGCCGCGCCGCGCGCCGCGCCGCGAGCTGATTACTGTTGGGTTACTTCACCGAATACAGCTAGTTTTTTTCCTTCTTCTTTTTTTTTTTTATCTAGCCGACTCCTCGCCATCTCCGCATAGCAGAGGATTTAGGTTTCGGAATCCAAAATTTGCAAATGGCAATAACCTTGAACTGGTTTCCGCTGTCCTAGTTATAGCTCGGCGTCACCGGCAGTTTGTATAGACTACACATCTACGCTCTACGGCTCTAATATTTATTGCTCTGACCTAATCGAAAGATACGCCCTTTCGGCATAAATCAAGGCTCCGCGGACTTCTTAGCGAAATTTTTAATACGCGGCTCATCCTTCTTCGAATTTATCTCCAGTCTGAGCGTTTGATCGACGTATCTTTCTTCACAATAATCTCGCGTAAAGTTTCGGACGTCTCGCCACCTCCGTGTGTGTGTCCAACACGAGTGAACGCGTCTTGTGCATCCTTCTTCCTCCGGCACGTTCACTTGATGGTTTTTATTGATGTTTCAAAATGCATGAGAAGAGGGCGGCCCATGGGCGGCAAGTAGGTGAATCCGGCCATGTGCAGTTCCTTTTACTTTTAATGCATCAATTTGAAGCTTTGTGTATGCATTGCGACTCAAGTTCCTTGCGTTAATCGGCAGGATTGTCAATCATCACTAGTGTATTGATTTTAAAAGGTTTAAATTTGTGTAACGTGTTCTGCGTGAGATTTTGATGAGAAAACATGTTATGTGGCCGTTGATTTTTTACCTCGTTTGGCAGTCCACTCGGCGGCATATCAAATTTTTGCGATAAATTATAATGAACAACTCTCCGTATTCAGCTCCTTTTTGAACCTTACAGTCCGTACTGATTGTAAGTGCTGTTAAGACCTCTTCCTTTGAAAAATTCTCCGCCGAAAGTGACTTTGGACCGAGCTTTAATTGGAGGCGGGACGGATTGTTCGTATAGAAATCTCATGGAGCTTCCTATACCGCCGTGCTGAGGAAGAACGCCGTATAAACCATCAAGCGTTGCCAAATTTCCTGCGACAAAATGAGAATTTTCAGGAAATTTTTTTAATATTTCTTCCCGATTTTTCAGAGGGCTCCGTTCGTAATTTGATCTAAAAAGTCTGAAAATTTTAAGGAAAAATATTCACGATTCTCCTCTAAAATAAACATTTTCTAAGAAGATGTTTGACAACTCTCGAATGTTCTTACGGCGTTTTCCCTTAGGATGGCAGTATATTTAAGTGGATGGCCAATAGTAGTGGCGCAGCGTGGCGTACATCGCGATGAATCGATTGATCTTCCATTAGAACCTATGCAAAAGGATCGAATATGAAGATCGACCTCAATAATCGATTCTTTACCATAGCTTCAAACGGGAAAGTATCGATAGCTGAGGGCTCAAGCTTCGCCATTGGGCCAAAGGACTGCACGTGCGCCTGCGTTAACCGCCCACCTATGCATGACTCTGTACCTAATAAATCATGCTTCTCAATTTTGCAAGAGAAAGATCCGCTATCCTGCCCCCTCCCCCTTTCCCTTCCTCGTGCCCCCCCCCCCCCCCGCACCCCCGCCGGGTCACGGCAACTGAGTCGATAAATCAGAGAATCCGGGCTACTCTGCAAAGGAAAAACGCCGTATCAGCATTCGAATCTTGCCAAATTCTTCGCACTCGAATTAAATTTTCTCGAGAATTGATTCCAACTTTATTTGAATTTTTTCCAGGATTGTATTTATATTATTTTGATCTCAGTCGTCCGAAAATGTAAGAAAATAAAAAATGGTTCATGATTTCTTTCGGAAATTAGTATTTTATCAGATGAAATTTGGCAACATTTGGATGTTTATGGCTGGCTCAATGTAGCCAGATAAATTAATGAAAAATCACCACTTCCCATTTAAACCCATTTTAACTGTGCTCGTTTTATCGCACAACCTGGCAACCTCGACCTGCATTTACCGTTGTATATTCCGCATCGTGTTGTATCTACATTCTTTTTAAACTCATGCTTCTTATCAACTGACGCGACGTCTGTTGCATATTTTGCAGAAACACATGCAAGGGAACATAATTTCAGCTGAATTAAAAAAGATAGCCTTCGTCTAGAGGAAAAAGAGTTGACTTGCTTCATAGCCTGGCGAAAACCTCACATTTATATAATTCCATTGGCTTTCATTGAGAAACGACGTTTTGCACCAATTAATTGAGATGTATCATACATGAAAAGTCCGCCTTCAGTTTTACCGCATAGGCAACAAATATACCGGTGAGCACAAGTAGTTATCTTTTCAATAAATACCACATAATTGTATCTCGCTCCGGTAACGTCGGTGCATCCAATCCAGTTGACAAAATGTTATTTTATTGACGGATATGGTTAGATTCTTTTAGGGTGGAAGTCAAATACATATATGAGAACAGTAAAATAAATTGTTGAAATTTTGAAACTATCTTTAAATTCATCGGCATTGGTAAAAAAATACAATAATTTGGCGCTAAATAGAGTGCTTGATTTTCGGCGGCTTCAGTAATTCAGACGTTTTGAAATAGAATAGTCACTACCCGGTTCCCCCTTCCAAAGAAATGCGTCTTAAAACAGCTTAAAATGGGCTCAATTTTAAATAAACATCACCATACTGCTCGAATCCAGTATTTATCTTAAGAATACGAGTTTTCACCAATAGAAGGCCCATTATATAATGCAACCACCGTCGTAGGAGGAAAAAAAATTATCTGAAATTATCACGATGATGAGACAAAAAGAATACCCTTGATGCCGTCTTTTTTTTTGCATCGAAAGGACAAGAGCTTTCGGTAATTGATAATTAAACGTAGGCATCGAATGAGAGCAACTATTGACACAGTCACTGAAAATAAGTAGTAACAAATTTTCCTCGGTGTAATTAAATCAGAGCGCGCAAAAAAAAAAGCGCGGAGCAAAAACGCTCAGAAAAAGTCGTTCTGAAAATCTAACTTCCGTTTACTAAACTTTCTGTTAACCTCCCGAGTCAGCACAAAAAGTACGTAGTCATGACTTGCTGTTTTTTTGTCTTAGATATCAATCGTTGCAAGGTTATTGTTTGCCAATTTTAATGATCAGCGATGTCTTTTGCAGCAATATTCATTATTCATGGGTCACGCAATGTGTCATTTTATCTGGGTTTGTACCGTGCAAGTTTTCTCGTCTCTACTGCAATTTAGTGACCCAGCATTTTATCGGGGGAACTCCGTCCCCCAACTTTAAGGGTCAGTTGTGTCAGGGTCGGGCCAGTTTTGAACTTTTTGCCATGGAATTCAATCAAAATTTTCCGCACTCTCTTCTTTTATGAAATGATCCCAAAATCCTGACGGGAATTGTATCTTCGCTTTTCAAAGTCAGGATCCTCTTTTTACTTCCTTAGGAGGCCGTGGAAGGGTGGGGGGGGGGGTTGAGATAATGAAACTTGGGTGATTCGGAATTGATTCCCTAATCGCCCCCGCAGTTCTGGACCTTTCCCGACCTAAAATAACTGAGAAAAATGGTTGGTCTCGGCCACCCGATTTGAAGAACCTCTATCGCGAAATTGTGAATCGACCAAGTTTTATCAGAGCCTTGTCTCATATTTTCGAGAAATTCTCTGATGCGAACCGTTAAGGTTTAGGCAATCTTAAGGTACCTATTAAAGGAGAGGATGGACATTGGACACTGGGTTTCAGGCGATGGCTTAGGATGGGACGCGGATTGTTGCCAACTTTTCACAATCATCATCCTTAATTTTGTGATGCTCTAGATTGGTTTTCAAAATAATTGAAGAAGTTTCATTATAAGTATTAAAAAAGTAAGTTCAGGGTGCTGCGAGCGAATAAATCTTTGTATTTTTGGGCCAAAAAAGCCCTATGGTTGAGATGCCTGCGCCATTCAGAGCATACCGTGATGTGCTTGACTGAATGACTTGGAAAATTTGATAGTTTTCCGTTGATGCATTTAGGATTAATAGATTTGAATTTTTCATTTACTTGTTTTTTCTAGTAGCTCGTCAACCGTTATCGATAGTTGACGTTTTCGTTTTCGATTGTTTTGAAGACATTTAAATAAGTAAACGCAACCTACGAGACGATAATTAATAGTAGAGCAATTAACAAGACATGGCATGTCATCTTCATTGTTTTAGTGAACGAGCACACGCAAGACAGTAGGTACAGTCAATTTTTGATCAATTTGATCAATTTTTTCATCAATTTTTAACTGGATCTATTTCTACCACGGATTTTGCTCTTTCGGTCTTTCTTCGTATATGTTCACGTTCATTGTCCTTATCTCGTTTATCTCTATCAATTAATTATGTCCTCTCTGCAGTTCAATATAGAATAGGTCGATACTTTATTTGGATGGAGCGGAAAAGTAAGTGTATATCAACTGGGTGTAGCCGGACATTCAATGAATGAGGAATTCGCTCGTTTAGTTTGTTTTAAAATCCGGCAATTTTAAATTTGTAAAATCTTTGAATTTTTTTTCATTCATTCATCTCTTTTTTGCATGGATCTGTTTCTTCCAGGCTAAACATCGCTGTTACAGTTCCCTTCAATGAAATGCAAATATAATTGAGCCCATTTCTTAAACAGTATTTCCTCCTCTTTACGGCAATGTCTTTTTCCTTTCACGGGGCAAATAGTCGAGACTGTTCAGGAAATGCAAAGTTTTAAAACTTTGCAACGTTTAAATCAATTTTTGGGGAAGACATAAAATTTTCTTTGCAAAGCAGCATCATAGCACTCTTGAATGCGCTCCTCTACCCAACGAGGAGGTTTTTGCGAGTGTGACAGGTTTTTTGCATCCATTAGACTCGCATATCGTATTTGTCACTGTTTTATGATTTTTTATTAGCTAAACCTACTTCGTTATTTTATACCAGCTTTATTTTAACTTTCTCTTTTAACCATAACTGTTTTTTTTTTGTTTTTTTTTTGTTTTTGATGTGTATAATATTTTATAGCCTCCAGATTTCCTTGCGAGTTGCAAATTGCAAGCTCTAAAAAAGATCTCAAAGCTATACTCATGGTGGTGATGGATTATCAAATTATGCTCAAGTCCACCTCTTACCTCTTATAGAAAAAAATTGCATGCAGAGGTAGCCATGAATACTTGAAGGAGCCTGTCCTTTGTTAAGATATACGGTATAATTTTTAGCCCATAGTTTGTATGACACCCCTGCTCTTGTATAAAGTTAAATCTCTGCCAACGAAATTTCAGTAATTGCTGATTACAAAATTAAAAGGACTTTTCGCCATAAGGATCCATTTAATTTCGAAACTTCAAACATGTATTTTTCGAAATCGCAAAAACTGCACTTATGCGCCTTGTCCTCCGAGCTCCTGGAACAGTGGTATTGTCGAGTTAGGATTCAGCAGTAGAAAAATCACCTATGATGGTGACTCAAGTCCAAAAGATATCCGGACGCTATTTTCTTTTACTCCTCCTTGCAAATTAAATCATGTCACTCTATGCGCACTTTTTTTCTCTAACTTTGGCTGATTCATCCCATTCTCAAGTCAGACTGATTAGAAAATTCACCGTGCACCAGAATCACTCTTAGAATTCACCGATTCATTAAGTGTAACATATTCCATCGAGAAAATTTGCTTCTCATTGGGGGCAACAGGAAGCAGAGGACAAGCTGGGAACGATTTGCTGAGTACTCATTCTCACGTTCTAAAACCTGGCAGAACTCGATTTCCTCACGAGCCCTGTTTTACATATGAATCCATGCTCTCTGGGGCTCATGAGCAAATCAAGATACACCCTTACGTCAGATGAGCAAACAATCTGGGGAGAGGAAGAGTCCTTTTTTGAATGTTCCGTCTCAAGTTGATCTCACGATCATCAGCTATGAGAAAACTAATTCAAATCGACCCGATATGGACGCCACCGGAAACGGTCGGGAAGAAAAAATCGACGAGAAAAAAGTGAGAGATTTCCTCGCAATTTACGCGACAAGGCCTGGGTCTGGGGGAGTGAGAAACAGCGACCAAGCGGGATTTGACCCACTTGGACGGAGGACTGTGAGAAAAAGCGTGGAAATGGCCGAGATTTTGCAGCCGTGAGGAAACCGTGACCCTAGTTTCGCGAGTTCCCACTGTCGCCACACAAGGATGGACTCCGGTCTTCGATCATTAAAGTGGACTGCATTTTGCAATCGGGAACTAATATTTCTCGCTTTGTTTAGAAACAACGTATGTGCCGTTATAATGTTCCTACGCAGGCACATGCTCCTTCTTCCATTCATTTTTCTTTCTCGTCTTCCTCTTCACCCTCCTTTTCTACCTCTCCTTCTTGCTATTCTTATGTTTCCTATTTTCCTTCTTCTTCTTCCTATTTACTGTTCTCTTTTCCCCTCCTCTTTTTATGGGCAGATCCAAGAGGGGGGCGTAGGGAGTGCACGACCCCCCCCCCCCCCCGTTTGCCCTAGGGAAAGGAGGTAGATAAAAGAGAAGGAATAAAAAAGGAATGATCGAAGGAAAAGAGAAGGAAAGGAGAGGGAAAGGAGAAGGAAAGGAGAAGGAAAAACGCTTATTTTTGGCAATTATTCATGACAAAGTTCACTCAAAATACATATTAGAGGCTTCAAAAATTTTCTGAGGGAGACC
The DNA here is from genome assembly GCF_918797505.1 of Bemisia tabaci. Classification (NCBI taxonomy): domain Eukaryota; kingdom Metazoa; phylum Arthropoda; class Insecta; order Hemiptera; family Aleyrodidae; genus Bemisia; species Bemisia tabaci. The sequence goes on from NC_092793.1 coordinate 33,289,395, forward strand.
CCTGGACCCTTTTTACGCCCCCCCCCCCCCCCATCCGAGGTGTTCAGATTCGCCTATGCTTCTACTTCTGATATTTTCTCTTCCTCGTGATATTCATGTATATGCGGGTGTTTGAGATTAACATAGCGTTCTCAGAATTTTTAGAGCGTAGCACTCGTAGCAGTTAAACAACACAATTTCCGAAGAAAAACATAACGGTCTAGTTTTCCGGTCGTAAATATTTGATTATCATACCTTAACTTTACAGATAAAGGATCACGGATCATCTCGTGGTTTACGATTTACAAAATTCCATAGGTTGGCAAATTTTATGGGTCTACATTTTGGGAGGAGGAAAAGTCGACGGCTCTGCTCATAGATTCACTGACACAAGCAAGCCACTGCCCACGCATCATTATTCCCTCACTTCTAGGAGGCAGGATTGATTTGGGCCCTGATCGAGTCAATCTTTCGCAGAACACATAGATTGAAGGTAAATAATCTTAAAAAGGAGTATGAAAAGAAAAGGAAAAAGAGAAAAAAAGGAATAACAAAGGAGGATGAGAAAAAAAACGGAAAAAAAGAAGAGAAAAAAACTTAGAAAGTTGCCAGTCCGCCCCTGTAGGCTAGGAGGAACTGAGAGAGAATGAATTCAATCACAAAAGAACAATGGAGTGCGCAAACCCTGTGTGGATGGCCCATTTTATTTACCTAATTCATTTGCAACGGCTCTTAATAGCATGACAACGTCCATACTAGCGTAAATGTCTTGGTTTCTTGTTTCTTTCAACTCAGGCTCATAATTAATTAATGATGAATAATTTGCACTTATTGCCGTTAACAAACCCAAGATGGAAGAAGCGATGGCGTGTGTCATCCCGATTGCTTTATTGGACCTAATGCATTCTGAATGAGCACTTTCTCCATTAATTTACATCGAACATGTGGAAACTCGGAGATTGGACGGATCTAATCGTCATTTATTATTTAAGATAGCTCAAACCATCAAAACATAACTTTATACCAGACCAACCCCAAATGGGTCCATCACTTTTTTCGAGATGCACGCCAATAAGTTGGTGTTCAACATAACCATGAGGAAAGTAAAAAAAGCGAGTATTATAATTCAGTTGTTAATTTGATTTCATGTGAAATTTTATGTGAAGAAAACACGGGAAAATAAAGACAAGTCACTGAAACTTAGGTATTTTTTATCATTACATTAAGAATGTTTAAAATCCGTCGTTTTTCCATGAAAAAATAAAATAAAATGTCAAATATTCATAGTGCAAAATTTTATCGACATTCACCACTTCTGCGCGGAGAGACATGTTTTAGTGTTTACATGTTTACAACAGTAAAACATGTTTTACTGTTAATTTCCTCAGCGGATCTCTACTGGAAACCATGGTGTTCCCCTCTTTTCAGCAGGATTCTTTTCCCGGCAATCAGACTCCCATAGGAACAATAAAAATTCTAGTTGCCTCAGATAGAAATCCGAAGATAAAAATTTTTAATAGGACATTCCCATAGGTGCTCTGGGTGATTTTTCACCGTAGAAAGATTCTCTAAACTTTTCTCCTCAAAGCTCGTTTCAGCGATACTACGCTTTGCTGTGGTTGTTTATTTTTCTTTTTTGGCCTGTCTAAGTTTTATCCTCATTGCCGGCAAGTTCGCATATTTTTCAACCGGAATCGCAAAAGTATCGCAGCCTCGTCCTCACATCCTCAACAAATTAGCAAATACTTACCTCATTATATAATCAGCCCTCTAAGGAAAGAAAGAGGTAGGAACCGTAATTGAGCGCAGATGAACTTAACAACGAAACATTAATTTGTGAAGGGTCATCGAGCCTGACATACTTCGACTGCAAGGCTAGTCAAACAACTTACCAGATATTCTTGAATAAAGTGCGCGCTAAAAGAAGTTTTCAGGTATTTTAATGCGAGAAAGTGCAGAAAGCAAGTCATATTTAGTTCTACCAACTTGCAAAATTACCGCTATCGATGGAGCTTAATGAGAGGGCCTCTATCGTTCCACGCACAGGTGTGAAATGAAGGAAGGTGATGCATATGCTGTCAATACATATATGTACGTATACAAATAGTAATTTGAATAATAGAATATTTTGGTGAATCTCTCCTTGAAATCATATATTTTCTTTTTTTTAAACCAAATTGCGTAAACTTTGAATAAATAAATTTTAAATTATGGCTTTAAACTGGGAAATACAAATGGTGATAATGTTAAATCATTAAAGCTGAGTGCTTCATGTTTAATATCAATCAAATGTTTCAGTTTGTCTAACCAAACGTTCGGTTCATAGGATTAAAGTGAACAGGGAAAAGAGGTTATTGGTCACGCATGAATTGAATATTTACCTCTGCTAATTTGCTAAAATATCTTCCGTATAGGTCTAACGAAAATTTCTAGAGTCGTATTCAAATCTAATCCGTTTCATAATATCCAAGGTAGTACGTCCTAAACATGTACTTAGAGGACTTACTATAATTATTCTCATTTGTAAAAGTCTTCATTTTTTCAAATATTCTCGATTAAAAAACCAAAACTCCTTTAATTCTTGCAAATATAAATTTTGAACTTAGTAACTGAAATTAACTAATTTCTGTATTGCGGTACTCGACACAGTGCATCGGTGTTCAATGAACAGTCAAAGTTACCCCTGCCTCACTTTACACAGTTCTAGGAACATTACATGACCTTCATTTAAAACAAAAATTACCTTTTTACTCCATTCCTTAAAAAACCCATTCAAAAATTAATTTGCTCATAAATCCAATGTGCGTTGAGCAAGGATTGTCAATATTGGTTATAACTCACTCGGCACATTCTTAAGACAAGTGAATGGCTTTGTCAGTGTTCGAACGATCCTTGCAATGAGCACAATCTGTACCTATAAGGAAAAACATTCCTTAATGAAGGTTTTTTCATTTCTTTTCAAATTTGACTCATTGAACCACGGACAATGGACACGATGAGTTTTAGTGATTCAATTATTCAACTGAATGACAGATCCGAGCGTCTAAAGTATTCGAGATGACCCATCCCCATTTGGAACTAACCCTGGCGCCATGGATGCATGGTTTGCATTATTTATTTATTTGCGCCTCTCGGACTGATACAAACGAAGGGTGTCTCGCAGGGTTGCAAGCGGACGAGTTTTTATTCGAGGGGTGAAAATGCAGATATGCATATGACCGCAAACGCATAGATCATACTCTCGCCTCTCTCGCATCTGCAAGGCCTCGGCCGGCAAGGGTTATTTGCGCAGTGTTGCCATATTCATCGTTAATTATTCAATTGGCTGCTAGGTTGATTAGCCAATGTCCGAGAGTTCTCGAGGCATATGATTTTAGGACCATGAAATTTAAGCAAAATACATTTAAAACTAATGATTCTAGAACCATGAAATTCAAACCGTTTTCATTGTTCCGATGAAGTCAGGCAAAAGAGCCCTTGAGTTGGAAACTTAAATTGCTTGAAACTATACAGCAAAAAAAGCGAGGCTGAGTTAAGAAACTCAAATCAGCACTGGAGAAGCTGTGTTTAGTTGCCCATCAGTTTTCCTTCATTTAGATGGTTATGCAATTTTAGCGACCACGGCGTTGAAATAATTTTATTTATTAATTTCAGTGTGGCATTTAATGAGGGATGGTTATTGAATGGGCTGTGAGCATGGGACCATAAGTTTACATTTTCTAAGGCAACATAAACTTAGCTTTATTTAAATATCTGTATTAATATGCATTAACTTACTGAAAGTGAGTGAAATAAAGGTTTGACCCCGCAGGAGAAGGATATAAAATATCTGGAATTGAACATTTTCGGTGTCAAGACTTGGCACAATTGTTCATATGCACTAAAAATACTCCAGGAGTAACATAAATACCAGGACAGGATCCTTCTATTTATCACTCATTTTGACACTTTGTATTTTCCGTATTTATTTCGGCAAAAATGAAGAAGTCTTTCCCCATTACGCGAAAAATCTTCAAATCATGAAAACAGGTTTTTTTTTTTTAAAAGTATTGTTGATCAAAAGTCTATGCTCGGTATGTCTCGGTTAAATGATCCAACTCTTCCCATCACCGGTGAAAAGGTTATCTGCATGCTCTTCTCCTCCTTGTTTGTCGAAGTACAAGAGAGTACACTTTATACAATATTAGCACGTCATGTCAAGCCTGTTTCGGTCCTCTGATAAACCACATTAAGTGGTTTTCGTGCGCATAATATCGGTTCCCTTCCCCCCTCCCCCGAGAACAATTTGAATCACGCAAAAAATCGGTCTCCAAAACTGATTGCGCGGATGAATTGCGGGTATTCCGAACAATAGTTTCCTCGTACCAGCCCAAATCCCGAAGCATCTGCGCATCTCTAGAAAGAGCGAAAAAAAGCGAGGAAGAAACAAGGGGAAAAGCAACAGTTGAGTGACTAAGTAAGTGATTAAAATAACATAAAGGCAGGAATTCATAGAGAGGACGCGGAGAGGTCGCTGGCATGTGGGAGACGGGGCACGGGGAAGAACCAGAGAGAAGAACCAGGGAGGGAAAGGACGAGACGAGAAAGGAAATGCATGAGGAGCGTGATTGCGAAGTTATGCAGCACGTCTGCAAGCTCTAATCCCACAAGTTTGGCCCGCGGCAAATTATGGGTCAATGAAACTGCCCAAATATTTCCTCCCGACCGAGAACCGCTTAACTCCCGTCGGCGGCCGCCTGCAATTACGCTGTTCTCTCCCACCACGGCGGAGATGAAAAAAAGAGCCGAATCGCTGGCCCGTCTTCGCCCCCGAACCCTCTCCATTAAGCCCCTATGATTGCGAGTGTAGCCTTCCGCCCCCCTCCGGCCCGCTGTCTCGCCGACCTTTAAATTGTGAAATCGGCCCGAATCGTGCGCGAAATAAAATAGCTGCGATGCGCGAATTGATGCACCGAGGCCCGACTTTCACCCGAGACACACGACACACGTGCGAATAATGCATCGCGGATATTGTTAATAGTCTCCTCGCCAAACCAACGGTTCCGAATCGGGACCGCCTCTTTGAAGTCGCATCGCGGATCGTGAGTTTCTTCGTTTCGAAAACAGAGCTGACGAACATAACTCCCTGTTTTCGCGTTATTTTTTTCGTAGCCTTATATTTATTTTCATTTTTTAGTCTCTTTCCGGAACCGGTTCGTGCGTCTCCTACACCCAACGGTGCTTTATTGATCCGACGGTTTCAGCACGGGAGAATCGTGCTGGTCGTGGTGCTTTCGGAGACAAACGCGAGAGCCATGTCACGCGCTGAATTATTCGCAAAAAAATGAATAAAATAAAATAAAGATAAATAAATAAACCAAAAAGAAGAAGAAAAAAGAAGAGGACGGTCGCCGGGCTTGTGACGCCCTCAAGACACCCTGTAAAAGGGACAAGCGGAGAAACTGCCGGTGGGCGGCCCTAATGTGGGCCTCTGATGTCCAAATCGACGGAATTTGGTCAAATCCGTGCTCGTTATGTGGATAAATGCATAACTCACCGCTAGTATAAATTAATTAACAATTATAATCGAGGCTGGAAGTCATTTTCTACCCACTTGAGTCGTTTCTACTTCGTAAATTCTCAATGCATGAATTTTAACTTCCCACTCATGAAAAAACAGTAATCTACTCGAGTTAAATCGCACACAAAAAGTTACTCTGACATTCTCTGGGGTTTGGAAAATGACAACCTCAAACTCGACGCTTTGGATCAGCTACTGCACATTAAAACATTTTGAACAACACAGGGTAGAGATGGAGCATCATTTATTGGGAAGCCTGCCGAAAGGGTTCTAGTGCGCGATTTGACTCACGTAGAGAATTGCGTTGCTTGTGACCGGGCAATTTAAATTTCCCGTAACCAATGCAAAATAAAAACAATAATCTCTTAATTCGGAGTTGGTTTTAGTAATTTTCAATGCAAGAATCGTGTTTTTACGTGAAATTCTGGTTAAGATTCATGTATCAGAACGCTTTTTGTGTCTTGTCTAATGGTCCATTGGTTAATAGTTGATGCCTCCGTTAGCGTAAAATTAAAGCGGCGGTTCAAAGCTCGATTCGGTGAGAGCGCGGTCATTCACACCTGATGATAATGCGACACCGCAAAAATTAAGAGGCATAACGCTCATGAAGACCGCGGAATGAATCAAAGATATCTAATTACGAAAAAAACAATAAGTTTGACCGCTACCGTCGATTCTTATTTTTCGTCACAAGTTAAGTTTGTGAGAGAGCGTAAGGGCCCAGTAGAGCAGAACAGTGTGCTCAACTGGACGCATTTGAATCATCAGGAGCAACCACATTCATTCTGATGACCCCTGTGATCCATAAGAATACACGCATGACAAGTCTCATGTCACAATGAATATAGTTCCTTTTGATTTTATTGCGTTCGACTCAAAGTCACTGTTTGCTTTGTTAACCCTAAACGGCCCCCGTCAAAGAGCATTACGCCTGTAGAAATAGCGAGGACGAAACTAACGACGCGGAAAGAAATGAACTACAGACAATGAGTTTCGGAATCAGGGCGAAGTCACGTTTAAAAATATAATAAACAAAATACTCATATTCAGTCTGAGTGATCTTATTGAGCGTACTTTAGGGAAACTGTACTTTCATTAACCCATAAGTTGCCCCTAAAAAAATAATCTAGATCGTATATCTGGAGCGGTGTAGCGTGGCGTGAATGATCGATTATCGATATTTCTCCATTTGAAGCTGTAGTGAAGAATCGATTATTAAGGTGTTCGTTGCAAATACCTCGATAATCGATCCTTTTCCATAGGTTTAAATGGCAAATCAATCGGTATATCGCAAAGCACGCCGCCGCTGATCTGGAGACTTAAACGCTACGTTCTTCAATTAGAGTGATATATGACTTTAAACGTCGCTCTGCCAACAAGGATTGGAGGAATGTTTTAATGTAACACTATTTATGAAAACTAGAGTCCAAGATAGGGCTGAGGGACTAGTTTGTTTAACTTTGAGACTAGTTTTATCAGGGATTTTTTTAGTAGCTATTTTTTATCGCGATAATATAAATAGATTAAAGAAGCTCTATTTTCGTGTCGTTTCAAGTTTTTCTTTAGATACTTCAAAATATGTATGTGCCTAACTTGATATTTTTCACACACATTTATTCCATTCTATTCTTTTGACCCTTTCTCTTGATGTCTTAATAATCGATAAGAGGTAAGTGACCAGAAAAGTAAAAAAAAATATCGATGATTTCAATCTGAGGAAGATCCAAAAACGTATGTTTTAGAGGAAGCTGAGAGAGGTTCTAACCTACCATATTTGGCAGTCGATAAAGTCGGATTATAGTCCTTCCAAACCCTTCTGTAGTACGAAAGTGAACTAAACAGTTCTCAACTTATTTTTGAGATATTGTAGAATTTTCCCCGCCGCGAATCCCAATTAGTCAGATTTTTAGACCCAATGTAACAAAAATCAGCCCACTATAAATTTTGCCTCCATGCTCTTTGGCCCCCCCTCCCACCGGAATAGCCACTTATGATATGCCTGTGAATAGAACACAAGTGAACTCGCAGACATAAAAGTAAAAAAGATATAATACGAGAAAATGAACGGATTTGGAAGTTGCAGTTAAAAGAAGATATTACATTTGAGAAGGCCTATATAGCTCTTATTCCTATCTGAATGATTAAAGTTGAAGGAATGAATGGGATTCACAACCGATTTGACAATTCAAAATACCCCCGAATCAATACAGAGTGTTAAAGCTCATAGAGGACGCAAATGCGACGAGCAAACAATCGTTATCCGATCAAAACTCAATTTAGAGCCTTTCATTTTTCGGATTAAAATTGCGATCAAGCAAACTGCACCAAGGAAAAACCGCGGAAGTACATAGGATTTTCATGCAAGTTGAGAGGTTTATGAAAGCATCGCGGTGCCGGGCCGCCGCGCCGCGCCGAGTCGAGGAAAAACGCTGTATGAACATTCGATCGTTGCCACATGTATTCTCATTAAGTACAAATTGTTTGAAAAACTTATAGAATTTTGGTTTTAAATATTCTAGAGTATTTAATCCGAAACTTTCTCTAGTATGAGGCCGTTCTAAATTAAGTATGACACTTGATATTTAGACCCTACTCCTCCCTCGCATAGATCCCATTGACCCCCTGAATAATTACATATGGCTGGCCTAACGCTCCATTTAAAGGGGCGGGGCGCTTAATTTAGCGAAAAATAGTGTAGAAACAAATCGGCATCGTTTGAAGCATCGGATGTATTCTAGAGGAACTTATTTCAGTAAATACTAATCGTAAACAGACACAGGTTCGCCTGAGAAGGAGGAAAAAAGGGAGAAAAAAAAATCAAATTTTGAACACTTTTTGGTAGACATTTATTTTCAAACTTCATTTCTTTCTCTTTTCAAGCAGACGTTTTGCCTTACGTATGGGGCCGTCCCTAAATTCCCAACACGCATTTTTTGGTCATTTTTAACCCCTCCTCCCTTTAATGCGCTCTGGTGATGTAGGTCCTATCCTTTAACACGTTAAAACAAAATGGCGCAACGCTCTCCTCAACCCTCTCCCCCTAGAGCGTTACGTAATTTAGATTAATTCGGAAAAATACTCGAAACTTTTCACCATAACAATTTTACAGGAAATTTGGCAACATCTAAATTTTCGTGCATGCAGCGTTTTTCCGTCGTGGACCCGGCATGGGATGGGTGCTGCACGAAGTGACCAAGTCGCTGTTTCCGAAAATGTATTCGGTCGCAGGAATTCGGAGGATTCCTTTTTCTTCCATCGTGACGGAGGTTGAGAATCAACAAGTCTACTCTCCGATGAGTCCTGGGATCCTCAAAACTGCGTATATTCTGGGGCTCATCAGATAAGGATCATGTTCGTTTTTCAGCGTTTTACCGACTCGTGTACGGGTAGGTTAAAGGATTGCGACCGCCGCGCCGGGGCCCCTCGTCGTCCTTTGGTGGGTCTCCGAAACGACTGATTTGTATTAATTGTTCAGCTTTTTCTTTTTTGTCATCATAGTCCGCGCTCAAAATTCGCCCTCTTCGACCGCCCTCCCCATCAATCAGTTTCAGCTCGCAGACGTAGTTAAGTGCTCAAACATATCTCAGCTTCGTGCTCCACCGGAGAGAGACGGGCAGGGGGCGGGGGAGGGAGGAGAGGGGCGGGAAAGACTAAGAGAGAAAGGAGTCTAACAACTTCGCCGATGGACAGACGAAAACCTCACCGTTATAATGTCCTCTCTCTTTCCCGCGGAGACGCGTACCCTCTGTAAAGTTATGCACTTCGAGAAAAACCTCCACTTAAAAAGCTCTATGGGTTGATTTTCCTCAACCTTTCTGAAAAAATAAATTTTTGAAATTAAAGAAAGATTATTATGATACTCATTTTTCTTTGTCTTTTTTAAGAGTACTTACCTATTAGGATTCGGTAAACCAATTTCCAAGGTCCTTGCTGCCCGATTCTATCTTACATCGATGCTGAAACTGCAAAATCGCGTATCTCGTGCGCGGTGTTTCAAAATTTCGCTCGTATTTTATTTTATGAGAGGAGAAGGAACCAACGCTATTGCATGACATTTTCGAGTAAAATTCTTCACACAATGAACGAAAATCAAGGAGTTTCCTGGAAATGGCGTTAATATTTTCCGCATACAAAAATAATGTCTGACAGGAAGTTTGTAGCGAGTTACGTGTTTTTGCAGAAGGGGCTGTCAGGCCAGGGGTGCTCGGGAGTTTCTGCATCCCAGAAATTCTAACGGGTGACGGGTGGCTCAAAATATTTTGCTCAGAAATCACATGAATTTCAAAAGTTGGAATTCAGAGAATCCATGAAAGCCTGATCTTTATTGACCACTTAAAGAGTGACATTTTTTTTTAGCTGTAAGAAGGATTGAGATGCAATGACTAGTTTCTCTATATAGGCATTCTGTGCCTACGAAAGTGTATATGTACGTGCGGATTTGGGTGTTACAACCAACGACAGCTCCCTTGCATTTCTGAAGAGGTGAGAAAAGCAAAAATGCCTTCAATTTTGGACATGCAACACGCACATCCGTGGACCACGAATAGTTGCATCAAGGCGCTACAACTAACTCTAGTCGAAATACTTCGTAGGTTGACATAATCACTGATTTAAATTGGTCATTCTAATTCATCGGACTTACCTCTCGTATTTTATTTTTTACAAAAAAAATATGAAACAAACACATCCATTTTTTGTAGATGGAAATTTTCATCGATTTTTCTTTACCCTGTTACATACTGGCACTGACAATTCAGTCGGTAATATCCGTCAGTTTCTCCCAAGAGATAAAGAAAACGAATCTATTAAAATCGGAGATTTTGAAACGCTGTAATAGGGTTGCGTGTTTCCAGAATTTAGCCATCGAAAATTCTTTATCAATTCTTTCTTCAGATCTTTCTATCAATTTCTTTATCCAATTACTGATATATCTTACACTACATACAATTCTCAATGGAGGATTCCTTCCAGAGATGACAATGTTTTCATGCCAAAATATAAAATGTGTTCTTTTAACTTACAATTAGCCACCTGATTAAAATCAGAAAATATTGTCATCTCGCCAGTTGAGCTTGTATGAAATGGACCATCGCACTTCAATAAATGTCGAGAGTCGCTAACGGTTGGGAAAAGCGAAAAAAGTGACACACTTTTGCAGCGCCGTAAATACGAAACAAGATGGAAATTTTAATAAGCCCTAAATTGTCGCGGTGCAAAGTGCACAGTTGGTTTGCTTATGCTGGAATGTTTATGTATTTAACTCCGTGTGCGTTAACATTCTTCACTTTCAGAAAGAGTATAAAGGTTTAATTTTTCGCATTTTTTGGACATCGCAAGTTTTTTTTCCATTTTGCGATTTTTTCTCACTTTTTTCAGGCCAAAGCTGAAGTTGCCTCAATTCACAGTCTCTGTTTCAATGTATTGATTTAAGACTTCCATAACGGATTAATGGTATCTTCCATGTCACTTGCTCTATCGAAGGATAAGGAACAGTAACGTCTAACTGACAAATTTGGCGAAAATGAGGTGACACTTAATTGGACCGCATTAAACAGAAAGGAACCAAGCCACATCAGCTATTGCTATTGTCTGTGCAGATTCCTTTGAAAATTTTAAGGAATTTGCCTTGTATTATGGAGAAAATTCACTGAAATTTGCACAAAAATCCGCACAACCGTTTTCGTGTAAAAAATTAAATTTCCCGATTAAATTTGGCAGTTCCTGATGTGGCTTGGTTCCTTTATGTTTAACACGGTCCAATTATGTTGCATTCTACAACTACAGTGTAAAATACGTCAGCTGATGTTTTTAGTTTTTTTCCGAATCTGCTTTGGAGCTCTATAATATAACGCTGTAATGTATCAGCAATCGCAAATCCCACATCAAAATTACAAAAATGGCAACATTTTTTCTTTGTCCTACAAAATCGTCAATTTGCAGAGAGACGATATTTTTCCCTAGGCATAGCCATGTCAATTGATTGAAAAATTTTGACTTTAAATGGCTTAAAAATCTTTGTCTTAAGGGGTTGACAGAGGGTTGGACATCACCTCGTGTACCTCACAAACGTCGCACGGTCTAACGAGCTAATGCAAGGGGTTGGACACGAAATTTTTAGTTAGAATTTCAAAAGTTGATGTTTAAAAATTTAATTTCAAGGGGTGTTTCCACAGGAAAATTTCGCGAAAAAATCGATGGAATCATTCCAAGACTTTCTTGTCTCATATTTTTGAAAATAAAAGCTTAAAAAGTTTCCAGATTTTGTCCGACATCTCATATCGACTCGGTTAAGTGTGCGTCGTATGCATCTTGTTCTTTGATATCCTGGACTACCCTGCATGTGCATGCTTTCCGCGAGACATTTCTACTCGTTTATCATTATTATCACTAACGAAAGATTCTACAAATGACGACTGACCCATTGCGAGCTCGATTTCAGCGGACAAAGCGAAAACATGTAGGCGCACGTGGCAGACCGTTGACTCGTCAGTCAATTCGAAACCTATCAATAATTACGTAATAAAACGATTATGATTGAGGGAAAGCGCTCTTTCATAATGGCGGGGGGGGGGGATTCGAGGGTGGAACGGGAAGCGAAGAAAGTTCTCCGGCAGGAGAAAGTAAGTCGAGAAAGTGAATTTTCCGGCGAGCAGGGGGGTGGTGAGGGGGCGGTAGCGTGGGGGTGGGGGAAAGGGGGAGCTGTGGGCGACTGTTGCATTGTGAGCGGAGATGAAGGTGAGTACAAGCCGGTGGAGCATCGAGGGAGGAAAAGCAGGGAGGCCCGCGGGAAAAGGTCACCCGTATAAATAGGTTATTCTCAATATTTTGAATTCGACTCCGTCCCGCGATAGCAGGTTTTTAGTTTATTGATTTTGTTCATTAGTTAGGAGAACCGGGACCCCCTCTCCTGGGCCTGCTTCGTAAAGGCAACAGACCTCTTTGTAATTCGCGCTCACGTTCGATGAGAGACATTTTTTTGCCTTTTTCTCTACCCCTTCCCCTCTTCCTCACACACCCCCTCTCCGTCTCTATTTTTCTACATCCGCGCAGCAATTAGCAGGATTATTTAATGGTCTCCCTTTAGACTCTCTCAGTCGAACCTCCGCATTTCTGATGCGGTAAAGAGCATGCTCAGCAAACCGAGAACAATTTTTCCGTTAATAATTCCTGGACGAGAATTACCATTGTGTCAACCGGGAATCTTAATACCAGAAAAGTTTCCGACGCCTATTTCTATTAACGTTTAATAAAATAAAGTAAAACATACAAATTCAGTAATTTTTATAATAGATTTTCAATGACGGAATCTACGTTAATTCTACCTGAGAAAAAGCTATGGCTTATAAACCAATTAGTGCATGATTCATATGGAACACCATTGTAAAGGATACATATAATAGTTAGTTAGTTAGTTAATTTTATTTAACGACGATCAGCATATAATAATGGCACATGTACCTTAGTGATGGTATATATACCTTAGTATGGCACGAGATACCTTAATATGGTTCACAGACCGAGAATCATTAGTTCATTTATGACCATTAGTGGTGTTTCATATGAACCACTAGTTGGTTTAGAAAGCCATGGATTTTTCTCCCCGTGATTTAATCGGGAGCAGGAATTTTGAGATTACTGATTTAACGTTAACTCAAAACTTTAAGTTTTCACTTACCAGTTGAGTTTGGACTGAAGGCAGGATTAAGGCAGGATCAGCTGCGTCATGTGCGATCACAACAATGTTGCTAACATGAGAGGAAAGAAGAGAGTTGAGGAGAGAGGGGAGAGAAAAATTCAAGAGTTATCAAATTTACCACACAGGGAGCATCAATTAATAGCATAAGCTACTCGAAAAAAAGAGTCATGCTATTACTAAAAGAATGGGCAATGTATATGTTTTTGTTGGAAGATATCGTCCTTTTGAATCTCGCCTTCAATTGCCTCGCATAGGCAACAAGCATAACAGGGAGAGCGAATAGTTTTCTATCCAAAAACACGTCAATAATATTGCTCTATGAACTTCGATTGAACCGATAAAATAATGATGTTATCAACCTATTGGCAGGTTATCGTCTATCTGAAGTTCTCTCTCAATTTTTCCTGCATTGGCAACAAACACACAGAGGAACACAAACAGTCATCTATTCGAAAAACGTCGCTTCATAAATTTCTAAGTCAAAGAGCTCTGATTGACTAATGATGCTTTGAACCAATTGATCAATATCGCACATTAAAATTTCGCCTTCAATATCACCACATGGACCACAAACATACCTCGGAGCGTGAATAGCTATATCTACTCGACAATGAAGCCAATAAATAGGTGTTAATTATTTATATTATTATGTGCTTAAGCGCATGTTATTCAGTTCCCAAAAACCTCTGTAGCCAAAAAATACGAAATTGTAAGGTCTTTACTTAATAGGTATCGTACAAGAGGGACATTTTTTAAACTTTGGAGTTGGACATTTTTCAAAAGGAACAAGAATTTGTGCGCATCATCTCAATGTAAAATAGCGACGGAATTAATAATGATAATAATAAAAAATTAAATAAAAAATGTTCATAAAAGAATTAAAGATTGGTAAAAAACAACTTCTCTGCATAAAAACGGTTTTTTTAAAAAAACTTTTTGCGAGTTTGGCAGATTTCAAGACATTCAACTCAAATTACGGTTCCTGTTTTTCCTGAGATCTGATCGTAGGGACATGCTCTTAGATGGTATGACCGATGGAGTATCACCAGTAGATTCCCCAATCATCAAAAAAAAAAAAAAAAAAAAAAAAAAAAAAAAAATCCTATTGGTTGACGTAATTTACTATTAGCTCCATTATTTGATGTCAAGCACAGAGCTCGCAGCGATGCAGTAGTTAGCATGCACAGCTAACGCAAACGGCAAACGGGTTCAAACTTCCAGGATCAGATCTTGCTCTGATGAGAGGATGCGAATCAGCGAATTTGAACCTTGCGGCGGGCGCGAGGAAGAAAGGCCCAAAATTTGAGGACCCCTGGGCCGGTTCGGGCATTCACTCTGGTCTGTCTGGAAGACGGGCCTGTCACCAAATACGGGCGTAGCCCCGGCAGGGGCTATGCGCTCCTAGACTAGCCCTCTCAAAACTAGTTTGGAGCTCGCCAATTATTTTTTATTCTTATTTTTTATATAATCCGCGAGTGCGAGCGAGAGGGCCGCGCGGACAGGTGGGCGCGAGAGAAGGAGAGCCGAAGATTTGGAATAACTTGTTCATTTTTTACAAACCTCCTTTTCTGCACTTCATCTCTCTCCCTCTTCTCACTCTCTCCATCCTCGTCTTTT